>NC_041389.1:567599904-567734731 GCF_002162155.2 Triticum dicoccoides | reverse complement strand
CGCCGTCCGCGCCTGCGCGTCGCTCGGCCCCTCCGTCCCGCCACCGACTGTCTTGGCTGGCTGGACCCCGCCGTCCGCGCCATCCCCGCCGCCTCGTGGCCTCCAGGGCCCGCGCCCTGCCGGCAACCGCCGCTGTCGCCGCCATGGAAGGCCGCCTCCGGCCGTGGAGCTCTGCCGGCACGTGCCCCGCCGCTCCTCAGCGCGGCTCCGGCCAGATCCGGCGACCTCGCCCCCGGATCCGTCCTCCCCGACCTCTCCCCGCAGCTCCGGCGTATTCCCTGTCTACTCCGGCCGTTCTCCAGCGAAGATTCCGGCGAGTTGACTTTTTCCCCTCGAGGTCCATTTTTCCTCTAAGTCCCCGAATCCATACATTTTCATGCCATGTTCAACGCATCATAACTTGCTGCATACTGCTCTGTTTCGTGTGTGTAATATGTCAAATTGTTCGCCTCAACGAGTACTTCCTTTCATTCCATTGCATCATGTTCATTTGAGTTCATCTTGATGCCCGAATCATCGTTTCAAGAGTGCATGTTGCTGTTAATCTACTGAAACTGTTATAACTTGATGATTTGTCATTTTTGCCATGATTGACGTGTGCATCTTATGAACTTGAGCCCTACATATGTTTTTAACTATGCCATGCCATCTTTACAGGGGTGTATGACATGTATTTTTGTGATCAATGTGGTGACTAGCACAAGCATGTAAACTAGGCCTCGTGATGTTGCTGATTTCAGTCCCTGTTCTGTTGTTATTTTTATGCCATGTAAACTTGATGCTACAGAGAGATCCATGCTTATTTTGAGATACTTCAGTAAGGATGTTTTGTACATATGGTTATGAGCTATCCATCCATGCCCCTGTTTGCAATTATGGAGTCCGTGAAGCCGTGATGGTCTCTTCTCGGCGGAGTCCGTGAAGTGAACACGGTCTTTGGGTTATGTTTGACGTAAGTAGGAGTTCAGGATCACCTCTTGATCATTACTAGTTGACGACCGTTCTGCTTGCTCTCTTCTCGCTCTTATTGGCGTATGTTAGCCACCATATCATGCTTAGTCGCTGCTGCAACCTCACCACTTTACCCCTTCCTTACCCATTAAGCTTTGCTAGTCTTGATACCCATGGTAATGGGATTGCTGAGTCCTCGTGGCTCACAGATTACTACAACAACAGTTGCAGGTACAGGTTTTGCGATGATCATGACGCGAGAGCGATGTTGCTTGTTTTGGAGTTCTTCTTCTTGTTCTTCGGTCAGGGGATAGGTTCCAGGTCGGCAGCCTGGGCTAGCAGGGTGGATGTCGTTTGAGTTTCTGTTTGTGTTTCATCCATAGTTCGGATGTTGATCTTATGTATGATGTATTGATGTTGTATTCATGTGGCATTGTATGCCTCTTGTACGTATCCCTATCTATTATGTAATGTTGATGTAATGATATCCACCTTGCAAAAGCATTCCAATATGCGGGTCTATCCTTGGTGGGACCTTCGAGTTCCTTTTGGATAGGGTCGCATATTGGGCGTGCCAAGTTGGTATCAGAGCCTCGACCGACCCTAGGAGCCCCCTTGATTGATCGTGTAGTTTGGCCATTGTTGAGTCTAGAAAAAAACTATTTTCTGAGTCTAGTTATATCGGAGAGTAGGAATTCTTTTTACTCCTCAGCCCCTTCGTTGCTCTGGTGAGGAATCTTGACGTAGGTGTTTTGAACTACTCCTCTTCCCTTCAAATTTTTCTTTAGGATCACGCGGTTAGTTTTTCGTTCGTTGGTTCTCAGCTCTTTTGATCCAGTGCATTTCTCGTCAAGGTGATTCGACCCTCTCTGTTTTTGCAAGTTCAATCCTCAGTTGTTTTCTTTTCCCACCCACCCACCCTTCTTCTTCTCGGAACCGGAGTCCGTAATCAAGTATCCATCCTACTCGTGCAAAGTCTTTGCTTTCTTTCCTCAATGATTTCAACCGGTGTTTTCTCTTCAAGATATTCGTTGGTTTTCCCCTTCCAAGTTCCCTTTGTTTTCCCGCCGTCCCACGCTTTTTCTTTCCGGAGTCTGAGTCTCTTTCGAGCATCAATTACATTCGTACGGAGCCTCTTCAGTCTTCCCTCAATTATTTCAACCGGTGAATTCTCGTCTCGTTCGTCATTCATCATCCCTTTTTCTTCTCCGGTGGATTCAATTCTAATTTTTTCGGTAGTGATTATATTCTTTTCGTCGGCTCAAGTGTTTTCCCTGCTCGTTCGCCTCTCGCTAGTTTTCCCTGCTCGTTATGCCTTTTGTATGTATCCCTATCTATTATGTAATGTTGATGTAATGATATCCACCTTGCAAAAGCATTCCAATATGCGGGTCTATCCTTGGTGGGACCTTCGAGTTCCTTTTGGATAGGGTCGCATATTGGGCCTGACAAAGCACCCCTTGATAGTATGGCAAACGACCCTATAACCCGGTCTCCCAACTACCACCATGAGGCTGGTAAAATAGAAAAGCTGTCGAGGGCAAACCTTTGCCTTGCACATGGTCCACTTGAGCTAGATGATGATGATCTTGACTCCCTCAAGTTGGACCGCCTTTCTTGATTGCGTTGGCTATATGAAGACTAGATGATTGCTCCCCCATAGTCCACTATGGGTGAGCCAATCTTCGGCTCATCTTCACAAGTCCATTGTCACCTCAATGGACGGCAAGCTTCAAGCACTTGATCTCTTCGTGATGCATCACTTGATATTGCACACCGCATCCTAACCCCACAAAGAACTCTCATGAAGACCATGGGATAGTACACAAAGGGTAATTAACAATGCTTACCATACCATGGGATCACTTGATCCTTCTCGATACATCTTCTATGCTTTGTGTGTTGATCAACTTGATTCACTCTTTGACTTAGTCTTGATCAACCTCTCACAAGACCAATATTTTAGGTAATTCCTTGAATAGCACCTTGGTCGACACAAACTCTCCTTGAAACCAACACATGTACTCCAAGAAAAGCCTATGGACAAAACCTTCAAATATAACTCAAGGAAACCATTAGTCCATAGAGATTGTCATCAATAACCAATACCAAACATGGTGGCACCACATGTTCTTTCAATCTCCCACATTTTGGTAATTGCTGACAATCACTTTCAAGAGAGTTTATATAAGGAATTATGCATCACCATGCAATGCAACAACCAATGATGCATGAGAATGGGATGCAAATGCTTAGGAACAAAACTCTCTGAAACTCCTCCCCCATTGGCATCGATTGCCAAAATGGGTAAAAAGCTTAGAAGGCCAATATAAAAAGTGTTCCTCCATAAATTGTGTATTTCTCAACAAGAGAGTGGAATGCAATACACATGTCCAATGGTAAATACTTGGAGGAAGACAAACTATATTGAGGCCCAAAGATTGCAAAAGAATGATATGCCACAAAGACATAACAAAGAGAGAAACAAGCAATTAAGCAATCAAAAGATACCAATTGAAGCAAGCAATCAACGGATATCAATTGAGCCAACTAGACCAATGATCCTACGTGCCACATGAATGAAATAAATTATGATATGAGCAAAGGAGTGTTCTAGAGAAACTAGAGAAGATCCCCGTGATTTGAGCACAATTTAGTTTTGTAATTGGATACAACGAGCACAAAATAGGATCGTCACTCCCCCAAGATCAATAGAACCTCACGACAAGTGCAAGAGAGCAACAGAGTGTTCTAAAGACACTAGTGAAGCTCTCCATGATTTGTGCACTCCTTACAATATTTGCATTAGGATACCAAGTGCACAAAATAGGATCATCACTCCCCGAAAATCAATAGAAACTCACAACAAGTGCAAGTGAGCATATAGGAAACAAAGCCTAGCACTTGCAACAAGCACATGGTTGAGCAACATGTAAAAGAGGCAACTTAAGAATAGGCTCAACCAAAATAATGTGTGTGAGTCATGACAAAGCACTTGAGAAGACTAATATAAGGATGAGCATAAAGCATCAACATAGCCTTGGGTAAATGAGATACACGATGCATGACATGTTCTCCCCACACACACCAAGCAAAAGGGTTCACAAGCACACTAAAAATGTAAAAAGAATAACCAACACTTGTGACAACCCATGGTGAAGATAGAATATGAAAGCCTCATCAAGACGAGGGATACCAAGATGGCAAAAGCCTCATAGAGATAAGCATGAGGAAAATAATCTTCACCACACAAGAGTGCATCAAGACGCAACGAGATAAGACATACACTCAAGGCAAAACCTTTCATGGAGCCACCAAAGCAAAAAAACAAAAGAAAGACAAGGTGGACGTGAAAGAAAGGATATCATCTAGATATGCAACTTCTCTCGAGTGTATAAGATTCTAGGTAGACGAAATCATGATGATATATATCTACAAAGAAGGACGTACACCTGGAATAGTTACAAGACGAAGGAACAAGATATCCAAAAGGAAGTCATAGATATACCAATAAAATATTTGCTTGGAAGCATAACACATGGCTAGATATGGTCTTATTGTATATAAATGAATTCCTACCACACAACCATCAAAGACATCACAACTAGCAACAAGATATCATTGTTGGGATGCTTTGAGAAAGGAAACAAATATCACAAGATAGAATGAATAACATGCCATGATACAACCTACACACGGTTGATGCAATAAATGTGTGGATGTAGTAGATGATGATACTTGTTACCGAGATAGCATTGGAAGGATGTAGTAGAAACCAATTGAAGGTAGAAAGTAGTTCATTGATCATCCCAGCTTGACTCCAATAAGCACATGGTGACAACACCTTCCTTTTGAATGAGCCGAGTATCCAATGCATCTCCAATTGTTCCTAGGACAACAACACAAACAAAATGGTACCCAAACTCATTGGGACAAAAGGGTTAGAAACATCAATACATAGGACAATCTCCACATAAATATGTGCAAATAGATATGAAAATGAATTTCATACACATCTCATCTGATTTGAGACTTGGTGGAGATTCCCCTATATATTGGGTCAAAGAAAGAAAGCATGCCAAAGAAACTACATGAAGTTAATATGCATGCTTAATACTTTCAAGAACTGATACCAAAAAAGGAAATACCAAGTGAAAAGGATACCAAATGGAGAAATCATCACTTGGAAGATATCAAAGATACATCACGGGATGAGATATCCATTGGAACACACAAAATTATATCAAACTCCCAAAAGAGAGGATGGTTCCAAACAAACCAAGCTCTCTACAAAGTTTCATGATGGCACACATACCAAAAATAAACGGCTTGCCGTCCACCAACACACACTTAAAATCGATCACAAGATTAGTGTTTTATAGAAAATAGGATAGCTCCCCACGAGTTGTGCATTATAGAGAATTTGCAATTGAATACAAAATGCACAAGGTAGGATCACAACTTTCACTATTTCAAGAAAACATTAGACAATATCAAGAAAACACCAAGATCCTCAAGTGGCACAGAAGGCAATGGGAGTTGACACAAACTTGGCAAGAGATAAGGCAAAAAAAGGCAAAAGCCAATGTGAAGATGATCAATTATTTCTACCACCACAAGATAGACTTAGTAAAGAAATGGCTCTCCTCTCCCTCTCCTCTCCCTCCCACCTCCCACCCCTCCCCTTGACCTCCACCAACAATGGCGGCCTATAGATCTAGGAATCATGGATGGTCTTCTCCATTGGGACTTTGCTCCGGGCCTAGCCCTTGCAAATCAGGTGAGGCACAGGTTTGGCACGACAGTCTATTTTTCCCCTTCCCAAGGATCTAGGGAATTCTTTATGGTGGTCACTTTCTCCTCAGCCTCCTTTCCTCTCTCGGTGGAATCTATTGGTATTGCTTTGCAATGTTGTCTTGGGGGTCTAAGCTCTGGATTCCATGTCACCAAGATCAAGGATCGCACCTTCCGTTTTTCTGTTGCAAGCAACAAAGTTGGTCATTTCATATATGGTTTGAAAGATCGAGTATGGCTAGATTTTCTTTGTCACTTCCATCTTTTTAATGGCCGATATGCTAGAGCTCCTGTCTCTGCCTCTTCCTGGCATGCGGATCAAGAAAATTTGGACATTTCTTCTCGGTCTCCAGTTGCGATCAAGTCCAACCTTAGATTCAAGACGCCAATGGGCTCACCAGGATCACGGTCTGCACAGGTCCTTGGCAAATTCAACATTGTTCCAATTGACAAGATGGTTTTTTCAAACAAAAATTCTTGCGAAGCTTCATCTTCTGGTCAGATGCTTCATAATTTGAATTTGGATGATCCCTTGATTCAGTAGCGTAATTTGCCTACATCACAGGCTATGGGTTCACATATTCAATTAATGCAGCATTATCTCCGACAAGAGCAATTGTTGGGCAATCAGCCAGCGGATTTTATTCTCCTGGGCAGCTTTAAATGCTTACTGCATGTCCAATACCCATCGTTACCCCAATGTTTTCTTTCATCTGCGTTCAAATACGCGCCTCCGCATGAGTTTTGGCCTCCAACACTTAGCAACCAACACAAGGCCGATCTAGCCCAAGCCCACTACTCCTTGGAGGATATAACATACCTTAATACCCATTGGGCCTCACTCTGCTCCAAATGTCTGCAATGGGGTCACAAAAAAACCAGTTGCCTTGCATGCCTAATTTGTATTAATTTCTCGGCGCCTGACCACAAGGCAATCAATTGCCCCAAATCTGCTTCATAGATGCATAATTTTGACCAGATTGGCGACTGCCTAGGGAAGCAAATCAACTCCAACGCTAGTCCCGCGGCTCTGCCACCACTTCCTATCAATCAGCGTAAGAAAGGCACCATTAGATGCCAATCGTGTGGTTTCTATGGCCACCTGGAACGGCATTGCTTCCAGCGAAGGAAGGTGCAAAAATGGAAATGGATTCCTAAATCCACTCGACTTACCGATTCTGCCCCTCATGCTCCGCCTTCCACCTCGATTGCCCAAACGCCTCGCCCCAGCCTGCAAAACATCTCCCATGCCACCAATGCCAGCACTCTACCTCACGCACCATTGATGCCTCCACTCATCTCGCCCTCCGCCATGGCCAACTATCCGCTCAACCCCGTCCCCTTCTTGTCACCTGGGTTTGCAGTGGAGCCTGGTCCGGCGGACCGCCTGGTCAGGTCTAGGATGGTGGTCGCCCGATTGCGCCGCTCAGCCACGACTACCTGGCGATTCGGAAGCAAGTGCATATGTTCCTCTGCATCGCCGGGCTGCTGTTCGAACTGCTATCGAAGGTTTGCTGCATGAAGCCCATCTTTTTACCACTGAAGCTAGTGATCATCCACTTGGGGTTGGGATCTTTGGTTTTGCAAACTCTTTCTTGAGGGATATGGCTGTCAACACACCCTTAGAATTAGAGGAGGAGGATCTGCTTAGCACTTTTGTGCCTAACAACGAAGCACTCAACAGACGCACCACCTCCTTTGGTCCAGAGATTTGGTTGATGTTTTTCGGCTTTCCATATGACTACCAAACGGATTACTATATCACTAAGGCATTAGGGGGCTATGGTTCTCTAGTTCATTGGTACAATCCCCGCCAAGATAGGAGATATATGCTGATCAAGGCTCGTGTAATCCGTCTGAATCTTGTGCCCAAGAGCTTTGCTGTCTGGCAGCTTGGAGGTGCAAGAGACTGCTGGACAGTTCAGGTTACTATCTTGAGAAGCAATGACTGGAATGGGCTGTTACCTGAAGTGTTGCCTCCTAACGAAGAACCACCTCCTGCGGATGGCAACCCTCACCCGTAGTTTGGGCCTCAACTTACTGTTGAACAGCTCTATCAGCAGCAGGTTCACAATTGGCTGGTGCAGAATGCTGCCCCCAATCACCCTGTTCACAACAACAATGAAGAAGCACCTAACTAAGGGTGGGCTCCTTGGCCTCAACCTCCAAATCCTCCTATGCCACCTCATCTAATGAATTATCAGGCTTGGCAGGCTTCTTGGGGTTTTACTGTTATGCATGGCGTGGTTCCTGACAACAATATTGCTAACATTCCTATGCAAGCTTGGCATGAGGCTGTTACTGCTTCTTCTGAATATACTTCCTCTGAAGATTTTGCTTCCACTGAATCAGATTTGCTCATTCTACCAGTGACCTCTCCAGGGTTTAATGTTGCTGCCCTTGTCGACCAGGTGACTCACACTACTGCTGCTGAAGTGATTACCATCTCCGTGGATATTCATGACCAAGGTATGTGTTTTGGTTTGTCTGCTCAAGGTGACTCCCTCTTGGAAATCCTTCTGTCCGATCCTATACCACGTCAGCAACTCAACAATTCACTTTTCAATTCTATCCGCCCTATGCTTGCTACAAGGGATCCATGGGCTTCTGGTTTTGGGTTTAGACAAGATGTTCTGCATCTTGAGGTTCAGGTGGCGGCTGGTCCTACAGGCCTCCAATTCACACAGCATAACTCCAGTGCTGTCACTCCTTCTGCTGTGATCATTGAGGACATTTCCGATAGCCCGCCAAACTCTGTTGGACAGTTCAGGCAGGAGATTCAGGGTCCCATGGAAATTTTTGTTGATGAACTCTCTGATGATGATGATGGATCTACTAGCATTGAGGCTGATTCCCTCCATTTGAGGTCTAACACGGATGCCGATTCACATCTATCTGACCTGGCTGCATATCACTCTGAAACTTAGACTGGTCTGCTTCAGATTGCAACAGGTGCCATCTCTGAAACTGCAAACAATGCGGTTGGTTCCTCAGCTCGTAAGCGCAAAGGGAAAGTGTTAGCTCCCATCGACACTTCCACTTTTCGTCACAGCAACCGTACCAACAAGTATGATAGTTTTCGCATAAATTCTCTTTCTAAAGCTAAGGCCTCCAATCCAAGGTGAAGCCACGTACTGTTTGTTCGGCTGCCTCCCTTGGTTCTGCAACTACTACTTCCACTTAGATGCTCAATGAAGAAATCCCTCCTCCAACTGATATTTCCACAATGCAAGCCATTGGCACAAACTTATGTGCCATCCCGGAGGAGGAGCTCGCGGTTGCTGCTCTCACTGAAGACTAGGCGGGGATTTCTTCATCAACCTCAGCTTGATCTTTCTCTTTACTTCATCGTTAAATGGTTCTTTTGCAGTCGTGGAATGTCCTATGTTGGAATATTCGCGGTCTTAATTCAGACAAAAAACGCTTAGCTCTATCGAATGCGATCCAGTCTAGTGGGTGTGCAATTATCTATCTTCAAGAAACTAAAATGCAGACGTTTGATGCTGCCACTCTCAAGTTGCTCTGCCCTAAGCGTTTTGATAGCTATGCGTATGTTCCATCCGTTGGAGCGTCGGGAGGAATTGTCACGATCTGGAATAGTGCTCTTTTCACTGGTACGGTCACTTTTGAGGAACAATTTGCAGTAGGCATCAACTTCACTTCCACCCAAAACGTGCATAACTGGACTTTAGTTAATATCTATGGCCCATGTCAAGGGGAGCAGCACAATACATACACTTAATGGTTGTTTGACCATTCAATCCCATCTTCTGAAGATTGGCTTCTGCTAGGGGACTTCAACTACGTTCGCTCGCCTGAAAATCGTAATCTGCCAGGAGGAAACACTTAGGATATGTTTACTTTCAATGACTTCATCCGACAGCAAGATTTAACTGAACTTACCATTAAAGGTCGTACTTTCACCTGGTCTAATATGCAGCTCAATCCTCTGCTCGAACAACTTGACTAGTTTTTCACCTCGCTAAATTGGACGACATCTTTTCCTAACACTATGGTAAACCCTTTGGGCCGCCCAGTCTCTGACCATATACCCTGCTTTGTGATCATACAATCCAAAATCCCCAAGAGCAAAATTTTCAGATTTGAAACCTATTGGATTGCGCACCTGGGCTTCCTGCATGTCATTGAGGAAGCTTGGAATAAGCCCCTCAAATTTGGCAAAGATAAAAATGCAGCTTCTATACTATGCCAAAAGCTGAAAGCTATCTGTTATGCCCTTTCTCACTGGAGCAAAAAGATTTCCCGCCTAAAAATTGCCATCGAAAATTCCAATAAAGCACTTCTTGAGCTAGATGGTATTGAAGAGCGGCGTGCTCTTTCGCTCCCTGAACGTAACTTCAGAAACATTCTCAAAAAGCACCTCCTACGACTTCTTAGTTACCAAAAGGAATACTGGAAGAAAAGATGCACCATCAGATGGATCAAGTTTGGAGACGAAAACTCAAAGTTTTTCCAAACTGTTGCTACAGAAAGATTCAGAAGAAACTGCATTGCTACACTAAAAACTGAAAATGGGATTGTTGTGGAGGATCATGCTGGCAAAGAAGCTATTCTGTTCCAAGCCTTCAAACAAAGATTGGGTTCATGCTCGAAGCCAAACATGAAGTTTAACCTCTCGTCTTTGCTCCGACAGCAAGTTGATTTCGATAGCCTCACTACCCCGTTCACACATGCTGAAATCGATGCTGTCATAAAGGAGATGCCCCCGGACAAAGCACCAGGCCCGGATGGTTTCAATGGCGCCTTCTCGAAAGCATGCTGGCCTATCATTAAAAATGACTTCTACATTCTGTGCAATGAATTCCACAGAGGGGATTTGAATCTTGATTGCCTAAACTATGGCTATATCACCTTGATCCCTAAGAACTCACAAGAGACGGTCAATGACTTCCGCCCGATCACATTATTAAACTGTTTTCTCAAACTTATCACAAAGCTGCTGGCCAATCGTCTTCAAAAAATCATCTTGCAGATAGTCCACCGTAATCAGTACGGGTTCTTACGCGGCCGATCCATCCATGACTGTCTGGCGTGGGCTTTCGAATATATACACCAGTGTTAAGCCTCGCAAAAAGAGATAATCTTGCTGAAATTAGATTTCGCCAAAGCCTTTGACACTATCGAACACTCTGTTATGCTGCACATTATGAGAAAAGTGGGTTTCAATGACAAGTGGCTCCAATGGATGCAATGCATCTTCACTTCTGGTAAATCTTCGGTCTTGCTCAATGGTACTCCGGGAAAATCTTTCCAATGCAAATGTGGTGTGCGAAAAGGTGACCCCCTCTCGCCTCTAATTTTTGTCATAGCTGCGGACCTACTCCAGTCTGCAATTAATGAGGCACTTAGAAATAACCTCCTGGAATTACCCATCCGACGCAACACTAATGGTGACTACCCTGTTATTCAATACGCGGATGACATGCTCATCATCCTGCCAGCCTGCAACCGCCAACTTGCCAAGATTAAGGAAATCCTAGAGGATTATGCCACGTCCGTAGGGCTCAAGATCAACTTCCATAAATCCATGCTAGTGCCAATTAACACACCTCCTGAGAAATGCAAAGAACTAGCTGATTTGTTGGGATGCACTGTGGGATCCATGTCGTTCACATACCTTGGCCTACCCCTAGGCACCACTCGCCCGACCGTCCTTGACTTGGCTCCTCTAGTTTGCAAAGCAGAAAGAAATATTACGACTTCTATGTCTCTAATGTCATACGCGGGGAAACTTGCTCTAATGAACTCGATGATAACCTCCCTTATCATGTTCACAATGGGCACCATTCGCCTCCCACCAAAAATTGTTGCCCAACTTGACAAGATCAGAAGGCATTGCCTATGGCAAAAGCGGTCCGATGATGGGATTAAGAGCAACTCTCTTGCCGCTTGGAACATGGTCTGCACGCCCAAGAAAAATGGTTGATTGGGTGTTGTTAACCTCAAAATTCAGAATGATGCCCTGCTACTCAAATTTCTCCACAAGTTTTACAACAGGCATGATATCCCTTGGGTCCATCTAATCTAGAAATCCTACTATGGTGACACCATCCCACATGCTCATGACTCGTGTGGCTCCTTCTGGTGGAAATATTTAACTCAGCTAATGCCCACGTATCGAGGTGTGACACGCATAAAAATTGGGGATGGATCTTCTGCTCTGTTCTGGAAAGATAATTGGAGCCAGTCCATATATGCTGATAGTTGCCCCAGGGATTTTTCTTATGCTATTGTTGAAGACATTTCGGTCAAACAACTCCTGACGTCCACCGACCTGCATGAAACCTTTCAGCTCCCCCTCTCTGTTCAAGCACATGACGAACTGCGATCCATCCAATATGAGGTGGCCGAGATCACACTTGCGGATGAACATGACACCTGGCAATGTATATGGGGCGACCAAACCTTCAAAACATCCTCATACTACAAATTTTATTTCAAAGATGTGATTGCCCATGAAGCTTTCGGCTGGCTGTGGAAAGCAAAAAGTACTCCCAAGATTAAGACCTTTGGGTGGTTCCTACTCGTTGATCGTCTCAACACCAGAAACATGCTCAAGAGGAGGCACTACAACATTGGTACAAACATTGATTGCCTCTTGTGTGGCCATCACGTTGAAGAAACGGTGGAACACCTATTCTTTCTTTGCACTTTCAGTCAGGAATGCTAGCGAGCTCTTGGCTTCACATGGACCACACATCATGACAGACTTGATATGATCAAACATCAAAAAACCATGTAGCCTAGAAAGATGTGGATGGATATCTTTTTGACGTCGTCCTGGAGTCTTTGGAAGGAGCGAAATAACAACCACTTCAGGAAGATCAAACCCTCTGTCACAGCCTGGAAACAGAGGTTTAAGTTGGATTTCTCTAATCTTAGATATAGAGTGAAACCCTCCAAAGAGCATATTGTTACTGCTATACTTGAATCCATACAATAGGTGCCTGTGTACTCTCTAGTGCTTTTTTTGAGTGGTGCAACCACTACGCATGTATGTAACACACACATGTAATTATACCCCCTGAGGTTTTGGTAATATATATGCAGTAGGAACCTTTCCTACTGTCTTCATAGTCAAAAATAATTTCTACCACACATAAGTGAGTACCAGTTGTCAAAAGACAAGAAGTATTTGGAAGTAATTCCCGGTGGTAGATAGCAAGGATATCCGACATCATCTTCACACCAAACACAAGCAAATTGCAACTTGTAGAGCTAACATGCCACCTAGGAACAAGATAATTTACAATATCAATTCTAGGTGACAATATCTCAAATGTACACATTTTCTAGGCTTGTAGTATGCACATAGCATATTACTCCCCCATAATGTGATACCAATAAAAACTTAACAAGAGGCAATAAGAGGATCCAACAACAAATGATTAATGGACTATTTAGAATTTGAATTTCTCATGAGAAGACATACCACATAGTGACTAGATACTCTTGTAATATCAATACTAGATGGTATTCCTCATGTACACACATCTATAAGATTGTGAGGTGCACAAAGCACATCACTCCCCCATAATGGGATATTCCATTAATCTCTCACAAGAGCCAACTAAGAAACAAATAAGATGCACAAAGGCTCAACGCACGACACACACGTACATGATGTGCAAACCAACATACACATACTTGATTACTCAAGTTAAGCACATTGGAAACACATCATATAGAAAAACATGCAAGGTACAAAACCACAACATGCTTAGGGGCAAGTAACTATCAATGTAAACAACTTAAGTACGAGTTACCGCAAGGAGGAACATTGGATATAACATAGAAACTTGATAACCCAATTGACTTGGCTTGAGACAATAAGAATGATGAAGTCCCCTTAATTCTTCATAATGTAACCAAGTGTCCAATGCCCTCCAACAACACCTATTGATCAAGTTTGATCTTGTCGGTCCCCAACCAAGTTGGGTCCTAAGAGGTTAGTCATAATAGTCTTGGCAACCCAAATGGTTCTTTTCTTGACACCACTTTGAGTACCAACAAACTTGGAAAACACATTGCCAATCTTATCATTCCAAAGAGAATAGATATTTTCAATAATAATTGGGTTGGATAAGTTACCACTAGTGCATGAAGAAGCGACGTGACCTTTCTCACGACATAAGTAGCAACATCTACTCTTCACTTTCTTCTCACTTGATTTCTCAACTTGAGAAGCATTATCTTGAGTATTCTTGGGAAGAGGCATTTCTTCAACTTGTGGTTGAGCATGATATTGAACTTGTGGCCGCTTCCCTTGTTGCTTGTCACTAATGTCCTTCTTCTTCAATGGGAAAGATCTCACATGATGCCCTTCAATTTTGCACTTGAAGCAAATAATCTTGGCTGAATTCTTGACTTGTTCTTGGCCCTTCTTCTTGTTCAACTTGGACTTCTTCTTCTTGTTGGAGTTGAATCCAAGTCCACCTTTGTCATTGGGGGATTTTTGCACACTCAAGATATTGTTGAGTGTGGATCTCCCTTCATGACTCTTTTCCAAGTCTTTCTTCAAAGAAGTGACTTGGGCCTTGAGCTCTTTGGTTTCCTCTACATGGTTAGTCTCAGCACAAGTACTAGAGGAAGTATAAGCTTCATCATTAGAGCAACAAGGCAAGGAAAGCAATTCATCACAAGATGTACCAATGTTATGCATAGACGAATTACGAGGACTAACACAAGGCAATATAGCATTTTGGCTAAAAGTAGTGCTAATATCCACATGAGGCTCACTATATGTTACCTTAGCAATCATAGCCTCATGAGCTATTTTTAGCACATTATGGGATACAAGAAGATCATCATGAGAGTTAGAAAGCTTTTCATGACTTTCTTCCAATTTCCCATACTTTCTAGATAGCAACTCAAGTTGAGCCCTTAGCTCAACATTCTCCTTTAAAATGGATGCTTCACAAGAAATAGAGTTACTAGAACAAGCATAATCATTAACAACAAGATGAGAATGCAACTTGGAAAGCTCTTTTAAATAAGAAGCTTCAAGTTGAGCATGAGACTCGGTGAGTTTGATGAGCTCACCCTTGATGACCCTTGAGCCATTTGTGAGGTGATCAAAATCCTCAAGGAGTCTAGCATGAGCAACTTCAATCTTAGCATTTTTAGTTTCAAAAATATTGGCCACCTCAAGAGCTCTATCATTAGATTCCTTCACTCTAGATAATTCTAGAGGAAAAGTCTTCTCAAGAGATTCCTTGGTGGTTTGTTCAAGTTCAAGAGCTTGAGAGAGGTCCGCAATATCATTAGCGTAATCACGCTCATGACCTTCCATTTTATCAATGGTGACCTCATGCTCCTCAAGACGAGATTCCAACTCATTAATATATTTCTTGCTCTCAATAGCAATCGACATGATTTCCATGAAGTTGGAACGAGCAATTTTATTCTTAAGAAGAGTTTTAAAAATCATTTCCCCTTAATTTTTAAGGAGGCAACATCATCATTCTCTTCATCATAATCTACATCATCATCACTCTTGCCATCATCAATATCATCACAAGATATATTGGGATTCAAAGTGGGAGATACTTTTGAAGCCTTGGCCATAAGGCAAAAAGCAATAGATGATGATGTAGGATCCCTTGAAGCACCATTCAAGACCACATCTTGTTCCATGGAGTGCTGGGTTTCCTCTACATTGTTAGCACAACAACTCGAGGAAATACATGCATTTTTATCATGGCAACAAGATATAGCTAGCATATCATCATGAGATTTAGTCAAGCAATTTCGACATGATATGCAAGAACTATCAACACAAGCATGTGAAACATTGGGAGTGCTCGAAGTGCTAAAGTCCAAAGATGAAGCATTGCAATAAGAAAGTGATGAAGGATTATCAACAATAAGCCCACTATCATCATTGCAATGAACACCACTACTCACCATGTCATTACCTTGTGGCAAACCACATGTAGGTGAAGTAGAAGAAGTTGAGAACGCAACACGACTGGAGGTGGAGGGAGAATGATCATCCTTACAAATCTTTGACACACCATATTTATCTTGAAGCTTTGTCCACAACTCATGAGCATCCCGGAACGGCATGAGTTGAAATATAACTACATTGCTCAAAGCATCAAAAAGCACATTAGAAGCTTGAGCATTGAGATAAGAGTTTTTCTCATCCTCTAAAGATAATATTTGGGGATCCTTAGGAGGAGAAAAACCCATATCTACAATTCGCTCTAAATTTGGGTCCATGACCCTAAAGAGATTAAGCATGCGAATTACCCAAACATCAAAATTTGTGCCATCAAAACTAAGAGTGTCAAAGAATCCTAATCCCCTAGTCGACATCTTTACTCTCTAGGCGGTTAAGCCTAACAAAGAGAGATGAGGCTCTGATACCAATTGAAAGATCATGGATGTCGCCTAGAGGGGGGTGAATAGGCGTTTTAAAATAATTACGGTAGAGGCTTGAACAAATGCGGAATAAACCTAACGGTTAATTTGTCAAGCACAAAACCTACAACAACTAGGCTCACCTATGTGCACCAACAACTTATGCTAAGAAAGATAAGCAACTATGTGATAGCAAGATATATAACAAAGAACAATATGGCTATCACAAAGTAAAGTGCATAAGTAAAGGGCTCAGGTAAGAGATAGCCGAGGCACTCGGAGACGACGATGTATCCCGAAGTTCACACCCTTGCGGATGCTAATCTCCGTTTGGAGCGGTGTGGAGGCACAATGCTCCCCAAGAAGCCACTAGGGCCACTGTAATCTCCTCATGCCCTCGCACAATGCAAGATGCCATGATTACACTAAGGGACCCTTGAGGGCGGTCACTGAACCCATACAAATGGCAACCCTTGGGGGAGGTCACCTAACCCGTACACTTTGGCAACCCTTGGGGGCGGTCACCGGTACCCGTCAAATTGCTTGGGGCGATCTCCACAACCTAATTGGAGACCCCCGACGCTTGCCTGGGGCTTTACACCACAGTGATTGAGCTTCGAACAACACCAACCGTCTAGGGCGCCAAGGCACCCAAGAGGAACAAGCTCTAGGGTGTCCAAACACCCAAGAGTAATAAGCTTCTCAACATGTAACTTCCACGTATCACGTGGAGAACTCAAACCGATGCACCAAAAGCAATGGCAAGGGCACACGGAGTGCCCAAGTCCTTCTCTCCCAAATCCCACCAAAGCAACTAATGCTAGGGAGGAAAATGAGAGGAAGAATGAAAGAAGAACATGAAGAACTCCAAGATCTAGATCCAAGGGATTCCCCTCACTTAGAGAAGAAAGTGATTGGTGGAAACATGGATCTAGATCTCCTCTCTCTTTTCCCTCAAGAACTAGCAAGAATCATTGGAGGGATTGAGTGTTAGCAAGCTCGAAGAAGGTCAACAATGGGGGAAGAACACGAGCTTAAGAGATAATGTTCAATGGGGAAGAAGACCCCCTTTTATAGGTGGGGGAGAATCCAACCGTTATGCTCACACCCCGCACAAAGCGGTACTACCGCTCCAAGGAGTGGTACTACCGCTAGGGCGGTAGAACCCCTTTGAAAAACAACAACGAGGAGGCAAAAGGTCAGTAGAACCGCCGGAGCGGTACTACTGCTCGTCCTCACGGTACTAGCGCTCGACGTCACGGTACTACCACAAATGGTAGCGGTACTACTGCTTGCGAGCGGTATTAAAAAAAATACTTCCGTGCCTACCTCCGCTAAGCAAAACATGAGATTTTGGTCCGGAGTGGTACTACCGCTTAGGAGCCACTGTAGTACAGCTCTGGAGCGGTACTACCGCTCAGGAGCCGCGGTAGTACCGCTCTGGAGCGGTAGTAAAAATTTATGTCTGCTCTAGTCGCGATAGTACCGCTGCAGTCTTTACCAAAACAGCCACAACTTTTGCAAACGGACTCCGAATTCAACGAAACCAAGTTTTTTGGAAAGCTAACGACATGGGCTAACACAATCTGGATAGACATATCAATAATAAGCAAATGAGAAAAGACCCATAAGAAAATGGTGAGAACCCTTCCTCGGATAAGACCGGTAAAACCTCCAACACCGAAAACATCATAGAAGACGCATGCGAACTCCATTTTCGATGAACTCAAGCTTCGCATCAAGATGACCATAATCTCTAAGACTCACAAAGAGAACCAAACAAGAACTCAGAAATATGATGCATTTATGCAATGGTTTGATCTCTCTACTAATGATACAATCAAGCTACCAACTTGAGAGTCCACCTTGATAGTACGGCAAACGATCCTATAACCCAGTCTTCCAACTACGACCATGAGACCGGTAAAATAGAAAACCTATCGAGGGCAAACCTTTGCCTTGCACATGGTCCACTTGAGCTAGATGATGATGATCTTGACTCCCTCAAGTTGGACCGCCTTTCTTGATTGCGTTGGCTCGATGAAGACTAGATGATTGCTCCCCATAGTCCACTATGGGTGAGCCAATCTTCGGCTCATCTTCACAAGTCCATTGTCACCACAATGGACAGCAAGCTTCAAGCACTTGATCTCTTCGTGATGCATCACTTGAACTTGCACACCGCATCCTAACCCCATAAAGAACTCTCACGAGACCATGGGATAGTACACAAAGAGTAATTGACAATGCTTACCATACCATGGGATCACTTGATCCTTCTCGGTACATCTTCTACACTTTGTGTGTTGATCAACTTGATTCACTCTTTGACTTAGTCTTGATCAACCTCTCACAAGACCAATATTTTACGTAATTCCTTGAATAGCACCTTGGTCGACACAAACTCTCCTTGAAAGCAACACATGTACTCCAAGAAAAGCCTATGGACAAAACCTTCAAATATAACTCAAGGCAACCATTAGTCCATAGAGATTGTCATCAATTACCAAAACCAAACATGGGGGCACCTCATGTTCTTTCACTAGTGGTTGAAAAAAGCCTTCATGGTGTTGTCTTGAAGGGACAATAGGGTGAGCCTTCGTCGCGTTGGTGTGCCTTCGTGGTAACACCCACTTCTCTAATGGTGACGTAACTTCCCTCCAAGGAAGTGAACATCGGCATACATCCTCGTCTCTTGGAGTTGCAGTTATCCATAACACTAACTCCCTACTTGTGGTTACTTGTCTCTTAGTCTTTACTTATATCATATTGTGCTTGCTTACTCTCCTACTTGAGTTACTTGTTTACCTTGCTTAGCTCATAGCTTCACACTTGCAATTGTTAGGCTCAACTTCATATTCCGCATTACTGACTAAAATTTCTAAGTAACAATTAAAATTTGTAATTGTACCTATTCACCCCCCCCCTCTAGGTCCATCTCGATCCTTTCAATTGGTATCAGAGCCTCGTGCTCTATTCTTGTGGCGTAACTTTCCTAGAGCGAGATGAACCCTGATGGGACTCCCCTTGTTGCAGATCTGAAGAGTACGGGCGCGGCTTCCACGAAAACCAAGTCCTTCACTTCAGAGGATCTGGAACGAGCTCTTGCTAAGCAAAAGGAGGAGCATGATGCCTCTCTTGAGGCCTTGGTCCAAATGAGTATAGCCACACTAACCACGATGCTTGCACCACTTTCTGGTGGTGCGACCTCGAGGCCAGTTGTGCCTACTTCCTCACTTGTCCAATAACCTCCTTGTAATGAACACTCCGGTGTTCCTTGGCTTTATGCAAGACCTCAAATAGAGAAACCTAAGTATAACCCTCAAGGCAAGCCTCCTTTACTTGATGACACTACCGATTTTGCTTTGTGGAGAGTTGCTATGCAGGATCATCTTCGATATGGAAATGATGAGATGTTGGAGATCTTGGAGTATGGCTACCAAGCTATTGACCCGAAGAATCTTACTCCAAGAGAGGTTTATGACAAGAATCTCAACGACACAGCAACCATGTACATAAGAAGAGGTATGACTGACAAGCAAAGGAGACCATACATACATATCACAAGTGCCAAGGAATTACGGGATAGCATTGTGAGGACCAAGACCGGTACTTCCACTCTCCGTCTTGGGTCAATTGCAAAACTTTTGTATGGAGAAAGGTGAATCTCCCAAGCAACTACTTGAGCGTCTCATGACTCTCACCGCCGACATTGAGTCATGTGAATGTGACAAGACTCAAGATGGATTCAACTTGACTAAGCGATTTCTCGTGGATAAGTTGCTTCATGCTCTTGCTCCATATCATCACCAAATGGTGTGGGACATAAGACAACACCATGGATTCAAGGAAATGACTCCAGATGACATGATATCCACTTTCCAACTATTTGAAGAGTCAAAGGCAAATACCACAAAACATCTTGCCATGCATGGTACCTCAACATCAAAGATCAACCTTGCATTGAAGGCCAAGCATGTATGTGAAGAAGAGAAAAGTGAAGAAGAAGAAGAAGAAGAAGATGATGATGATGAGGAGGAGGAGGATGGTGATGAGATTGACTCAAATGAGAGCCCATCATATGAAGACATTGCTCTCTTTGTCAAGAAGTTTAGCGCGGGAAAATTCAAGGGAAGGTTCCAGAGGAAGAAAGTGAGGAAATGCTACAACTGTGAAGAAACCAACCACTTCTCCAACGAGTGACCTTATGAGAAGAGAGAAGATAAACCAAGGTTTCCCAAGACCTTTCCCAAGAAGAATTTGCCAAATCCTTTGAACTCCAAGCTCAAGAGGAGAGATGGGAAAGCAATGGTTGCTCATGAAGAATCCGATCCAGATGATGTTAGGGGTGTTGCCGGAGTTGCTCAAGATTCTCAAAACACTTTGAGGCTAGTGAACAAGAATGGTGATGTGGTCACCTACAACTACATGAAAGACTCCAATGGCAACACTCACAAGTGCCTAATGGCAAAGGCCGTGGTAGAAGATGGAGAGGACCAAAGCTCTCCTGACAAGGTCAAGGTAACCCCATGATCAAATCCTCCTCTTTTCACTCCTTCTACTCCTAGTGATGAGTATCTTGATGCGGAGGATAGTTATAAGGATGATGATATAGATGATCCTATGCTTGCTAAACTTAATAAGTTCATGTGCTCCCTCAAAGGAAAGAAGCTCACTATGTTTCATATGCTTATGGGGATGGTGAGTAAGCACACCATCACCATTAAGGAACTCGAAACCCTCGTCACCGAGGAAAAGGAAAAATATGAAATCCTTGAGCGGAAAGACCAATATGAGAAAGCACGAAATGATGAACTATGCTTGAAAATTGGTTCAAACATTGATGTTCATGCTAAAGATCTTGCCTCCTTGAAAAAGGCTAATGAATCTTGTGAAGAGTTGATGAATGATAAAAGTAAGCTTGTGAAGTCTCATGCTTCTCTCTCTCAGGATTGTGAGCTTCTATCCGTGTCCCTCAAGACTAAGGAAGAAGATCTCACCCTTCTTACAAAGAGTTTTAAGACGCTCAAACTTACTTATCTTGAAACTCTAGCCAAAGCTTACTCTTCTCCTATTATCAATGTTGATGCTTGTACTACTAACTCTAGTAGTGATCTAGCATCTATTCTTGAGGAGAATCGCTTTCTCAAAGTTCAAATCGAGAAAGGTCTCATGACATGTGCTCAAGGACAAAAGAACCTTAATGAGGTGTTGAGCCAACACAATGAGGTGTTTGCCAAAGAGGGGCTCTGGTTTGACCCAAGCACAAGCAAGAAGAAGTCGTCCTCTCAAAAGTGCACCACCCCTCTAAAAGAAACATTTTTACGAGAAGTGCACCACCCCTCGTAGCTCCACCAATGTACTTCTTTCGCCTATATATACTCTTATACACTAAAAATATCAGGGGGGCCACGAAACCACTTTTCCACCACCGCAACCTTCTGTACCCGTGAGATCCCATCTTGGGGCCTTTTTCGGCAATCTGCCGGAGGGGCAATCGGTCATGGAGGGCTTCTACATCAACACCATTACCTCTCCATTGAAGCGTGAGTAGTTTACCACAGACCTTCGGGTCCATAGTTATTAGCTAGATGGATTCTTCTCTCTCTTTGATTCTCAATGCAAAGTTCATCTCAATGTTCTTGGAGATCTATTCGATGTAATTATTTTGCGGTGTGTTTGTCGAGATCCGATGAATAGTGGATTTATGAATAAGATTATCTATGAATATTATTTGGTTCTTCTCTAAATTCTTATATGCATGATTCGATATCTTTGCAAGTCTCTTCGAATTATCGATTTAGTTTGGCCTACTAGATTGATCTTACTTCCAATGGGAGAAGTTCTTAGCTTTGGGTTCAATCTTGCGGCGTCCTTTCCCAATGACAGTAGGGGCAGCAAGGCACGTATTGTATTGTTGTCATCAAAGATAAAAAGATGGGGTTTATATCATATTGCTTGAGTTTATCCCTCTACATCATGTCATCTTGCTTAATGCGTTACTTTGTTCTTCTGAACTTAATACTCTAGATGCATTCTAGATAGTGGTCGATGTGTGGAGTAATAGTAGTAGATGCAGAATCGTTTCAGTCTACTTGACACGGACGTGATGCCTATGTTCGTGATTATTACCTTTGATGTCTTCATAATTATGCGCTCTTCTATCAATTGCTCGGCAGTAATTTGTTCACCCACCGTAATACATGCTATCTTGAGAGAAGCCACTAGTGAAACCTATGGCCACCGGGTCTCTTTCCTATTATATTACATCTCTTTTATTTACATTGCATCTCGTTTACTATTTTGCAATCTTTACTTTCCAATCTATACAACAAAAATACCAGAAATATTTACTTTATTATATCTATTAGATCTCACTTTTGTGAGTGACCGTGAAGGGATTGACAACCCCTTTATCGCGTTGGTTGCAAGGTTCTTGATTGTTTGTGCAGGTACTAGGTGATTTGTGTGTCGTCTCCTACTGGATTGATACCTTGGTTCTCAAAACTGAGGGAAATACTTACGCTACTTTGCTGCATCACCCTTTCCTCTTAAGCGAAAACCAACGCATGCTCAAGAGGTAGCAAGAAAGATTTCTGGCACCGTTGTCGGGGAGATCTATGACAAGTCAAGACATACCAAGTACCCATAATAAACTCTTCTCCCTTGCATTACATTATTTGCCATTCACCTCTCGTTTTCCTCTCCCCCACTTCTAAAACGATTTTTGAAAACCCTTGCCTTTTCTTCGCCCCTATTTCATTCGTTTCTTTTCGCTTGCTTCTTGTGTGCTTGTGTGTTGGATTGATTGTTTGTCACGATGGCTCAAGATGATACTAAATTATGTGACTTTTCCAATACCAACAACAATAATTTTATTAGCACTCCAATTGCTCCTACTACCGATGCTGAGTCTTGTGAAATTAATACCGCTTTGTTGAATCTTGTTATGAAAGATCAATTTTCTGGCCTTCCTAGTGAAGATGTTGCAACCCATCTAAACAACTTCGTTGATTTGTGTGATATGCAAAAGAAGAAAGATGTGGACAATGATATTGTTAAATTGAAGCTATTTCCATTTTCTCTTAGAGATCATGCTAAAACTTGGTTCTCTTCTTTGCCTAAAATAGTATCGATTCATGGAATAAGTGCAAAGATGCTTTTATCTCTAAGTATTTTCCTCCCGCTAAGATCATCTCTCTTAGGAACGATATTATGAATTTTAAGCAAATTGATCATGAGCATGTTGCACAAGCTTGGGAGAGTATGAAATTAATGATACATAATTGCCCTACACATGGTTTGAATTTGTGGATGATTATCCAAAAAGAATATGCCGGATTGAATTTTGCTTTTAGAAATCTTTTAGATTCGGACGCATGAGGCACTTTTATGGAAATCACTTTAGGAGAAGCTACTAAACTCCTAGACAATATTATGGTTAATTATTCTCAATGGCACACCGAAAGATCCACTAGTAAAAAGGTTCATGCAATTGAAGAGATTAATGTTTTGAGTGGAAAGATGGATGCACTTATGAAATTGTTTGCTAATAAAAGTGTTTCTTCTGATCCTAATGATATGCCTTTGTCCACTTTGATTGAGAATAATAATGAATCTATGGATGTGAATTTTGTTCGTAAGAACAATTTTGGTAACAACGCGTATAGAGGCAATTTTAATCCTAGGTTGTTTCCTAGTAATTCCTCTAATAATTATGGTAATTCTTACAACAAATCTTATGGAAATTTTAATAAGATGCCCTCTGATTTTGAGAATAGTGTTAAAGAATTTATGAGTTCGCAAAAGAATTTCAATGCTTTGATTGAAGAAAAATTGCTTAAGATTGATGAGTTGGCTAGAAACATGGATAGAATTTCTCTTGATGTTGATTCTTTGAAACTTAGATCTATTCCACCTAAGCATGATATCAATGAGTCTCTCAAATCCATGACAATTTCCATTGATGAGTGCAAAGAAAGAACCATTAGGATGCGTGCTAAAAAAGATTGCTTTATGAAAGCGTGTTCTTCTAGTGTTCATGATAATAATAATGAAGATCTAAAAGTGACTGATGTGACTCTTATTAAATCTTTGTTTTCCAACATGAATCTTGATAAAGATGGGACTGGAGATGAGTCAACTTTAGTTAAAGGGCATCCCAATGATTCGGAGTTCTTAGATCTAGATGCAAAAATTGATAAAAGTGGGATTGAAGAGGTCAAAACTTTACATAGCAATGAACCCACTATTTTGGATTTCAAGGGATTTAATTATGATAATTGTTCTTTACTAGGAAATTGGAATATCAATAATTGCCTTGAATCTATTATGAGAGCCATTTATGAATCTACATGGGCATGGAACACTTTACTAGGAAGAAAATTAAATTGCCTTATGAACCTATTATGAGATCCACTCATAGATTGCATGCCAAAGATGGCAATACCTAGATCAATTCTTGTTTTTATGCCTAGCTAGGGGCGTTAAACGATAGCGCTTGTTGGGAGGCAACCCAATTTTATTTTTGTTATTTACTTTTTGCTCCTTTTTAGTAATAAATATTTCATGTACCTTCTGTTTAGATGTGTTTTTGTGTTTTAATTAGTGTTTCTGCCAAATAGAACCTTTGGGAAGACTTGGGTAAAGTCTCTGCGATCTTGCTTTAAAAAATAGAAACTTTTGCGCTCACGAGAATAGCTGTCATTTTTTACTGGAGAGTGATTTTAGGTTCATTCTTTTCTAAGATGATTAATAGACAAATTCCTCACGTCCACCAAGTTATTTCAGAATTTTTAGAGTTACAGAAGTATTTAAAAGTTATAGATTGCTACATACTTTTCTGTTTTTTACAGATTCTGTTTTTCATGTGTTGTTTGCTTATTTTGATGAATCTATGAGTAGTATCGGGGGTATGAACCATAGAGAAGTTGGAATAAAGTAGGTTTAACACCAATATAAATAAAGAATGAGTTCATTACAGTACCTTAAAGTGGTGGTTTATTGTCTTATACTAACGGAGCTCATCAGATTTTCTGTTGAAGTTTTGTGTTGTGAAGTTTTCACGTTTTTGGTAAATTTGATGGATTTTGGAATAAGGAGTGGCAAGAGCCTAAGCTTGGGGATGCCCAAGGCACCCCAAGGTAATTCAAGGACAACCAAAAGCCTAAGCTTGGGGATGCCCCGGAAGGCATCCCCTCTTTCGTCTTCATCTATCGGTAACTTTACTTGAGGCTATATTTTTATTCACCACATGATATGTGTTTTGCTTGGAGCGTATTGTATGATTTGAGTCTTTGCTTTTAGTTTACCACAATAATCCTTGCTGTACACACCTTTTGGGAGAGATACGCATGAATCAGAATTTATTAGAATACTCTATGTGCTTCACTTATATCTTTTGAGCTAGACAATTTTGCTCTAGTGCTTCGCTTATATCTTTTTAGAGCACGGCGGTGGTTTTATTTTATATAAATTATTAACCTCTCATGCTTCACTTATATTATTTTGAGAGTCTTTTAGAAAAGCATGGTAATTTGCTTTGGTTATAAAATTAGTCCTAATATGATGGGCATCCAAGATGGGTATAATTAAAAACTTTCACATAAAGTGTGTTGAATACTATGAGAAGTTTGATGCTTGATGATTGTTTTGAGATATGAGGATGGTGATATTAGAGACATGCTAGTTTAGTAATTGTGAATTTAAAGAATACTTGTGATAAAGTTTGTGATTCCCGTAGCATGCACGTATGGTGAACCGTTATGTGATGAAGTTGGAGCATGATTTATTTATTGATTGCCTTCCTTATGTGTGGAGGTTGGGATCACGCGATGGTTAACTCCTACCAACCCTTCCCATAGGAGCATGCATGTAGTACTTTGTTTTGATGACTTGTAGATTTTTGCAATAAGTATGTGAGTTCTTTATGACTAATGTTGAGTCCATGGATTATACGCACTCTCACCCTTCCATCATTGCTAGCCTCTCTAGTACCGCGCAACTCTCGCCAGTACCATACACCCACCATATACCTTCCTCAAAACAGCCACCATACCTACCTATTATGGCATTTCCAAAGCCATTTCAAGATATATTGCCATGCAACTTTCCACTGTTCCGTTTATTATGACACGCTCCATCATTGTCATATTGCCTTGTATGATCATGTAGTTGACATCGTATTTGTGGCAAAGCCACTACTCATAATGTTTTCATACATATCACCCTTGAATCATTGCACATCCCGATACACCGCCGGAGGCATTCACATAGAGTCATATTTTGTTCTAAGTATTGAGTTGTAATTCTTGAGTTGTAAGTAAATAAAAGTGTGATGATCTTCATTATTAGAGCATTGTCCCATGTGAGGAAAGGATGATGGAGACTATGATTCCCCCAAAAGTCGGGATGAGACTCCAGACTAAAAAAATAGGCCATAAAAAAGAGAAAATGCCCCAAATAAAAAATTAGAGAAAAAGAGAGAAGGGACAATGCTACTATCCTTTTACCACACTTGTGCTTCAAAGTAGCACCATGATCCTCATGATAGAGAGTCTCCTATGTTGTCACTTTCATATACTAGTGGGAATTTTTCATTATAGAACTTGGCTTGTATATGTCAGGACCCCGACTCAATGCCACATCGATCTAGCATGTAACACCTCATATCACTTTGCGGCCTCACGCACGGTATTCCCACGGGTGTCGCCTTACCTTTGCCCGGGACCGTTTGCGCCTTTTGGCACACGTATATGACAGTGTCGCTAGCATCCATATGATAAGGAGCCCGGGCTGACATGGCTAGTCGTAAACCCAAAGTGGCACAGACTTACAGGGACAGGCATCCATGACCCAGCATCGAACGTGTCGGTCATCAGCGAGTGAATCCAGGCTGTAGCACTGGGCTAGCAGGACTCCGGTGAACCGGGCTGTAGCGGGCTAACAGGACTCCGGTATTCACCGCGTGACATTTTCCCGAAGGGACAGACACAGGAACGAAGAAGGACACATGCCGGCCAGCCTAAGTGTTCCGGAGCAGTAGCAAGCTACCATGGCTCGGTGGAAACACTAGGAGACATTTCCCCGTAAGAGAGGCTACTAAAGATAAACAACTAGATGGTCAGATCCCACACATACCAAGCATTTCAATAACATACACACAATATGCTCGATATGTGCAAATACAACATGGCATCACAACATGACTCTATAAATCAAGTATTTTAATCAATAGGCTCCGAGGAGCGAGATATTACAAACATGGGTCTCATGACCCAACAATCAGAGCATACAAGTCAAAGCACAAGCGGAAGCTATCATGTCTGAGTACAGACATCTATAAATGAAAAAGGCTGAGAAGCCTGACTATCTACCAGATCCTGCCGGGGCACAAGATCGTAGCTGAGGTATCAAGCTAAACGTCGAAGTCCACGTGGAACTACTAGCGAGACCGAAGTCTCTCTGCAAAAACATAAAATAGGCAAACGTGAGTACAAATGTACCCAGCAAGACTTACATCAGAACTATCTTCATATGCATCATTATCAACAAAGGGATGGTGGGGTTTAACTGCAGCAAGCCAGCTTTGACTCGGTGGCTATCCTGAACTACGACTGCAAGTAACTCTTTTGAGGTGGCGCACACGAGTCCACATATTCACCAACCAATACACCACTATGGAACCGCTCCCGTCTCCCTACGAGAACGCCATCCATAGCACTCACGCTTATCTTGCGTATTTTAGAGTATCCACTTTCACTTGTCTATGAACTGATATAAGCAACCCAGAAGTCCTTTACCGCGGACACGGCTATTCGAATAGATCATATTAACCCTGCAGGGGTGTACTTCTTCACACACGCTCTCACCACTTACCGCCGTTTACACGACATGTACTCGGCAACCTTCAAGCGGAAGCCCAACGTGGGTGTCGGCCACGGCCTGCCTAAACACTCGAGTCTCTAGTCCAAGTTTATCGCCTATTCGGGTTCCATCCATGAGGAGATCCGGCCGGAGTTTCGCTCACAGCCCCAAACGATGTGAACAGGGTTCCGTGACACCAAACGGGCGCCCGGTTTACCCGGCCACGTGCCTACCGCATCACAGCCCACCCCTACGGTCAGCGCTGCGCACGGCCTCCAGCATACTACAAACACCAGAAACTACTTGCAACTCCTGGACAGAGGACAAGGGTGATTAAGAAGCCGAGAGGGTCCATTGGTTTCGGGCCCAATGCGTGGTAGTAGCTGAATCATGGATCACAAACACAGAACTCAGTTCCTGAGGACGGCTGCAATGAGACAACCCACCATGTACTCCTACATGGCCTCTCACCGCTACCTTTACCAAATCGTGTTCACACGCTTAGCTCACACACCGTAGGACATGTTCACACACCTCTGATTCATCCCCGATGAATCAGACCTGACTCAACTCTAAGCAGTAGCAGGCATGACAAACAAACATGAATGAGTAGGCACAACAGGGCTCAAACAACTCCTACTCATGCTAGTGGGTTTCATCTATTTACTGTGGCAATGACAGGTCATGCAGAGGATAAAAGGGGTTCAACTACCGCAGCATGTAACAGTTGAAACGGTGTTGTCCTAATGCAGTAAAAGAGAGCAGGAGCGAGAGAGTGGGATTGTATCGGAATGAACAAGGGGGTTTTGCTTGCCTGGCACTTCTGAAGATAACATTGAGTCTTCATCAGTGTCAACGATCACATCATCGGTATCGCGTCTATCGAGAGGGGACAAATACCGGCAACAAAGAAGGGAACACAATCAATGCAATGCACAATATGATGCATGATCATGACATGGCAAAATGAATGTGTTTTGGGCTAATGCAACTAGCAACAGATTAAATGGGGTTGGTTTGAATACAAGATTCAAATTCAAACTCCATATGTGATTATTTAAATGTCATTCACTTCATTTGTCCTAAACAGTAGTGATAAGTTGTTCTAACATGCATGAAAATGGTACAGATGGATTCCTTGAATTTTTCTGATAATTTTTCATATATAAATTATTTAATTTGGAGTTACGGTTAATTTTCTATGATTTATTGAAGTTTTAGGCATTTTCTGGAATTTCCTGAATATTTAGAATTAAAATAATTCCAGAAAATGAATTATGGCGTCAGCATGACCTCATGCTGACCTCAGCAGGTCAACGGGCGGTCCAGGTCAAACCTGACGTGTGGGGGTCCACACGTCAGTGACACAGGGGCTAATCCCGCGTTGACCCGGGCTTTGACCCGCTACGGGGCCCACTGTCAGTGTCACGGGGTTAGTTTAACAGGGTCATTAGTGCTAATGACAGCGCCACATCACTGGCCACCGGAGTTCGGCCGGCAGCGACCCGAAACACGGCGGAAGTTCACCGGGGTTGCGCTACGGGCAGCGGCTGGACGCGCGAAGGGCACCAGAAGGTAGCCCGTGCCCGTGCACATCTAGGGGGGCCAACGGGAGGTGCGGGGTGGCCGGGGTTCGCCGGAATGGAGCTCGAGGTGGCGCCGGAGTTCGGACCTCGGCGAAAACGGCGTTGTGGAGCACGGGCGAGTGAGGTAAAGCACTGCGCAGCCTCCTGGAGTCACCACGAGCTCGGTGAGATGCACGGGCGTGACCCGTTCGAGCTCAGGCCACGGCGGCGACATGGTCAGCGGCGGCCGGAGTTCGGCCGCGACGGGGCTATGGCCTAGAGCTCGCAAACGCGAGGGGAGAGAGAGGGGTTCTGCACGGAGGCTCACCGCGGAGCTGTAGGGAGGGTCAGTGGGCTCGGGGGCGCGCCGGAGTGGCCGAATTCGACGGAGACGGCACCGGGGCCGAAGCTCGGAGATGATGACGATGGCGGCTGCTCGGGGCCCTTCCGGTCACGTGGCTCGGTGAGGGGGTTGGCGACGAGGTGCAGGAGCTCGGGAGCACGTCGGAGAGGGGAGGGGGTGGCCGTGGTCATGGCTACGGCGAGCGGCGCTCCCAGGTGCGTTCGGTGACGAGAGGGAGGGAGAACAGAGGAGGAGGAGGGGGTCCAGAGAGAGAGAGGCGGTCGAGGGGGGGTCGAGGCCGTCTCCGTGGCGTCGCGAGGGGGTCGGGGAGGCTGCCACGGCGAAGCAGGAGGTGGCCGGCGTCGGCGCGCGTGCGTCCAGCACGCAGCTGCTTCGTGCGCTGGCACGGGAAGAAGACAGGAGAAGGGGGCCAGGTGGGCTGGGCCGCTGGAGGAGCTGGGCCGGCTGGGCTGCACGGGTGAGGCCAGGTACTTCCTTCTCTCTTTTTATTTTTTCCTGTTCTGTTTCCCTTTTTATTTTATTTTGCCACTGTTTTCAAATTCAAAATAATTTCTTACAGTGCCAAAACATTCTGAAATATTTTATGTTACCTCTCTAGACTATTCCAAAAGTACATAAAACATTTCAAAGCATTTGCAAATATAATCATTATATATTATGAATATATCCCCAAATTCAAATAGATTATTGATTTAAATTCAGAGACCAAATAATTCCTTAAAAATATTCCAGAATTTTGGTTTGATATATAACTCTTGCCAAAATTCACAAAACTATTTTTAGGGCATTTTGGATTCACAGAATGCAATTTTAAAGGGTGCTTGCCCTTCTTTTATTTAGGGTTTTGAGGCTTCCAATATTCCTCAATTCAAGTTTTCAAAAATATAGACATGATGCACACATGAAGCTAACCTAGAGCAATGCCAGAAGCTAGGGATGTGACAACTCACCCCCACTAAACAAGAATCTCGTCTCGAGATTCAAGCGTAGGGTAAGGTGAAGGGGAAACGCAACTAGTATAATGTTCACGATCCAGGGTGCACTTCAAATGAACGTTGATTTGAACACCATCTTTGTCTTGTCGTCTTGCTCTGAGAAATCCTGTCAACATGACAGGGGGGGGGGGAAGAAGGAGACTCTAGAAGGGTCGATCTCCTCGAAGATCGAACAACTCAAGATTAACTTACGGAATGAGACATAGAACCATCTTTCGGGTTGAGGCACGAGATACACATCAATAGGGGTGGTAGAAACGGATGACGAAGGTTCACTAGGTAGACAACAATTTCATACCTAAGAAGGTGGTAAACGATTGTCAACGTAGCGAGGAGTTGAGTTGCCATGATACCATAACGATACACCTTACGGAAGGTGACTCGTAGAGATATCCCCTTAAGTGGCAAAAAGAATTACTTTTGATTCAGAGATCATTGAAACTCTTTAAACCAGCCTAAGGCAATTCTCGAGCGATCGTTTGGAGGGGGTCGGTAGAATGGCATACTCGGACTTGGATGATGTGGATTACCTTGTTGAAGACAACGTAATGGATGAATTTGCTTATCACCGGAAATGGAAGAGACCCATGGTAGAATGGCACATTGGCGGTGCAAGCTAGGAACAAAATGCAAATGCTAGGAATGATTCTGGTAACTGGGGAAGAACCCAACAATAGGGAGTGAATTCACTATTTGAAGAGGTCATAGCATTGCCGAGGAAACTGAGAGTAATCCCAGTTAGAGCCGATGATAACACGTAACGCTTGTGCGTGCTCTCAAGAACTTGAGCATTTCCATATTCATCAAGGTTTTACCAACATCCGTGTCAAGGGTCCGGCAACACAACTTGCTACCATGATGAATGATGATGGAGGATGTAGATGCAAAGAAAGATAACACCTTCTCAGATTTCATCTTAGCGAGGCCAAGGAAACAAAATCTGGATGATCGACCGAGAAACATTTAGCACTCCGCTTCTAATGTTCTCCTTGATGTGCTAGTGTAACCCATTCATAGAAATGGTCTGGTATCTAGGACATCAAGTAAAAGGTCAGACTTCGGGATCTCAAAATCCATAGGGGCAACTAGGGAGTAAATCCTACGAAATCCCTATGGGGAGGGGTGGCCAACTTCCTCAAACAAGATACTATAATAATAGGTCTACCGGATGGGTGTGTTGGCCACGACATCCACCTTACCGGTTATCGAGAGACCAATATTATAGTTCTTAGGGAAATGTTCCAACCATCATATCTGCCTGAGATTCAGCTCTGGTTGGTGTTAGGATATTCCAGGCTCATCGAGTCTTAGGAAGAAAAATGAAAGTTTGCAACACAAATCGACGAGATGACGTTGCGGGATTCTCGGGAGATGAACTACGATAGCAAGCTCCAAAACATGAGCTGGTTCTGCTACAAACATGTGAACACGTTGTCCCAGACAAGCATGACCACGTGGTAGTCTTATAATAAAACACTACCGAGTTCAGGAGGGGGAACCATCAACGAGGGTATCGAAGTTCTTTCATAAGTCCAGATTAGCTCTTATGAAGGAACTCCTTCTCCTTGAACAAATCAATCAGTGGCTTGGTGTGCTAGGGATACATATAGATTGAAGGTTGCAAGTCTTCAAACCACAGCATTCTTCGCACGTGTGCATGACTGATTTGGAATGATTCCAAAGAAAGCAACATTGACTTTCTCGAATCCACGGCGGCAACTTGCATCAGATGCACATGAATTAAAGGAAGTCACTACCTTCATCCAAACATATGCTTCATGAGCTAGCATGAACAAATGCTTTCAAAAGTTTCCAACACTAGCTTAATGTTCAGCAAAATTATGGAGAAGACAAGGATGTTGTCAATGGGCACAACAACAATTCATCCGGGTTTCCTTTTAAAAGGAATTCCATAGTTAAGTGAACACGGTGATAGCATTGGTCAGACCAAAGATGTAATGGCGTATGCTCGAGGGATCAACCACGAATAAGACAACATTACGAGCATCATTGGTACTGATTTGATTTGACGATAGCCCACACTCAAATCAAAGGATTGATAAGACAATAGGTCCAGCAACTGATCACAAGGACCAATCGATGAAGATATCATCTTTCTTCAACACACACTACACAAGAATATCCCTTTGGAACGAACTAAGTCGGCAAGCTTTTATCTTCCAACTCTCCAAGTTGTTGTCTAGCTTAACCAACTAGCTCAGGGATATCTAACACCGATTCTTGGAGAGAAGGTGGTTCACAAGAAACCAACTTGATCACGAGCTCAACATAACAGTCAGGTGACAGCCTGGTGATACTTTCGAGAAGATATTCGGAAAATCACGAACCACCGGTATGTTACTAAGCTCGAGAACAATCTCGCTTTTGAGGGCAAGACGATATGATCAAATGAGTGAGGACTTAGCAAATCCTATCTCATCAATCGAGGGGTGCACCGAAATAAGGACTAGGTAGCACGATCAGTCTTAGAGGGATGATTTAAAACCCAACATGCTAAGATTGAAATTATTACCCTTTAACTACCAAGCAACGAGGTTGCTGGGAGTATTGATTTCACACATCACAATTCACCTGTCGGCGCTCCGGCTGCAACAACACGGAACCGAGGAATGAAAAAGGATGGCGAGAAGTATCACTATGTCAAGAATTCACAAAAGGTGGTGCAATTCTCATGAAATTCCTGTCATAAAGAAGGTAATACTTCAGGGTAGAACAGAACCAAAAGCTGGATTGGCATTTGATCTGTGGAATACAACTACTTTGACCCAATCCTAGATATGGATGAGGTACTGGAGTTTGTTTCTCCAAGTCATTCAGGACAGAATGGCTTGACGGACCACAAGAGTAACAGGCATCGATGAATGAATGCACGCATACTCTTGACTATCAATTGATAGACGAAGGTCAGTAGACAACTAAAGAGGGACAACTCAAAGGAACATATAACTTTCTGAGTTGTGGATGCATAAATTAGTATGTCGAACCGAGTTCAACATAATTCTTCCGGATAACCCATGCAGAAAGGTAGAACTGGCAGAGTCACGATTTATGAATGGAGAACTCCTCAAGAATAATCCTGTTGTGATATTTCAGTTCAACGAGGAACTTCTGCCATAAGTAGTTCATGGTATTTGGAAGAAGAAGATAGCACAGACTTCAAGGACTATCGCAAAGGTTGCTAATATCCTAAAGGAACGAGCAAAACTATCAACATGAAGTAAGTAGGGTGAATCTCGGGTTCAAACCCAGGGATAGAATACCTACTACTAAATGGCATCACGGGATGCTTTCGATAATGACGGCCAGAGTCATCACACTGGAACATAAATCATGGCTGGACTACTAGATGATCCCCTGAGACACCTAGGGTCATAATAGTAACTCCAACATAATGTCAAGGCAATAGAATACCTCAACTCAACAATTAGTGTGATTGAGCTGGCATAAAGGAACATCGAAACCAGAGGGAAAGGATTTTGCAAATGCATCAGACTATTTAGAAACCTGGAATGACTCGGACAGCATAACGGCTGTAAATGCTCAGAAAAGATTTGAGACATTCACAAAAATGGTGGCATAACCACTCAGAAGCACAATATCACGGTTTCGAGATCAACAATTAACATACGGAAGCAGTAAAAACTGAACAGAGGCTTAAGTCCAAAAATCTTATAAGTCTACGGATTAGTAACACGTGATCCTGATAGAAAGAAGAGATAGCCTAGTTCTTAATCCCCGTAGAAGAGATGATGATGACTCAGATCAGAAGGCATAAGGTGTAAGGAGTAAAAAGAGCCTTACGTTCCATCCCACAATCAATTCCCTTATATAACTAAAGAATTTCTAGACTCAACTTCGACCAGTTTGGCTTGGTAATCCTACAGGCAGTCAAGCTCTGATACCAACGCTGTCAGGACCCCGACTCAATGCCACATCGATCTAGCATGTAACACCTCATATCACTTTGCGGCCTCACGCACGGTATTCCCACGGTGTCGCCTTACCTTTGCCCGGGACCGTTTGCGCCTTTTGGCACACGTATATGACAGTGTCGCTAGCATCCATATGATAAGGAGCCCGGGCTGACATGGCTAGTCGTAAACCCAAAGCGGCACAGACTTACAGGGACAGGCATCCATGACCCAGCATCGAACGTGTCGGTCATCAGCGAGTGAATCCAGGCTGTAGCACTGGGCTAGCAGGACTCCGGTGAACCGGGCTGTAGCGGGCTAACAGGACTCCGGTATTCACCGCGTGACATTTTCCCGAAGGGACAGACACAGGAACGAAGAAGGACACATGCCGGCCAGCCTAAGTGTTCCGGAGCAGTAGCAAGCTACCATGGCTCGGTGGAAACACTAGGAGACATTTCCCCGTAAGAGAGGCTACTAAAGATAAACAACTAGATGGTCAGATCCCACACATACCAAGCATTTCAATAACATACACACAATATGCTCGATATGTGCAAATACAACATGGCATCACAACATGACTCTATAAATCAAGTATTTTAATCAATAGGCTCCGAGGAGCGAGATATTACAAACATGGGTCTCATGACCCAACAATCAGAGCATACAAGTCAAAGCACAAGCGGAAGCTATCATGTCTGAGTACAGACATCTATAAATGAAAAAGGCTGAGAAGCCTGACTATCTACCAGATCCTGCCGGGGCACAAGATCGTAGCTGAGGTATCAAGCTAAACGTCGAAGTCCACGTGGAACTACTAGCGAGACCGAAGTCTCTCTGCAAAAACATAAAATAGGCAAACGTGAGTACAAATGTACCCAGCAAGACTTACATCAGAACTATCTTCATATGCATCATTATCAACAAAGGGATGGTGGGGTTTAACTGCAGCAAGCCAGCTTTGACTCGGTGGCTATCCTGAACTACGACTGCAAGTAACTCTTTTGAGGTGGCGCACACGAGTCCACATATTCACCAACCAATACACCACTATGGAACCGCTCCCGTCTCCCTACGAGAACGCCATCCATAGCACTCACGCTTATCTTGCGTATTTTAGAGTATCCACTTTCACTTGTCTATGAACTGATATAAGCAACCCAGAAGTCCTTTACCGCGGACACGGCTATTCGAATAGATCATATTAACCCTGCAGGGGTGTACTTCTTCACACACGCTCTCACCACTTACCGCCGTTTACACGACATGTACTCGGCAACCTTCAAGCGGAAGCCCAACGTGGGTGTCGGCCACGGCCTGCCTAAACACTCGAGTCTCTAGTCCAAGTTTATCGCCTATTCGGGTTCCATCCATGAGGAGATCCGGCCGGAGTTTCGCTCACAGCCCCAAACGATGTGAACAGGGTTCCGTGACACCAAACGGGCGCCCGGTTTACCCGGCCACGTGCCTACCGCATCACAGCCCACCCCTACGGTCAGCGCTGCGCACGGCCTCCAGCATACTACAAACACCAGAAACTACTTGCAACTCCTGGACAGAGGACAAGGGTGATTAAGAAGCCGAGAGGGTCCATTGGTTTCGGGCCCAATGCGTGGTAGTAGCTGAATCATGGATCACAAACACAGAACTCAGTTCCTGAGGACGGCTGCAATGAGACAACCCACCATGTACTCCTACATGGCCTCTCACCGCTACCTTTACCAAATCGTGTTCACACGCTTAGCTCACACACCGTAGGACATGTTCACACACCTCTGATTCATCCCCGATGAATCAGACCTGACTCAACTCTAAGCAGTAGCAGGCATGACAAACAAACATGAATGAGTAGGCACAACAGGGCTCAAACAACTCCTACTCATGCTAGTGGGTTTCATCTATTTACTGTGGCAATGACAGGTCATGCAGAGGATAAAAGGGGTTCAACTACCGCAGCATGTAACAGTTGAAACGGTGTTGTCCTAATGCAGTAAAAGAGAGCAGGAGCGAGAGAGTGGGATTGTATCGGAATGAACAAGGGGGTTTTGCTTGCCTGGCACTTCTGAAGATAACATTGAGTCTTCATCAGTGTCAACGATCACATCATCGGTATCGCGTCTATCGAGAGGGGACAAATACCGGCAACAAAGAAGGGAACACAATCAATGCAATGCACAATATGATGCATGATCATGACATGGCAAAATGAATGTGTTTTGGGCTAATGCAACTAGCAACAGATTAAATGGGGTTGGTTTGAATACAAGATTCAAATTCAAACTCCATATGTGATTATTTAAATGTCATTCACTTCATTTGTCCTAAACAGTAGTGATAAGTTGTTCTAACATGCATGAAAATGGTACAGATGGATTCCTTGAATTTTTCTGATAATTTTTCATATATAAATTATTTAATTTGGAGTTACGGTTAATTTTCTATGATTTATTGAAGTTTTAGGCATTTTCTGGAATTTCCTGAATATTTAGAATTAAAATAATTCCAGAAAATGAATTATGGCGTCAGCATGACCTCATGCTGACCTCAGCAGGTCAACGGGCGGTCCAGGTCAAACCTGACGTGTGGGGGTCCACACGTCAGTGACACAGGGGCTAATCCTGCGTTGACCCGGGCTTTGACCCGCTACGGGGCCCACTGTCAGTGTCACGGGGTTAGTTTAACAGGGTCATTAGTGCTAATGACAGCGCCACGTCACTGGCCACCGGAGTTCGGCCGGCGGCGACCCGAAACGCGGCGGAAGTTCACCGGGGTTGCGCTACGGGCGGCAGCTGGACGCGCGAAGGGCACCAGAAGGTAGCCCGTGCCCGTGCGCATCTAGGGGGGCCAACGGGAGGTGCGGGGTGGCCGGGGTTCGCCGGAATGGAGCCCGAGGCGGCGCCGGAGTTCGGACCTCGGCGAAAACGGCGTTGTGGAGCACGGGCGAGTGAGGTAAAGCACTGCGCAGCCTCCTGGAGTCACCACGAGCTCGGTGAGATGCACGGGCGTGACCCGTTCGAGCTCAGGCCACGGCGGCGACATGGTCAGCGGCGGCCGGAGTTCGGCCGCGACGGGGCTATGGCCTAGAGCTCGCAAACGCGAGGGGAGAGAGAGGGGTTCTGCACGGAGGCTCACCGCGGAGCTGTAGGGAGGGTCAGTGGGCTCGGGGGCGCGCCGGAGTGGCCGAATTCGACGGAGACGGCACCGGGGCCGAATCTCGGAGATGATGACGATGGCGGCTGCTCGGGGCCCTTCCGGTCACGTGGCTCGGTGAGGGGGTTGGCGACGAGGTGCAGGAGCTCGGGAGCACGTCGGAGAGGGGAGGGGGTGGCCGTGGTCATGGCTACGGCGAGCGGCGCTCCCAGGTGCGTTCGGTGACGAGAGGGAGGGAGAACAGAGGAGGAGGAGGGGGTCCAGAGAGAGAGAGGCGGTCGAGGGGGGGTCGAGGCCGTCTCCGTGGCGTCGCGAGGGGGTCGGTGAGGCTGCCACGGCGAAGCAGGAGGTGGCCGGCGTCAGCGCGCGTGCGTCCAGCACGCAGCTGCTTCGTGCGCTGGCACGGGAAGAAGACAGGAGAAGGGGGCCAGGTGGGCTGGGCCGCTGGAGGAGCTGGGCCGGCTGGGCTGCACGGGTGAGGCCAGGTACTTCCTTCTCTCTTTTTATTTTTTCCTGTTCTGTTTCCCTTTTTATTTTATTTTGCCACTGTTTTCAAATTCAAAATAATTTCTTACAGTGCCAAAACATTCTGAAATATTTTATGTTACCTCTCTGGACTATTCCAAAAGTACATAAAACATTTCAAAGCATTTGCAAATATATTCATTATATATTATGAATATATCCCCAAATTCAAATAGATTATTGATTTAAATTCAGAGACCAAATAATTCCTTAAAAATATTCCAGAATTTTGGTTTGATATATAACTCTTGCCAAAATTCACAAAACTATTTTTAGGGCATTTTGGATTCACAGAATGCAATTTTAAAGGGTGCTTGCCCTTCTTTTATTTAGGGTTTTGAGGCTTCCAATATTCCTCAATTCAAGTTTTCAAAAATATAGACATGATGCACACATGAAGCTAACCTAGAGCAATGCCAGAAGCTAGGGATGTGACAGTATATTCCAATGATGGGCTTCCTCAAAAGTGCCCTAGGTCTTCGTGAGCAAGCAAGTTGGATGCACACCCACTTAGTTTCTTTTGTTGAGCTTTCATAAACTTATAGCTCTAGTGAATCCATTGCATGGCAATCCCTACTCACTCACATTGATATCTATTGATGGGCATATCCATAGCCCGTTGATATGCCTAGTTGATGTGAGACTATCTTCTCCTTTTTGTCCTCTCCACAACCACCATTATATTCCACCTATAGTGCCATGTCCATGGGTCACGCTCATGTATTTTGAGAAGACATGATTACCTTGTTAGTATGCTTGAAGTATTATTATTTTTTGACAATATTAATATTTTGTCTTGAATCTTTTGGATCTGAACATTCATGCCACAATAAAGAAAATTACATTGATAAATATGCTAGGTAGCATTCCACATCAAAAATTCTGTTTTTATCATTTACCTACTCGAGGACGAACATGAATTAAGCTTGGGGATGCTTCATACATCTCCAGCATATCTATAATTTTTTATTGTTCCATGCTATTATATTATCTGTTTTGGGTGTTTAACGGGCTTTAATATGCTCTTTTATATTATTTTTGGGACTAACCTATTAACCGGAGGCCTAGTGCCAGTTTCTGTTTTTTGCCAATTTTAGAGTTTTGCAGAAAAGGAATACCAAACGGAGTCCAAACAGAATGAAACCTTCGCGAGGATCTTTCTTGGACCAAAAGCAATCCAGAAGACTTGGAGTTGAAGTCTGGGACTCTACAAGGAGGCCACGAGGAAGGAGGGCGCGCCCCCCACCCTCGTGCCCCCCTCGTAGATCCACCTACGTTCTTCTTTCGCCTATATATACTCTTATACCCTAAAAACATCATGGGGAGCCACGAAACCACTTTTCCACCGCCGCAACCTTCTGTACCCGTGAGATCCCATCTTGGGGGCTTTTCTGGTGATCTGCCGGAGGGGGAATCGATCACGGAGGGCTTCTATATCAACACCATTGCCTCTCCAATGAAGCGTGAGTAGTTTACCATAGACCTTCGGGTCCATAGTTATTAGCTAGATGGCTTCTTCTCTCTCTTTGATTATCAATACAAAGTTCTCCTTGATGTTCTTGGAGATCTATACGATGTAATTCTTTTGTGATGTGTTTGACGAGATCCGATGAATTGTGGATTTATGAATAAGATTATCTCTGAATATTATTTCGTTCTTCTCTGAATTCTTATATGCATGATTTGATATCTTTGCAAGTCTCTTCGAATTATTGGTTTAGTTTGGCCTACTAGATTGATCTTTCTTGCAATGGGAGAAGTGCTTAGCTTTCGGTTCAATCTTGCGGTGTCCTTTCCCAATGACAGTAGGGGCAACAAGGCACATATTGTATTGTTGCCATCGAGGATAAAAAGATGGGGTTTATATCATATTGCTTGAGCTTATCCCTCTACATCATGTAATCTTGCTTAATGTGTTGCCCCGTTCTTATGAACTTAATACTCTAGATGCATGTTGGATAGCGGTCGATGTGTGGAGTAGTAGTAGTAGTATATGCAGAATCGTTTCGGTCTACTTGACACGGACGTGATGCCTATGTTCATGATCATTGCCTTAGATGACTTCATAATTATGCGCTCTTCTATCAATTGCTCGGCAGTAATTTGTTCACCCACCGTAATACATGCTATCTTGAGAGAAGCCACTAGTGACACCTATGGCCCCCGGGTCTCTTTCCTATTATATTACATCTCTTTTATATACATCACATCTCGTTTACTATTTTGCAATCTTTACTTTCCAATCTATACAACAAAAATACCAAAAATATTTACTTTATTATCTCTATTAGATCTCACTTTTGCAAGTGACCATGAAGGGATTGTGATACGTCTCCAATGTATCTATAATTTTGGATTGTTCCATGCTATTATATGACCTGTTTTGGATGTTTATGGGCTTTACTATACACTTATATATCATTTTTGGGACTAACCTACTAACCGGAGGCCCAACCCGAATTGTTGTTTTTTTACCTATTTCAGTGTTTCAAAGAAAAGGAATATCAAACGGAGTCCAAACGGGATGAAACCTTCGGGAGCGTTCTTTTTGGAACAAATGCAAACCAGGAGACTTGGAGTGGACGCTAAAAAGTAAATGAGGCACCCTAGGGGGGTGGGCGTGCCCCCCACCCTTGTGGGCCCCTCATGGCTCCACCGACCTACTTCATTCTCCTATATATATATATATCCATGTACCCCGAGAACATCAAGAGCACCACGAAAACCTAATTCCACCGCCGCAACCTTCTGTATCCGTGAGATCCCATCTTGGAGCCTTTGCCAGCGCTCCGCCAGAGGGGGAATCAACCATGGAGGGCCTCTACATCATCTCCAAGGCCTCTCCGATGAGTTGTGAGTAGTTTACCACACACCTTTGGGTCCATAGTTATTAGCTAGATGGCTTCTTCTCTCTCTTTGAATCTCAATACAAAGTTCTCCTCGATCTTCTTGGAGATCTCTTCGATGTAACTCTTTTTGTGGGGTGTTTGTCGAGAACCGATGAATTGTGGGTTTATGATCAAGTTTATCTATGAGAAATAATTGAATCTTCTCTGAATTCTTTTATGTATGATTGGTTATCTTTGCAAGTCTCTTTGAATTATCATTTTGGTTTGGCCTACTAGATTGATCTTTCTTGCAATGGGAGAAGTGCTTAGCTTTGGATTCAATCTTGTGGTGTCCTTTCCCAGTGACAGCAGGGGCAGCAAGGTGCTACGTCTTGAGCTTGCGTTGGTTTTACTTCAAGAGGAAAGGGTGATGCAGCAATAGTAGCGTAAGTATTTCCCTCAGTTTCTGAGAACCAAGGTATCAATCCAGTAGGAGGCTCCTCAAAAGTCCCACGCACCTACACAAACAAACAAGAACTCGCAACCAACGCAATAAAGGGGTTGTCAATCCCTTCAAGTCCACTTGCGAAAGTGAGATCTGATAGAGATAATATGACAAGATAAATATATTTTTGGTATTTTATAATATAGATTGGAAAAGTAAAGATGCAAATAAAATTAGATTGAAAGCTTATATGATAAAAGATAGACCCGGGGGCCATAGGTTTCACTAGTGGCTTCTCTCAAGATAGCATAAGTATTATGGTGGGTGAACAAATTACTATCGAGCAATTGATAGAAAAGTGAATAATTATGAGATTATCTAGGCATGATCATGTATATAGGTGTCGGTGTACTAGAGTAGGGGTACCCTAGTACCCGAACTTGTGCACGGGCAGTTGCAGCACCCCGCGACAAGGCTTGCCGGGCGACCGCCAAGATCCTCTGTGGCTCCTTTGGAGCCATTCAAGAACAAAGTATTTGAGCCAAGAGACAAGACCCCGACAAGAGGAGCTTGCCGGGAAGGCCAACCAAGGCATCTCAAGGAACTTTCCACGACGCGCCACGCGTCCCGGCAAGGCCCGATGAACGACAAGCTTCTAGGTGCGACAAGGCAACGACCGTGGCAAGGCGCTTGCCGCGGCAAGAAACCACCCTATACCTACGCTCCAGCACATCCACCAACGTGTCGCCCTGGGGCCTTCACAGGCGCGCGTGGCGAGAGGCTGTGCTGCCAGCGGTGTGTGGTGGCATGCGACGCTGACAAGATCGCCATCGTGGCGAGCGGTGGTGTCCCTAACGGTCCTTTTCTGCACTGTTCGGGCGACACAGACGGGCATTTAATGCCCTTGTCCCCTGCCGTCAGGGTTAGGTAGAATACACTGTGCAGGTAGCTGTACCAACCGCAACTCTTTTTACGTTTTTACCCTTGTCTACGTTGCCACCTGTCGGTGACCCCTTTAGCGTATAAAAGGAGGCCCACGTGCAACATAGAAGGGGGTTCGAAGGTTCGATTCATTCGGAAGCCAGAAACACATTTAGCTCTCTGGAGCAAGAACAGAATACAATCAAACAAGTAGCAGTAGGAGTATTATCTCTCCGGAGAGCTTCGAAGCTGGGTAAACTGCTCATGTGATCCGCCTCGATCCGCTCTTCGTGCGAGCTCCGCCCCCCGCCGAACTGAAAGGGGCTCGGTCCGCCGGTCCCATAGGTGTTCGTGGATCAGCTTCCCCGACACCTTTGGCGCGCCAGGTAGGGGGCGTCGAGATTGTGTGAATCCGATCCGGCGTTCACACGGGCTAGATCTTCATCTTCTTCATCGACATGCCACCGAAGAAGAAGACTTCGGTGGCAACTGCTGCGTCCACGTCGATCCTACCACCACCAGAGCAAGCGGGTGGTGGGGACGATGATGGCGGAAGAACGGACATCGACGAGGGAGCTCACAGTGCTACCAGGTCCAAGGACAAGGCTGCGCAAACCTCGGCGTCCGTACATGCACCGCGCCCATCTCAGGAGGCGCAGGACCAACAGCGTCACGGTATTCGCAGTACCATACGCTTGTTGGACCAAGATCAAGCTGGTGGATCTCGGGGTGCTCAAGACCAGCACGCACGCCAACGTGCTGGCACGAGCGAGGCACGGTCGCCTGGACAGGATACTGCTCCTTCTAACGTAGTTAGAAGTCCGAGCATATCCCGCTCCTCGCACCGTTCGCCACTGCCACCCACAACTCCAGCAGAAGCTTTGGCACGAGCTCAACTGCTCCTGGATTACCCTCCAGCGGAAGAAAAGATCGACCAATGGAGGGCCACTATTCAGAGTCTCATCGGCTTCGCCAACGGAGACACGCCGCGGCAGCCGAATACGTTGCTGCCGTGACAAGACCACCAGGCACGGGCCGGTGGTGACGAAACTGGTGGAGATGCAACCACCATGCATTCTCCACCTCAAAGGCCAAGATCGCCAGCTCGCCGGGTCCACATCGACAGCGACTCCACCGCGTCATCGGATCCACGAGCTCGTCGCGATCAACGCCAAGTTCTTCATGAACGACAGCAAGAAGATGCTCGTACTCGCATCGAGCGCCAAAGAGAAGCGCGACGTCAATCCGACAAGCGTGCTGGGCCCTCTGTCGACATGCATGCGCCAGGGGAACCAGGCGACTTGCTGTACGTGGTAGGTTGCCCTGCGTTCACTCGTGAGCTGCGGCAAGTCCAGTGGCCCAGCACGAAGAATTTTAGACCAGATGTGCCAGAGAAGTATGACGGCAAGACGCATCCGTCGGAGTTCCTCAGCATCTACACCATCGCGGTGCAGGCTGCCGGGGGACGGGACGACAAGATCCTTGCCAACTACTTCCCGCTGGTGCTCAAGCCCAATGTCAGATCCTGGCTCATGCACTTGCCGGACAACTCCATATCCTCCTGGGCTGACTTGTGTCATCAGTTTGTCGGCGCCTTTACAGGAGACCACAAGCCTCATGGCCAAGAGAGCGATCTTCATTTGCTCGCCCAGAAGGAAGGAGAGCCCCTGCGCAAGTACATTCAGAGATTCAGCCGCGTGCAGCACAACATCCCAGATGTCTACCCTGCCGCGGTAACCAGCACGTTCCACCAGAACGTGCGAAACCGCAGGATGCGGGAAGAGATGGCGATGTGCAAGATCAGAGACGTCAATGAGCTCTATGCCCTGGCCGACAAGTGTGCACGTGCTGAAGAAGGGAGGAAACTCCCCGGAGAAACCACAGGAGCAGGAGGATCTGATAGCGAGGACGCTGCCCCGGCAAAGAAAAACCGACGGCGGAACAACAGGAAAAAGAAGGGCAAAGAGGTGCTAGTCGTTGAACAGTCCGGCAAGGAAGCCAAAGCTGGTAGCTCCGGCAAGCAGGTTGCCGCAGGCACCACCCATCAGGCTGTGGCGGTCGCCGACAAGCAGGACAGCACCAACAGGCAGTACTGCAAGATCCACCGCACTAAGGGCCATGACCTCCAGAGCTGCAAGAAGGTCTAGCAGCTTGTTGAGCAGCAGAAGGCTGAATACGAGCGGCGCGACAAGGAGAAGGGCCAGGAAGGTGCTGGAGGATCCGGCAAGAAACGCCCCGGCCGAGGAGGGCGCTGCGGCAAGGCTAAGCAGCGGCAAGGAGACAGACCTCCCCGCGGCCGCGACAAGGATGAAGATGACGACGACGATGAAGATATGGATGATGACGAGGCCGATGAGCAGGAGTTTCAGAAAGCCACAGAGGTCCTGTGCGTTGACGGCGGTGCTTCTCTGCATACTTCACACCGCCAACTCAAGCAATGGGTGCAGGAAGTCAATGCGGCAGAACCACCAGTCGAGTCACGCAGGCCACTGAAATGGTCCAGCACGCCTATCATCTTTGATATTGAGGACCACCCTGATCGCATAACTGCGGTCGGGTGCTTGCCGCTGTTGGTTTCACCAACTATCCGCAACCTCAAGGTTACTAAGATGCTAGTTGACGGCGGGGCCGGCTTGAACCTGATCTCCTTCGCGGTACTCCAGAAACTCCAGATCCCTGACAGCGAGCTCGAAGAGACCGGCACATTCCAAGGAATCAATCCGGGAAGGAGCAAGCCGAAGGGAAAGATCACGTTGTTGGTAACATTTGGCAGCGAGCTGAACTTCAGGACTGAGAGGGTCACTTTTGACGTTGCTGACTTTCCATTGCCCTACAATGGGATACTCGGCCGTCCAGCACTCGCCAAATTCATGGCGGCCTCTCACTATGCATACAACGTACTGAAGATGCCAGGCCCGATAAGTGTCATCTCTGTCCCTGGCAACAAGAAGGATGCCCTTATCTGCACCGACAAGATCTACCGGGAAGCAGCAGCCGCAACAGATCGCAGATTACTTGCCGTTGAAGCTCCCGGGGGAAAGAAGAAGACCAAGTCCGGCAAGAGCTCTGATACCCACTCCGGCAAGCGCACCTCTTCGGAGTGCCGCGCTACCGTCGAGGACGCACCATCGAGCTCCGCCGGCAAGTGTAAGAAGACAATGGTGGCTCCCCCAGAGACCAAGAAGGTGACCGCCAAGGAGGACGGCACTGGTGGTACCTTCACCATCAGTGCCACTCTCGACCCTAAATAGGAAAGCGCGCTCGTTGCTTTCCTGCGGGCGAATGTCGACGTGTTTGCATGGCAACCGTCTGGCATCCCCGGTGTTCCCAGGAAAGTGATTGAGCACCATCTTGCTGTCTGTCCTCACGCGCGGCCCGTCAAGCAGAAAGTCAGGAAACAGGCAGTGGAGCGCCAAGAATTTATCGCTGAAGAAATCAAGAAACTGGAAGCAGCAGGCCTTGTCAGAGGAGTGCTCCATCCTACGTGGTTGGCCAACCCTGTAGTCATGCGCAAGGCAAACGGGAAGTGGAGGCTTTGTATTGATTTTACCGATGTTAATAAAGCTTGTCCCAAAGACCCATTTCCCTTGCCACGCATAGACCAGATTGTTGACTCCACGGCCGGATGTGACTTTCTTTCATTTCTTAACGCATACTCAGGATATCATCAGATCTTCATGGCAGAAGAGGATGAGGAGAAGACCGCATTCATCACCCCATGTGGCACATACTGTTTCGTATGGATGCCTTTTGGTTTGAAGAATGCCGGTTCAACATTTGCAAGAGTAGTCCATGATGCTTTTGAACCGCAAATGCACAGAAATGTGGAAGCCTACATGGATGACATAGTGGTCAAGAGCAAGAACAGGGCAACTCTAATCCAAGATTTAGACGAAACCTTTACAAATCTGCGCAAGATCAACCTCAAGCTTAACCCCGAGAAGTGCGTGTTTGGAGTCCCCTCCGGCAAGCTTCTCGGATTCTTTGTGTCTCAGCGGGGAATTGAAGCCAATCCCGATAAGATCAAGGCCATTGAGCAGATTGAAGCACCAAAGCGCGTCAAGGATGTACGAAGACTTGCCGGTTGTGTGGCTGCTCTCAGCAGGTTTATTTCTATGTCTGCTGAGCGCGCCTTGCCATTTTTCAAAATATTGAAAAAGGCAGGTCCAATAAAATGGACTCCGTATGCGGAGGCTGCGCTGCAGGACTTGAAGAAATACTTGTCCTCCACTCCAATACTTGTCGCACCTAAGCCACAAGAGAAGTTGCTGCTGTATATAGCGGCAACCAATCAAGTGGTTAGTGCTGTGTTAGTAGCGGAGAGGGAGGCGGATGATGAGCCAGCAACCACGACAAGTACATCCAGCGACAAGCAAGGGACTTCGCCGGCAAGCTCTGGTCCCGACAAAGATGGATCTACGTAGACGCGGGAAGAGATGCAGAAGAGAACGGTGCAGCGCCCAGTTTACTTTGTCAGTTCCCTTCTGCAGGGGGCTAGGTCAAGGTACTCTGGTGTGCAGAAATTGCTTTTTGGCCTCCTCATGGCCTCGAGAAAGCTGCGCCATTACTTCCAAGCACACGAGATCACAGTCGTCACTCGCTTTCCGCTGAAGAGGATACTGCAGAATCCGGAAGCGACAGGCAGGATTGTCGAGTAGGCACTGGAACTATCAAGCTTTGGCCTCAAGTTTGAAAGCACTTCAACTATCCAAAGCAGGGCATTGGCAGAGTTCATAGCAGAGTGGACGCCAACACCAGATGAGGAAAGTCCAGAAACGAGCATCCCCGTCAAGGAAGCAAGCAAAGAGTGGCTGATGTACTTTGATGGTGCCTTCTCGCTGCAAGGCGCCGGTGCCGGCGTGCTACTTGTTGCACCCACCGGAGAGCACCTCAAGTACGTAGTCCATATGCACTTTCCCAAGGAGCAAGCAACAAACAATACTGCAGAGTATGAAGGTTTGCTTGCCGGTCTCAGGATCGCAACAGACCTTGGGATCAAGAAGCTCATTGTCAGGGGTGACTCGCAGCTCGTCGTCCGCCAAGTGAACAAGAATTATCAGAGTCCGTTGATGGAAGCTTACGTTGATGAAGTGAGGAAGCTAGAAGAGCACTTTGACGACCTGCAAATGGAACATGTTCCGAGAGCTCAGAACAACATTGCCGATGGCCTGTCGAAGTGCGCCGCACTAAAGTTACCTGTGGAACCATGGATCTTTGTGCTCAAGCTGACTCAACCATCCGTAACACCATCAACTGGACAGAGCAAGAAGAGGAAGTTGATTTCTGGTGACTACTTTCCGGCAGAGCTCCCCGAAGCCGCCGCCAAGAAGGTCCCCAAGATCAACACCAAAGATGCTGAGGAGCAGTCTACTCCAACAAGCCCTAGGGTTTGTTCCATTGAAGAAGACACTCCCGACAAGTTTTGCTCCGGCAAGCTTGCCGGGGAACATCAAGCTCCGGCTAAACCGCAGGTTCTCACCGTAGAAGCGGATGTTCCTGCAGCAGCAGATGTGCCTTTAGTCCTTGTTGTCGAGCCGCAAGCTCCAACATGGGCGCAGCAGATTGTCCGTTTCCTTCAGACAGGAGAACTTCTCGAAGAGCAAGAAGAAGCGGAAAGAGTAGCCTGGTAGTCAAGTATGTACCAGTTTGTTGACAACACACTGTACAGAAGAAGACTCAACGGTGTGAAATTGAAGTGTATTCAACGGGAAGAGGGACAAAAGCTGTTGGCAGAGATACATGGAGACATATGTGGCCACCACATTGGCTTAAGAGCACTTGCCGGCAAAGCGTTCCGGCAAGGATTCTTTTGGCCGACAGCCCTCCAGGATGCAACTGCACAAGTAACCAAGTGTGAAGCGTGCCAGTTCCATTCCAAGAAGATTCACGAGCCTGCTCAAGCTCTCCAGACGATCCCTTTATCCTGGCCATTTTCGGTCTGGGGGCTCGACATCCTCGGCCCCTTTCCCCGAGCAGTTGGGGGCTTTGAGTACTTGTACGTTGCAATTGACAAGTTCATAAAGTGGCCGGAAGTGGAAGCAGTGAGGAAGGTGACAGCACAGTCAGCAGTCAAGTTCTTCAGGTCGATTGTTTGCCGTTTCGGGATCCCTAACAGGATCATCACCGACAACGGCACACAATTCATGAGCTGCACCTTCATGCAGTACATCCAAGATCTTGGCGCCAAGGTCTGCTTCGCTTCTGTTGCTCATCCGAGAAGCAATGGTCAAGCGGAGAGGGCGAATGCTGAAGTGCTGCGCGGGCTCAAGACCAGGACTTTCGACAGGCTGCGCAAGTGCGGAAGGAACTGGATTGAGGAGCTACCGGTGGTTCTTTGGTCGATCAGAACGACACCAAATCGAGCCACTGGTCAGACACCTTTCGCTCTAGTCTATGGAGCAGAGGCAGTTCTCCCCACGGAACTCCTATACGGGTCACCTCGAGTGCTCGCTTATGATGAGCTCGAGCAAGAGCAGCTGCGACAAGATGACGCGTTGCTCCTTGAGGAGGACCGTCTTCAGGCTGCTGTACGAGCTGCTTGATACCAGCAAGCTTTGCGCCGCTACCATAGCCGCAAAGTTAATGCCAAAAGTTTCGAGGAAGGCGACCTTGTTCTTCGGCGCGTTCAGTCTGCCAAGAATTCCAACAAGTTGACGCCGAAGTGGGAAGGCCCTTAACGGGTGAAACGAGTCACTAGGCCTGGCGCTTTCCGCCTTGAGACCGAGGATGGCATTCCGGTGAGCAACTCCTGGAACATCGAGCATCTTCGTAAGTTTTACCGTAGGGCGCGGTTGCCGGAACCCGTTCTGGCAACCACCTTTTGTACAAGTCTTGCCAATGTTGCATGTAATCCTTTGTACAAAGCCGGGCGCAGACCCCGTGCATAAGTAAAGCTCATGTGCTCCGCACATCTTGTCAATTTCATGCTTTTTACTTTATATTTTCATGCATTATCTGACACTTTGTGCAGCACCTACCCCCGGTAAGCAATAACGAGCCATAAGGCTCCATATCTCTATTTTCTCTCCTTTCTTTTTCTCAAAAGGGAAGGTTCCCTCGCACACAAGTTTGCCAGGGGGAAAAGAGAAGATAATGGTGTGGACCAAGCGTCGCTCGAGGAAATTTTGCCTTGCCGGGAAGCAAACGATAGAAAAGCTAAGCTGCCAAAGTTTGAGCAATCAGTTTTTAAATTTTGAAGTTATTCTCCTCAAACGACCGTACTTTGTATGGAAAACCTGTGCGCAGAGGAACCAACTCGTAGCTAGTTGCGCCCTTACTTTGTTTCGAGTCCGCTCAACAATTTAAGTGGGCTGCGACTAGTTGCGACAAGGTTTCTTGTCGGAAGCGGCACCGCCAGCAGGCTGCTGATGTTCCGCACTCAGTGCTCGCGGCTAAGGAGCCTGCGCTGGAAAGTTCCCTAAAAGCGTAGGGCAAAAACATACAAAGGAAGGGATCAAGTAAAGGAAATAACATAGCAATCTCTACCCAAAATAGAGTTATATTACAAGATAACTTGTCGCAGTTCTAATTGATGTTCTCGTAACATGACCAGCAGCGACAAAGAGAAAGAGAAAACGGGCGGCCTAGTCTACGCGATCGCCCTCGACCCTCTTGATCCCGCTCACCTTGTCCATAATGGGTGCGACAAGGGCCTTGAGCGCTTCCACGTCAGCATCCGGCGGCAAGGATTTGAGGACGTTGGTGAAGTTGAGGCCTGGGTTGCGGAAGGCCACCTTCATCAGCACCTTCTAGAGAGCCCCCGCGCAGATCCTGCGCGACTCGTCGGCCAGCTGCTTTGGAATCTTTTCCCGGAGTCGCTGGAGAGCCGTCACCACGCCCTTGAAGAACAGGCTGAGATTGGCGCTGGGTTGGAGATGCTCATCGGAAGGATACCCAAAATCCTCCATCCCCAGCTGCGCCAACTCCCCGTCGATGGCTGCGGCAGCATCCACAAGACCCTCAGTCCAATGCTCCACACTCTCCCTGAAAGCGTCGTGGGCGGCAGCAGCATTCGTCAATAGCTCCTCGTCGGCCTTGATCTTCTACGACAAGGACGCCTCCCGCTCCTTGGCGCCGTCCAGCGTCTGAGTCAGAGTGGCCAGCTTCAGCTCGAGATCTGCGTTGGAATCCTTGGCAGCGCTGAGCTCCTTGCTCCTCTCAGCGAGAAGACCCTGCAGCTCACCATGAGGGGCAGCATCCTTCTCACGCTCACGCTTGAGCGCGGCAAGCTCCTCGCCGCTCGCCCTGAGATCTGCTTCCAGCTGCGCCACCTTTGTCTCCAGCTCCTTCTTGGCGGCCTCGGCAGCTGCGGCAACATCCTTTGCCTCCTTGAGAGCCCCGCCAATGGCTTGCTCCCGCGAGACAAGCTCCTCCTCGTGGCTTTCAAGGTTCACCTTGCGCTGCACCAACTCTCCTTCTTGCGCAAATAGATCCTCGGCGACAAGCCGTTGCTTCTCTGCGGCTTCAGCCTTCTCGAGGAGGAAGGCTTTCCGCTCCTCGAGAAGTTGCTCCCGCTTCTCCGCCAGAGACCGGAGAGCCTCCTTCCTAAAACCCCGGAGCTCCTCTGCGCGCTTCTCGATATCCACCCCCGCCTTCGCAACAAGTGCTTCTCGGGAAGCCAGCTTAGCTTGTTGGGCGCGGTAAAGGGACAGCAGCTTCCGCAGCAGCCCTCCTCCTCAGGCTCGTCGCTGCTGCTGCTTGGCACGTCGACAAGCGCCAGCCCAGCAGAGGCGAGCACCTCTTCGTCAAAGGTTTCTCCTTCGACCGGCGCACTGGAGCTCGACGCCCAGGGGAGCTTGATGAAGACGCCATCGCCGGCCTACAAGTAGGCGTCGGGCTGGGGCTCTTCGGAGCCTCGCAACGCGGCAGCAGCAGAGGGATCGACGGTTGGTGCAGCGCCTGGCGCTCCTACGGCCTCTGGGCCGTCAGTGCGATCGCCGGTTTCCTCGCCTGCTTCTGTGGTGGCAGCCCTGGCGGCCCCTTCGCCAGCGGGATCATCAGCACCGGCCCTTTCTTCGGTGGCGGCGGCGTCGTCATTGTTGCCGCGTGCGTCCTCCTCGCCGGTGGCCTCGGTTTCCATGGGATCCGCGGCAGGTGGGTCTGACGACCGAAGAAGGGAGAAAAGTCAAGTAAATGCTCAAGAAGAAAATCAGAAGAAGAAGAATCCAAGGGGAGTTTTTAGGCAAAAGGGTTACCTATGCTAGGATCCGCGGTCGTGGTCTCCACCTCCGGAGGATCACTGGCGCTGTCCCTTGCCGGAGAACTGCCCCTTGCCGGAGAATTCTCCCTTGCCGGAGAATGCTCCCTTGCCGTGGAATCCTCCCTCGGCGGTGTAGTCGAAGAAGATGGCGCCTCGGGAGCGGCCTCCGGGCCCTCCTGGTGAGGCTGCTCTGCTCCTACGCAAACCAACAGACAGACATCAGCAATAGAAGAACACCCATGCGCGTTTGACAGCAAGAAGTAAATTATACACTTACACTGGGGGCTGCGCTGGGGGCTACTTTGGCGAGTAGTTGTCGGGTCCGGCAAGGAGGTCTCAGGCGCGTCCCCTGTTGACGCAGTGGGTTCGTCCTCGATGACAATCACTGGGACCTTGGCTCTCTTCGCCGCCCTCTGGGCCAGAGTCCTGCAAAGAGATGAGTCCGAAACGAAGCAGATCAGATACAAGATGCACCTCAAGAAATGAAGGATTACAAGTACAACAAATAAACTTACTCTTCTTCTTCCTCGTCGGAGCTGAGCGTGGAGAGATCGAAGTCCGACTCACCTCCAGTGCGACGAGGCGGAGGAGAAGGCTCCCTTGTCCGCTTGGCAGGGGCAGTGGCGGTGGATCGGGAAGGCCCCGCTCCAGTTGCCGCAGCAGCGCGAGGTGCTCCCGCGGTAACAATGCTTGCCGCGGTCGAGCGCGTCGTGCGTTGCGACGGCTGTTGGCTCGTCTGCCGCCCCGCCACGTCCCCGGCCCTGCGGAGACGCCTTCTTGGTGGAACTGGGGGCTCCGCTTGCGGCGAGCTGGCTGAAGGTGGGGAGGAGGAAGACCCGATCTGCAATGGGTCGCCCGCGCCCTCGGCGGGCTCGCTCGACTCTGATTCAGGCCCGACAAGTTCTTCCTCGCCGACAAGCTCTTCTCGCTCGGCAAGGCTTGCCGCCTCTGCTGCCTCCGCCTCCTCCAATGCGAATCCAAATTGACCCGCGGCAGCTGCTGCCGTCGCCTCCTCCAGCCTAGAGGCGATGCGCTGCATCTCCGCGTCGGTGGTGTCGCGGGTGAGGCTCTTCTGCTCGTCGGAGCGGACCGGCACTTCGACCAAGCTGTCGAAGAACTCCTGCACGACGTCGTCTGCGGGCTCTTGCCAAGTTGGGACGATCCCATGCGAGTCGCACAGTGGCATCATTGCACGGATGCGGTCAAGCGAAGAATTGTTACACAACGGAACGACATTCCGCGGCAACATAAATGGGTGTTGGGGATCGCGCTTGAACAGCTCCAACAGCATCGCGTTGAGTTCCAAGACAGTGAAATTGAAGTTGAGGCCTGGGCGCAGCCTCATGATATCTGCCGAGTTCTGGAACTCCCAGGCGGGCCTCCCCCTCTCCTGCAGGGAGGCGATGCGACGGCGGAGGAAATCTGCGCCAACAGCGCCTACGGTGAGCCCGGCAAGCCTAAGGCGAAAGATTCGGGTGACGGCAATCTTCAGCATGTCATCCTCCGGGGCCACGTTGCTCCAATCGTTGCCGCGTACTATTGGGGTTTGGCGCCGGGCGGTGAATGGCTGCGGGTTCTCCTCGACGATCCAGCACCAATCTGCTCTCCACTCCTCCCACTTGCTGCGGAGTTCTCCCTCCAGATAGGCTTCCTTCTTGCCGACCCTCGAGATCCAGGCGATTCCGCCGGCAAGGGGCTCTCCTCTCTCGACTCGGGGGATAAAGAAGTGGTGGAAGAGGGCAACATTGGGGTGGACTCCGACAAAGTTTTCACACAGATGTGCGAAAACTGCCATGGTCAGAACGGCGTTGGGGGTGAAATCAAGGAGGCGGAACCCGTAGGTGGTCATGATGTCGCAAAAGAATTCGGAGAAAGGCGGGCAGAGCCCGCGGTAGAAGAACAACGCGAAGAATGGGTACCCGTTCGGAGCCAATCTCGAAGCGGCGGCAGAGAGTACCCTCGTGCGCGGATGTGCGCGCGTCTCCGTCGACCAGAAGAGGTAGTAGTACTCCCTCAGCTCCTTCGTGTCGAGCTAAGGGGGGAAGATGGCCCGCTCCTTTCGCAGCGCCGCAAGCCGCTGCACCTCGGCTGACTTCACGCCCTTCCCCTTGTCGGCTTTTGGAGCCATGGCGGAGGTGGCGGGGAAGATCGGCGGCGTCGGTGGCGCTGGTGGCAATGGGGGGCGGAGTGCTGCTCTCTTTCGGCTTTGGGAAGAAGGGGGGAGCAGCGGAGATTTCTGAAGACTGGAGCAGTAATCGGCGAGGAGGACGAACTGCCCCTGTTTCCCCTGCTTATAAAGAGGGAGGGGGCGTATGTTTCGCCCTTCTGAATAAAGAAACCACCCACGATCTCTCCCACGATGCCGCATTCGACGCGTGCCGTTGGGGAGGGCGCGGTGGATGCGGAGTAAGGTTTGGCGTAACCCAGGCCGCACGTGCCCGTGCCCTGTTATGTGCCTGGCCCAACAGCGCTCGGCACCGTGTGTGGCCCAGGCCCGAGGGCTCCTGTCGGTGTACTAGAGTAGGGGTACCCTAGTATCCCGAACTTGTGCACGGGCAGTTGCAGCACCCCGCGGCAAGGCTTGCCGGGCGACCGCCAAGATCCTCCGTGGCTCCTTTGGAGCCATTCAAGAACAAAGTATTCGAGCGAAGAGACAAGACCCCGGCAAGAGGAGCTTGCCGGGAAGGCCAACCAAGGCATCTCAAGGAACTTGCCGCGACGCGCCACGCGTCCCGGCAAGGCCCGGTGAACGACAAGCTTCTGGGCGTGACAAGGCAACGACCGCGGCAAGGCGCTTGCCGCGGCAAGAAACCACCCTGTACCTACGCTCCAGCACATCCACCAACGTGTCGCCCTGGGGCCTTCACAGGCGCGCGTGGCGAGAGGCTGTGCTGCCAGCGGTGTGTGGTGGCATGCGACGCTGACAAGATCGCCATCGTGGCGAGCGGTGGTGTCCCTAACGGTCCTTTTCTGCACTGTTCGGGCGACACAGACAGGCATTTAATGCCCTTGTCCCCTGCCGTCAGGGTTAGGTAGAATACACTATGCAGGTAGCTGTACCAACCGCAACTCTTTTTACGTTGTTACCCTTGTCTACGTTGCCACCTGTCGGTGACCCCTTTAGCGTATAAAAGGAGGCCCACGTGCAACGTAGAAGGGGGTTCGAAGGTTCGATTCATTCGGAAGCCAGAAACACACTTAGCTCTCTCGAGCAAGAACAGAATACAATCAAACAAGCAGCAGTAGGAGTATTATCTCTCCTGAGAGCTCCGAAGCTGGGTAAACTGCTCGTGTGCTCCGCCTCGATCCACTCTTCGTGCGACCTCCGCCCCCTGCCGAACCGAAAGGGGCTCGGTCCGCCGGTCCCATAGGTGTTCGTGGATCAGCTTCCCCGACAATAGGCATCACGTCCGTGACAAGTAGACCGACTCTTGCCTGCATCTACTACTATTACTCCACACATCCCGCTATCCAGCATGCATCTAGAGTATTAAGTTCATAAAAACAGAGTAACGCATTAAGAAAGATGACATGATGTAGAGGGATAAACTCATGCAATATGATATAAACCCCATCTTTTTATCCTCGATGGCAACAATATAATACGTGCCTTACTGCCCCTGCTGTCACTGGGAAAGGACACCGCAAGATTGAACCCAAAGCTAAGCACTTCTCCCATTGCAAGAAAGATCAATCTAGTAGGCCAAACCAAACTGATAATTCGAAGAGACTTCAAAGGTCACTTAATCACACATAAAAGAATTCAGAGGAGATTCAAATATTTCTCATAGATAAACTTGATCATAAACCCACAATTCGATGGATCTCGACAAACACACTGCAAAAAGAGTTACATCGAATAGATCTCCAAGAAGATCAAGGAGAACATGGTATTGAGATACAAAGAGAGAGAAGAAGCCATCTAGCTAATAACTATGGACCCGAATGTCTGTGGTAAACTACTCACAACTCATCGGAGAGACCTTGGAGATGATGTAGAGGCCCTCCGTGGTCGATTCCCCCTCCAGCGAAGCACCGGCGAAGGCTCCAAGATGGGATCTCGCGGATATAGAAGGTTACGGCGGTAGAATTAGGTTTTCGTGGGCTCATCTGATATTTTCGGGGTACATGGGTATATATAGGAGGAAGAAGTAGGTCGGTGGACGCGCGAGGGGCCCATGAGACAGGGGGCGCGCCCAGTAGGGGGGCGCGCCCTCCACCCTCGTGGCTGCCTAGGTTGGTGCTTGACTTCCACTCCAAGTCCTCTGGATCATGTTCGTTCCAAAAATCACGCTCCCGAAGGTTTCATTCCGGTTGGACTCCATTTGATATTTCTTTTCTTCGAAACACTGAAATAGGCAAAAACAGCAATATGGGTTGGGCCTCCGGTTGGTAGGTTAGTCCCAAAAATGATATAAATGTGTAAAGTAAAGCCCATAAACATCCAAAATGGGTAATATAATAGCATGGAACAATAAAAAATTATAGATACGTTGGAGACGTGTCAAGCATCCCCAAGCTTAATTCCTGCTCGTCCTTGAGTAGGTAAATGATAAAAACAGAATTTTCGATGTGTGACGGTGTCCTGGACTAGGGGGTACTCAACGCGTCATCTCTCGATCAGTTGGATAGGACCGAGGACCCCCATGGACGTATACTCATGGGCCAGTCCGGACAGCTGTCGCATACAAGGAAGAATCCACAAGACTTGGCGATCAAGACAAGGACTCCTCCCCCACCGGCGTATTCGGCTAGGACTCTTGTTATCCTATGCCTCTGGTGCATTATATAAACCGGGGCCAGGCTAGTCGATAGACATATACAACAACAATCATACCATAGGCTAGCTTCTAGGGTTTGGCCTCTCCGATCTCGTGGTAGATCAACTCTTGTAATACCCATATCATCAATATCAATCAAGCAGGAGTAGAGTTTTACCTCCACCGAGAGGGCCCGAACCTGGGTAAACATTGTGTCCCTTGCCTCCTGTTACCATTGATCCTAAGACGCACTGCTTGGGACCCCCTACCCGAGATCCGCCGGTTTTGACACCAACATTGGTGCTTTCATTGAGAGTTCCGCTGTGTGATCGGCGAAACGATCAATGGCTCGACTGCAGGTCAACTACGACGTCGGCTTCTTCGTCACCAGCTCGACTGGTCACCTTGGCTTGACCGAGGACTGTGCCCTACCTCTGATCATCATGTTCCGGCGAAGGCCTTCATCAACGCCAACTCCGATCTCTATCAAGATCATGGAGGATTCATCCATGGAGCTCGGGGGCTCAATGTCAACATTGCCCTCAGGCGACCGTGCTGTTTTTCTGGACAGCAAACTTGTATCCGCCACCACCGCCTCCTCGAGTGTCTCTTAAACGATTACTTTGGTGGAATTATGCGTAATTAAGTCTACAACAACCCTGCAAAAATTTCGTCGAGTTCCGATGGAGGAATCTCCGGCAATCTCCGACATACCGGAGCCCTGTTGAATCTGGACGAGAATCTGGACGAGTTTAGGGCGTGGTATCCAGCATCTAGCTTGGATGTCCTTTGGAGGATCCAACCGTTGATTTGCTGAGGAATTCCTATATCTACCACCTGCCAAAAATTCATCTTGATCCGACCGTCCAAACTCCAGGAAACTTCCGATTAGTGCGTCACTTTTGGATCTGTTTTCTGCGCGAGAACGAATCCAACCCGAATTCATCTTCTTTATAAACGGGATCTTGGACATCCTTTTTGAAGGAAGTTTTCATATGGGGTGCTGTGTTTTATTCTCAAACACATCCCAGTAGTATTAAAAGTATTCTTGGAATACAAACTTCACCATCGCGCCGGTGTTAAACCAGCCCAACAACATCACTCCACGGCGGCCGACCTGCGTTAGACACATCGTCGCTTTGTTGAGCCGAGCTCAATTTCTTCAGATCATCATCTCGGCCAGCCGAACAATAGTTCGGCATCGCGAAGGATAAATCGTCACCAACATCGCCGCCCCATGGATTACACGGAGCGGGCGCACCTGCATCGCCACACGGCCACTTCATCAAGCCAGCATCGACCACGTCATGACCTGCATCGCTGGACCAGGGGCTTCATCATCTCTTCATCAACCTACTCCGGAGACTTCAGCGTTGCTGGCCGACCAGCTCCGTCACGTTAGCTGGACCGAGGGCTTTGCCTCGGCGAGCCAATCTTTGCTAGCATCGCCATGCCGTTGCTTTATCGCCCAGCAGGTGATAGGTGTGCGGATCGAGTCCCAATTTTGGGAATCACCTTTCTTCGGATTGCTACAACAAATAAGCCAGGTGCTATTAATCCTAGTATTTTTTGCTACTTAGGGTTCATTTTTCCCAATGAATTATTATTGTGGTTTGTCCGTCATATGTACGCAGGTCTATCAAATGGTGGCCGCATTAACAACGGTCGCATGGTGGTTCGGTCAGTTTCCGTACATAGTCCCGCGAACACCGCATCCGGAACTCGAACCGACTTGTGAATTCAGGCCTTGCCATGCCTTTACCGCATCACGCCACTGCCCTGCATCGACATTGACTTCGGTGCCAGGCCATATTTCTTTTATTACTCACTTTGCATAAATTATTTGTTATGCAACGATTTTTTTTATTATTATTACTATTATCTCCGGTTTGCACTATTTTTTGTGCACAGGAAAATGATCCAGCCGGACTATATCCTTTGGCGTCACCTCGGCTAGACAGGGGGCTTCGTTAACACTTCATTACCCCATGTTGGGGACTTTGGCATCACCCTGCCGTCCTGCATTGACCGTGCTATGTCACCACTTCGGAGTGCCGAGCTCTTTGCTCTGCCACCTCGGGACCGGCTCGGGGATGGAACCTTGTCCCGCGTCAAGCTCGGACCGCGTCATCAATACCGAACACATTAACCAGCTAAGTTATCTTCATGCTCAAAGTTTTAAATTTTTAACTTGTGTTCGGCTCAGCCAAGCATTATACTTTTTTGGAAAAAAGTCGCTTGTAAAAATTTCCTTGTCCAAACTTTGTTTGTGACGCGCAAATTCAAATACCCCGTTTACTTGGGAGCTTCCTTCATGAAGCTTTTTCCTCTTGCATATGGTTATACTTGTACGGCTTTGTTCCTTGTTCGTGTATTACGCCACAATATGCACCATATTGACTTAAGCGATTTGCAAGCTGGGTTGCCTGGCTCCTGTGCTTACCCCTACGTTCCCGATTGTTCGGCTAGGGAGTAAAGGGAGCACCTCTGCGATTGTCATCGGGTCAACCGAGCCGAACCTTAGACTGGGTGAAGCCGAAAGCTAGCGCTCTTATTTTTTTCAATCATGGTCGGCACACAACGAACTCATGAGTACAAAAAATCTATTGCACAAGTGTCATAATAACAATGAGCACCGAAGAAAGGTATCGGTGGGGTACTATTTTGTTCGAAGATGCTTCTTACTCTTCGCAGTAATATAGCATAAGTTCCCTGAGCGCGCTTTGTCTATTACAGCCTTATGGCCTGATTGCCTGGTTATTGGAAACACCGTCGATATTCTTGACAGATGGAGTACATAACACTTTTCGGTCCTTGACCGAAGAGGGAGAAGCCGACGGTCGGTTAAGACGCGTTTAAAGTTCGGTTGAACATAGATATGATATAAGTACTTCGGTACATGCAATCATTCTTTTACCCAAGTTACTTGGGGGCTCTTAAATTTATATGAGCCGTTTTATCATAAGTGTTTTTTTCTTCTTAGTCGTTGCAAAGTTTTTATTATTATTTATCACTCCTTTTTTTGACACAAGTGTGCGGTCGCTAGCCGGGGAGCCTAATTTCTCTCTCAAAGCCGCTAGAGTTTAGTTTTCTAAACTGGCCTAGTAAGAAGTACTCCGCCTTCGGCATAGGAGGTTGAAGCCGTAGGCTGACCTGCTTGAAGTTTTGAGATAGGATGTGTCATGTTAAAGCACGGCAGAAGCACCTTTTTTTTCTAAAGTCCAATTTTCGGATTGGCACCGAACACTTGATCTAGTTTGGACATTAACCTTTTGAATAAGCTTTTGGCTTTTCAAGCCCATGGCACTTTTAAACTATTTGTGTGTTTTCAGCACAAGTCTCGCAGTGCAACGCCGGACACCTTTAGAGATTCGGCAAAAGCATTCTCGGATATTGCTATATATGCATCGGTTTCGAATTGTGTCTTCGGTCAATAGTTGGGTTTCCCGGCTCTTGCACTTGCCTCCTATGGTCCGCTTTGTTCGGCTAGGTGTGCAAAGGGAGAACCACTGCGATTGTGCTTCCAGCTCACATGGTTAAGCACCTCAGTGGAGAAAGCCAAAAACTAACTGTCACAATAAGCGAAAATTGGTCGGTGATCCGATGACAGCGTTAAACGACGGGCCATTCATAACAATGGCCGAAGTGTTTACGGCTTGACCTCGACTGTCGCTGAACACTACCGGGGGCTATTAACTGGCCTCCCAAACTAAATCCTCGATATTTTGCTCTTACATTGGAGCTGAGGTTTCATGATCGTGCTTAGCATGACAACCCAAAGAAAGGAACCGATAGCGGGACTATTTTCTTTGGAAGACATTTCTTCTATTAAACAGTAATATAACATGTCTCTCCGTGTACCTTTGTTTATAAAACCGCATGGCCAGATTGCCTTGTTTGTTGTAAATCTTTGCCCTCATAAAGGCTTTATAAAGTAGGACCAACACTCCTCGGCTATTGGCCGAGGAGGTGGAAGCCGATGGTCGGTCAACAAATTTTTGTACAATGAGGATCCGAGCATTAATGACGTAAAGTACTTGGATACATAGAGTCATTACACATAATTTGTGATTTTACTATGGATATCGATCCTTAATTTGGCCTCCCGTGCCCGAATTAAGGCTCGGGGGCTACTGGGCTTCGGGCTTACTATTTACAAATATTAAAGGGGCACATCGATCCCGTGATCTGGTGTTGCCACCCGACTAGTGTCTTGGGGGCTACTGCATTGCCTGTTCAATGCAGAAAATTTTAAGTGCAATACAGTTTCCGAGGAGATTTTGATCCTCAGGTTGGTCGGCCGCACCCAACCTGAGTCTCGAGGACTGAGCATGCCGCTTTTTGTGTCCCGAAGTATTCTGCCGAGCTAGGACTTGATCCTCAGACCGATTTTGCAAATCAACCTGAGTCCCAGTGGCTACAGGGATCAGCGGTCTTATGTCATCCTTCATGTGCATCTCGGGTTTTAGACTGATACCCACCTTGAGGGCTACTGGCTATGTATCTCGGCAGAGAATAAATTGCACCAATCAAAAATATTGACAAAAATTGGCCCACATTCGGGAGGTGCACCACCTCGGAAGCAGTCCGGCATAAAGCTCGGGCGCTAGTGGCTGGCTCCATAAAGGGCATTTCCGACATTAAGCTCGTCTAAACTCCTTCAAACTTCTTTGAACCAAGGTGATTTACGACACCTCGGATATAGTCCGGCTTTGGAGCTCGGATACATAGTCCGACATTGGAGCTCAATATAGTCCGGCGTTGGAGCTCGGATACATAGTCTGGTGTTGAAGCTCGGATACATTCCGACGTTAGAGCCGGGAAGCAGTCCGGCATTGGTGCTCGGCTGCAAGAGATACCTTGAATGCAGTCCAGTGTTAGAGCTCGGATGCAAGAGGACACTGCCTCCCGGGAACAACTCCGAACCCGAGGTGTGGCATAAAAATAACAACACATTGATAAAGGTCGGAAACTTAAAGGGGCTCCTCAGATACCAGACGTGTAAACTCGTCGAATGCATTTCGGCGATCCTCAAGATAGAAGATGAGAAGATTTGTTGAACCAATTTTCAAGACCGGCAACCGAAGATGAAGAACAGTTCGGAAGAATCGAGGAGCGTCCCTAACTTGAAGACCGGTTCAGGGGGCTACTGACGGTGTCCTGGACTAGGGGGTACTCAACGCGTCGTCTCCCGATCAGTTGGATTGGGCCGAGGACCCCCATGGCCGTATACTCATGGGCCAGTCCGGACAGCTGCCGCATACAAGGAAGAATCCACAAGACTTGGCGATCAAGACAAGGACTCCTCCCCCACCGGCGTATTCGGCTAGGACTCTTGTTATCCTAGGCCTCTGGTGCATTATATAAACCGGGGCCAGGCTAGTCGATAGACATATACAACAACAATCATACCATGGGCTAGCTTCTAGGGTTTGGCCTCTCTGATCTCGTGGTAGATCGAATCTTGTAATACCCATATCATCAATATCAATCAAGCAGGAGTAGGGTTTTACCTCCACCGAGAGGTCCCGAACCTGGGTAAACATTGTGTCCCTTGCCTCCTGTTACCATTGATCCTAAGACGCACTGCTTGGGACCCCCTACCCGAGATCCGCCGGTTTTGACAACGACAATGTGGAATGCTACCTAGCATAATTCTCAATGTAATTTTCTTTATTGTGGCATGAATGTTCAAATCCAAATGATTCAAAATAAAAGTTCATATTGACATAAGAAATAATAATACTTCAAGCATACTAAGCAAGCAATCATGTCTTCTAAAAATAACATGGCTAAAGAAAGTTATCCCTACAAAATCATATAGTCTGGTTGTTGCTCTATCGTCATCACACAAAGTATTTAATCATGCACAACCCCGATGACAAGCCAAGCAATTGTTTCATACTTTAGTAATCTCAAACTTTTTCAACTTTCACGCAATACATGAGCGTGAGCCATGGACATAGCACTATATGTGGAATAGAATGGTGGTTGTGGAGAAGACAAAAAAGGAGGAAGATAGTCTCACATCAACTAGGCGTATCAACGGATTATGGAGATGCCCATTAATAGGTATCAATGTGAGTGATTAGGGATTGTCATGCAATGGATGCACTAGAGCTATAAATGCATGAATGCTCAACAAAAGAAACTAAGTGGGTGTGCATCCAACTCGCTTGCTCACGAAGACCAAGGGCATTTTGAGGAAGCCCATCATTGGAATATACAAGCCAAGTTCTGCAATGAAAAATTCCCACTAGTATATGAAAGTGCCAACATAAGAGACTCACTATCATGAAGATCATGGTGCTACTTTTAAGCACAAGTGTGGTAAAAAGGATAGTTCCATTGTCCCTTCTCTCTTTTTCTCTCTTTTTTTCTTTGGCCTTTCTCTTTTTTTTATTTGGCCTTTCTCTCCTTTTTTTTGTAAGGTACAAAGTCTCATCGCGACTTGTGGGGGAATCATAGTCTCCATCATCCTTTCCTCACTGGGACAATGCTCTAATAATGAAGATCATCACACTTTTATTTACTTACAACTCAAGATTACAACTCAATACTTAGAACAAGATATGACTCTATATGAATGCCTCCGGCAGTGTACCGGGATATGCAATGTATCAAGAGTGACATGTATGAAAATTATGAACGTGGCCTTGCCACAAATACGATGTCAACTACATGATCATGCAAAGAGCAATATGACAATGATGATGCGTGTCATATAAACGAAATGGTGGAAAGTTGAATGGCAATATATCTCGAAATGGCTATGGAAATGCCATAATAGGTAGGCATGGTGGTTGTTTTGAGGAAGGTATATGGTGGGTGTATGGTACCAATGAAAGTTGCGGGGCACAAGAGAGGCTAGCAATGGTGGAAGGGTGAGAGTGCGTATAATCCATGGACTCAACATTAGTCATAAGAATTCATGAACTTATTGAAAAAATCTACAAGTCATTGAAAACAAAGTACTATGCGCATGCTCCTAGGGGGATAGATTGGTAGGAAAAGACAATCGCTCGTCCCCGACCGCCACTCATAAGGAAGACAATCCATAAATAAAATTGTGCTCCAACTTCATCACAAAGCGGTTCACCATACGTGCATGCTACGGGAATCACAAACTTCAACACAAGTATTCTTTAAATTCATAATCACCCAACTAGCATGACTTTAATATTACCACCTCTATATCTCAAAACAATTATCAAGTATCAAATTGATCATAGCATCCAATTCACTTTCTATGATAGCTTTTATTATACCCAACTTGGATGCTCATCATTCTAGGACCAATTTTATAACCATAGAAAATACCATGTTGTTCTAAGAGACTCTCAAAATAATATAAGTGAAGCATGAGAGATCAACAATTTCTACAAAATTAAAATACCATCGTGCTCTAAAAGATATAAGTGAAGCACTAAAGCAAAAACTATCAAGCTCAAAAGATATAAGTGAAGCACATAGAGTATTTTAATAAATTCCAATCAAGTGGGTTTCTCCCAAAAGGTGTGTACAGCAAGGATGATTGTGGTAAACTAAAAAGCAAAGACTAATATCATACAAGACGCTCCAAGCAAAACACATATCATGTGGCGAATAAAAATATAGCTCCAAGTAAAGTTACCGATAGACAAAGACGAAAGATGGGATGCCTTCCAGGGCATCCCCAAGCTTAGGCTTTTGGCTATTCTTGAATATCTTGGGGTGCCATGGGCATACCCAAGCTTAGTATCTTGCCACTCCTTATTCCATAGTCCATCAAATCTTTACCCAAAACTTGAAAACTTCACAACACAAAACTCAACAGGAAATCTCATAAGCTCTGTTCGTGCAAGAAAGAAAAACCACCACATAAGGCACTGTAATTAACTCATTCTTTATTTATATTGGTGTTAAACCTACTGTATTCCAAGTTCTCTATGGTTCATACCCTTACATACTAGCCATAGATGCATCAAAACAAGCAAACAACACACGAAAAACAGAATCTGTCAAAAACAGAACAGTCTGTAGCAATCTGTAACTCTCGAATACTTATGGAACTCTACAAATCCTACCAAAATAGGAAGTCCTGGGAAATTTGTCTATTGATCTACAGAAAAAAGAATCAACGCAAAATCACGTTTCTGTGAATTACTAAAATTATTTCCGTGTGTGCAAAGTTTCTGTTTTTCAGTAGAATCAAATTAACTATCACCATAGGTTATCCTATAGGTTCTACATGGCACAAACACTAATTGAAACATAAAAAACACATCTAAACAGGAGGTAGATGCAAAATTTATTACTAAACAGAAGCAAAAACAAAAAACACAAATAAAATTGGGTTGCCTCCCAACTAGCGCTATCGTTTGACGCCCCTAGCTTGGCATAAAAGCGAGGATAGATCTAAGTAGTGCCATCTTTGGCACTCAATTCATAAGTAGCTCGCATGATAGATTCATAAGGTAATTTGACTTTCTTTCTTGGAAAGTGCTCCATGCCTTTCCTTAATGGAAATTGGAATCTAATATTACCTTCCTTCATATCAATAATCGCACCAATTGTTCTAAGGAAAGGTCTACCAAGAATAATAGGACAAGAAAGATTGCAATCTATGTCAAGAACGATAAAATCTACGGGCACCAAATTCCTATTTGCAACAATGAGAACATCATTGATCCTTCCCACTGGCTTTTTAATGGTGGAATCCGCAAGGTGCAAATTTAAAGAGCAATCATCAAGATCATGGAAACCTAGAATAATGCATAAAGTTTTTGGAATCGTGGAAACACTAGCACCCAAATCACACAAAGCATAACACTCATGATCTTTAATTTTAATCTTTATAGTAGGTTCCCACTCATCGTTAAGTTTTCTAGGTATAGAAACTTCCAAATTAAGTTTTTCATCAAAAGATTGCATCAAGGCATCAACAATACGTTTGGTAAAAGCTTTATTTTGACTATAAGCATGAGGAGAATTCACAATGGATTGCAACAAGGAAATACAATCTTCTAAAGAACAATTATTGTCGGGGAAGCTGATCCATGAACACCTATGGGACCGCCGGACCGAGCCCCTTTCGGTTCGGCGGGGGGCGGAGGTCGCACGAAGAGCGGATCGAGGCGAAGCACACGAGCAGTTTACCCAGCTTCGGAGCTCTCCGGAGAGATAACACTCCTACTGCTGCATGTTTTAGTGTACTATGTTCTTGCTCGGGAGCGCTGAGTGCTATGGCGCACTCTAGCTGCTAACGAGACCGAGCGTGAGTGTTTTTCTGGCTTCGGCCCGAACCGAACCCCCTCTACGTTGCACGTGGGCCTCCTTTTATATGCTAAAGGGGTCACCGACAGGTGGCAACGTAGACAAGGGTAAAAACGTAAAAGGAGTTGCGGTTGGTACAACTACCTGTACAATGTATCCTACCTAACCCTGACGGAAGGGGACAAAGGCATTAAATGCCCGTCCGTGTCGCCCAAACAGTGCAGGTAAGGACCCTCAGGGACGCCACCGTTCGCCACGATGGCAATCTTGTCACCGTTGCTTGCCACCTCGCACCGCTGGCTGCACAGCCTCTTGCCACGCGCACCTGGAAAGGTCCCAGGGCAACATGTTGGTAGATGTGCTGGAGCGTGGGTACAGGGTGGTAGCTTGTCGCGGCAAGCACCTTGCCGCGGTCGTTGTCTTGTCGCGTCCGGAAGCTTGTCGCTCACCGGGCCTTGCCGGGACGCGTGGCGCGTCGCGGCAAGTTCCTTGAGATGCCTTGGCTAGCCTTCCCGGCAAGCTCCTCTTGCCGGGGCCTTGTCTCCTTGGCTTGAATACTTTGTTCTTGAATGGCTCCAAAGGAACCACGGAGGATCTTGACGGTCGCCCGGCAAGCCTTGCCGTGGGGTGCTGCAACTGCCCGTGCACAAGTTCGGGATACTAAGGTACCCCTACTTTAGTACACCGACAGGAGCCCCCGGGCCTGGGCCACACACGGTGCCGAGCGCTGTTGGGCCAGGTGCAAAGCAAGGCACGGGCACGCGCGGCTTGGGTCACGCCGTATCTCACTCCGTATCCATCGCGCCCTCCCCCAACAGCACGCGTCGAATGCGGCGTCGTGGGAGAGATCGTGGGTGGTTTCTTTATTCATAAAGGCGGAATGTCCGCCCCCTCCCTCTTTATAAGCAGGGGAAACAGGGGCAGTTCGCCCATCTCGCCGGTTACTACTCCAATCTCAGAAATCTCCGCCGCTCCCCCCCCCCTTCTTCCCAAAGTCGAAAGAGAGCAGCGCTCCGCCCCCCATTGCCACCGGCACCACCGACGCCGTCGATCTCCCCCACCGCCTCCGCCATGGCTCCGAAAGCCGACAAGGGGAAGGGCGTGGAGTCAGCGGAGGCACAGCGGCTCGCGGCGCTGCGAAAGGAGCGGGCAATCTTTCCCCCTCAGCTTGACGCGAAGGAGCTGAGGGAGTACTACTACCTCTTCTGGTCGACGGAGACGCGAGCGCATCCGCGCACGAGGGTACTCTCAGCTGCCGCTTCGAAACTGGCTCCGAACGGGTACCCCTTCTTCGCGCTATTCTTCTACTGCGGGCTCTGCCCGCCCTTCTCTGAATTCTTCTGTGATATCATGAACACCTACGGGTTCCGCCTCCTTGATTTCACCCCCAATGCCGTTCTGACCATGGCAGTTTTCGCACATCTCTGCGAAAACTTTGTCGGAGTCCATCCCAATGTAGCCCTTTTTCGCCACTTCTTTATGCCCCGAGTCGAGAGAGGAGAGCCCCTTGCCGGTGGAATCGCCTGGATCTCGAGAACTGGCAAGAAGGATGCTTATCTGGAGGGAGAGCTCCGCAGCAAATGGGAAGAATGGAGAGCAGAGTGGTGCTGGATCGTCGAGGAGAACCCGCAGCCATTCACCGCCCGGCACCAAACCCCAATTGTACGCGGCAACGATTGGAGCAATGTGGCCTCGGAAGATGATAGGCTGAAGATTGCCGTCACCCGGATCTTACGCCTCAGGCTTGCCGGGCTCACCGTAGGCGCCGTTGGCGCAGATTTCCTTCGCCGCCGCATCGCCCCCCTTCAGGAGAGGAGGAGACCCGCTTGGGAGTTCCAGAACTCGGCGGATATCATGAGGCTGCGCCCGGGCCTCAACTTCAACTTCACTGTCTTGGAGCTGGATGCGATGCTTCTGGAGCTGTTCAAGCGCGATCCTCAACATCCATTCATGCTGCCGAGGAGTGTCGTTCCGCTGTGCAACAATTCCTCGCTCGACCGCATCCGTGCAATGATGCCGCTGTGTGATTCGCATGGAATCGTCCCAACTTGGCAAGAGCCTGCAGACGACGTCGTGCGGGAGTTCTTCGACAGCTTGGTAGAAGTGCCGGTCCGCGTCGATGAACAGAAGAGCCTCACTCGCGACACCACCGATGCGGAGATGCAGCGCATCGCCACTAGGCTGGAAGAGGCAGTGGCAGCAGCTGCCGCGGGCGAATTTGGATTCACCGTGGAGGAGGCAGAGGCAGCAGAGGCGGCAAGCCTTGCCGAGCGAGAAGAGCTTGTCAGTGAGGAAGAACTTGTTGGGCCTGAATCTGAGTCGAGCGAGCCCGCCGAGGGCGCGAGCGACCCGTTGAGGATCGGCTCCTCCTCCTCCCCACCTTCAGCCAGCTCGCCGCAAGCGGAGCCCCCAGCTCCACCAAGAAGGCGTCTCCGCAACGCCGGGGATGTAGCGGGGCGGCAGACGGGTCAACAGCCGCCGCACCGCGCGACGCGCTCGACCGTGGCAAGCACTGTTGCCGCGGGAGCGCCTCACGCCGCTGCCGCAACTGGAGCGGGGTCTTCCCAGTCCACCGCCACTGCTCCTGCCAAGCGGACAAGGGAGCCTACTCCTCCGCCTCGTCGCACCGGAGGCGAGCCAGACTTCGATCTCTCCGCGCTCAGCTCCGATGAGGAAGAAGAAGAGTAAGATTCCTTGTTGTACTTGTAGTTCTTCAATCTTTGTTGTTTTGTCTTGTCTCTGATTTGCTTTACTCCGAACTCATTCCTTTTCAGGACTCTGGCCCAGAGAGCGGCGAAGAGAGCCAAGGTCCCGGTGATTGTCATTGAGGACGAACCCACCATGGCAACAGGGGACGCGCCTGAAACCACCTTGCCGGACCCGGCAACTATTCCCCAAAGCAGCCTCCAGCGCAGCCCCCAGCGTAAGTGTATATTTTACTTCTTGCTGTCAGGCGCGCATTGGTGCTCTTTCTTCGCTGATATCTGATTGTTGGTTTGTGTAGGAGCAGAGCAGCCTCACCAGGAGTGCCTAGAAGTCGCTCCCGAAATGCCATCTTCTTCGACTACACCGCCAAGGGAGGATTCCCCGGCAAGGGAGCGTTCTCCGGCAAGGGACAGTTCTCCGGCAAGGGATAGCACCAGAGACCCCCCAGTGGCGGAGACCGCGGCTGTAGATCCAGGTAATCCTCTTGCTTGAGAACTTCCCTTGGGTTCTTCTTCTTCTGATTTTCTTTTTGAATTTTTGCTTGACTTTTCTCCCCTTCTCGGTCGTCAGATCCATCTGCCGCAGATCCAATGGAATCCGAGGTCGCCGGCGAGGAGAACGCGCATGGCAACAACAACGACGCCACCGAGGCCGGCGCCTGCGAGTCACCCCTGCCACCAAAGAAGAGGCCGGCGCTGATGATCCCGCCGGCGAAGAGGCCGCCAAAGCTGCCGCCGTAGAAGCTGGCGAGGGATCCGGCGATCACACTGATGGCCCCGAGGCCGCAGGAGCGCCAGGCGCTACGCCAACCGCCGATCCCTCCGCCGCTGCTGCAGCGCCAGGCTCCGATGAGCCCCAGCCCGGCGCCTAATTGAAGGCCGGCGATGGCATCTTCATCAAGCTCCCCTGGGCTGCAAGTTCCAGGGTGCTGGTCGAAGGAGAAATCTTGGATGGAGAGGTTCTCGCCTCTGCTGGGCTGACGCTGGTCGACACGCCAAGCTGCAGCGACGAGCCTGAGGAGGAGCGGTTGCTGCGGAAGTTGTTGTTGCTCTACCGCGCCCGACAAGCCAAGCTGGCATCCCGAGAGGCGCTTGTCGCGAAGGCGGGAGTGGACATCGAGAAGCGCGCGGAGGAGCTCCGGGGTCTCAGGCAGGAAGCTCTCCGATCCTTAGCAGAGGAGTGGGAGCAACTCGCCGAGGAGCGGAAAGCCTTCCTCCTCGGGAAGGCTGAGGTTGAAGAGCAGCAGCGGCTCGCTGCCGAGAAGTTGTCTGCGCAGGAAGGTGAATTAGCGCAGCGCAAGGTCAACCTTGACAGCCACGAGGAGAAGCTTGCCGCGCGCGAGCAAGCGATTGGCGGGGCTCTCAAGGAAGCAAAGGATGCTGCCGCAGCTGCCGAGGCCGCCAAGAAGGAGCTGGAGACGAAGATGGCGCAGCTGGAGGCTGATCTCAAGGCGAGCGGCGAGGAGCTTGCTGTGCTCAAGCGTGAGCGTGAGAAGGACGCCGCTGCTCATGGTGAGCTGCAGGGTTGTCTCGCTGAGAGGAGCAAAGAGCTTAGCGCCGCCAAGGACTCCAACGCGGATCTCGAATTGAAGCTGGCCACCTTGACCAAGATGCAAGACCGCGCCAGGGAGCAGGAGGTGGCCTTGAAGGAGAAGATCAAGACCGACGAGGCGCTGCTGGTGAATGCTGCTGCCGCCCACGACGCTTTCAGGGAGACTGTGGAACACTGGACCGAGGGTCTAGTGGATCTTGCCGCAGCCATCGACGTTGAGTTGGCGCAACTGGGGATGGAGGATCTCGGGTACTCCTCTGGTGAGCACCTCCAACCCAGCGCCAAGCTCAGCCTGTTCTTCAAAGGCATGGCGACGGCCCTCCAGCGACTCCGGGAGAAGATCCCAAAGCAGCTGGCCGATGAGTCGCGCAGGATCTGCGCGGGGGCTCTTCAGAAGGTAATGGTGAAGGTGGCCTTCCGCAACCCAGGCCTCAACCTCACCAACGTCCTCAGGTCCTTGCCGCCGGATGCTGATCTGGAAGCGCTCAAGGCCCTTGTCGCACCCACTGTGGACAAGGTGAGCGAGATCAAGAGGGTTGAGGGCGAACGCGTGGATTAGGCCGCCCGTCTTTTCTTTTTCTTTGTCGCCGCTGGTCATGTCATGAGAACATTCTGTTAGAGCTGCGACAAGTTATCTTGTAATACAACTCTATTTTGGGTAGAGATTGCTGTGTTATTTCCTTTACTTGATTCCTTCCTTTGTATGTTTTTGCCCTACGCTTTTAGGGAACTTGTCGGTGCAGGTACCTTAGCCGCGAGCGCTGAGTGCGGAATGTCAGCAGCCTGCTGGCGGAGCCGCTACCAACAAGAAACCTTGTTGCAACTAGTCGCAGCTCACTTAAGTTGTTGAGCGGACTCGAAACAAAGTAAGGGCGCAACTAGCTACGAGTTGGTTCCTCCGCGCACAGGTTTTCCATACAAAGCACGGTCGTTTGAGGAAGATAACTTAAAAAATTTAAAAATGATTGCTCAAACTTTGGCAACTTAGCTTTTCTGTCGTTTGCTTCCCGGTAAGGCGAAACTCCCTCGAACGACGCCTGGTCCACACCATTATCTTCTCCTTTCCCCCCGGCAAACTTGTGGGCGAGGGATCCTTCCTTTCCGTGAGAAAGAGAAAGAAGAGAAAATAAAGATATGGAGCCCTATGGCTCGTTATTGCTTACCGGGGGTAGGTGCTGCACAAAGTGTCAGATAACGCATGCAAAAAGTAGTAGAAAGCATGAAATCGACAAGATGTGCGGGGCACATGAGCTTTACTTATGCACGGGGTCTGCGCCCGGCTTTGTACAAAGGATTACATGCAACATCGGCAAGACTTGTACAAAAGGTGGTTGCCGGAACAGGTTCCGGCAACCGCGCCCTATGGGTAAAACTTACGAAGATGCTCAATGTTCCAGGAGTTGCTCACCAGAATGCCATCTTCGGTCTCAAGGCGGACAGCGCCAGGCCTAGTGACTCATTTCACCCGGTAAGGGCCTTCCCACTTCGGCGTCAACTTGTTGGAATTCTTGGCGGACTGAACGTGCCGAAGAACAAGGTCGCCTTCCTCGAGACTTCTGGCATTAACTTTGTAGCTATGGTAGCGGCGCAAAGCTTGCTGGTATCGAGCAGCTCGTACAGCAGCCTGAAGACGGTCCTCCTCGAGGAGCAGCGCGTCATCTTGTCGCAGCTGCTCTTGCTCAAGCTCATCATAAGCGAGCACTCGAGGTGACCCGTATACGAGTTCTGTGGGGAGAACTGCCTCTGCTCCATAGACTAGAGCGAAAGGTGTCTGGCCAGTGGCTCGATTTGGCGTTGTCCTGAGCGACCAAAGAACCACCGGCAGCTCCTCAATCCAGTTCTTTCTGCACTTGTGCAGCCTGTCGAAAGTCCTGGTCTTGAGCCCGCGCAGCACTTCAGCATTTGCCCCCTCTACTTGACCATTGCTTCTTGGATGAGCAACAGAAACGAAGCAGACCTTGGCGCCAAGATCTTGGACGTACTGCATGAAGGTGCGGCTCGTGAATTGTGTGCCGTTGTCGGTGATGATCCTGTTAGGGATCCCGAAACGGCAAACAATCGACCTGAAGAACTTGACTGCCGACTGTGCTGTCACCTTCCTCACTGCTTCCACTTCCGGCCACTTTGTGAACTTGTCGATTGCAACGTACAAGTACTCAAAGCCCCGGACAGCTCGGGGAAAGGGGCCGAGGATGTCGAGCCTCCAGACCGAAAATGGCCAGGATAAAGGGGTCGTCTGGAGAGCTTGAGCTGGCTGGTGTATCTGCTTGGAATGGAACTGGCACGCTTCACACTTGGTTACTTGTGCAGTTGCATCCTGGAGGGCTGTTGGCCAAAAGAAACCTTGCCGGAACACTTTGCCGGCAAGTGCTCTTGCGCCAATATGGTGGCCACATATGCCTCTGTGTATCTCTGCCAATAGCTTTTGTCCGTCTTCCCGGTGAATACACTTCAATTTCACGCCGTTGAGTCTTCTTCTGTACAGTGTGTTGTCGACAAACTAGTACATACTTGACTACCGGGCTACTCTTTCCGCTTCTTCTTGCTCTTCGGGAAGTTCACCTGTTTGAAGGAAATGGACAATCTGCTGCGCCCATGCTGGAGCTTGCGGCTCGACAACAAGGACTAAAGGCATATCTGCTGCTGCGGGAACATCCACTTCTACGGCGAGAACCTGCGGCTCAGCCGGAGCTTGACGTTCCCCGGCAAGCTTGCCGCAGCAAAACTTGTCGGGAGCGTCTGCTTCAACGGAACAAACCCTAGGGCTTGTCGGAGCAGACTGCTCCTCAGCATCCTTGGTGTTGATCTTGAGGACCTTCTTGGCGGCGGCTTCGGGGAGCTCTGCCGGAAAATAGTCACCAGAAATCAACTTCCTCTTCTTGTTCTGTCGAGTTGATGGCGTTACGGATGGTTGAGTCAGCTTGAGCACAAAGATCCCTGGTTCCAGAGGTAACTTAAGTGCGGTGCACTTCGACAGGCCATCGGCAATGTCGTTCTGAGCTCTTGGAACATGTTCCATCTATAGGCCGTCAAAGTGCTCTTCTAGCTTTCTCACTTTATCAACGTAAGCTTCCATAAATGGACTCTGATAATTCTTGTTCACTTGGCGGACGACAAGCTGTCAGTCACCCCTGACAATGAGCTTCTTGATCCCAAGGTCTGCTACGATTCTGAGACCGGCAAGCAAACCTTCATACTCTGCAATATTGTTTGTTGCTTGCTCCTTGGGAAAGTGCATCTGGACTACGTACTTGAGGTGCTCTTCGATGGGTGCGACAAGTAGTACGCCCGCACTGGCGCCTTGCAGCGAGAAGGCACCATCAAAGTACATCAACCACTCTTTGCTTGCTTCCTTGACGGGTATGCTCATTTCTGGAATTTCTTCATCTGGTGTTGGCGTCCACTCTGCTATGAACTCCGCCAATGCTCTGCTTTGGATAGTTGAGGTGCTCTCAAACTTGAGGCCAAAGCTTGACAGTTCTAGTGCCCACTCGACAATCCTGCCTGTTGCTTCTGGATTTTGCAGTATCCTCTTCAGCGGAAAACGAGTGACCACTGTGATCTCATGTGCTTGGAAGTAATGGCGCAACTTACTCGAGGCCATGAGAAGGTCGGAAAGCAATTTCTGCACACCAGAGTACCTTGACCTAGCCCCCTGCAGAAGGAAACTGACAAAGTAAACTGGGTGCTGCACCATTTTCTTCTGCATCTTCTCACGCGCCTGCGCAGATCCATCTTTGTCGGGACCAGAGCTTGTCGGTGATGATCCTTGCTTGTCGCTGGATGCACTTGCTGTGGTTGCCGGCTCATCATCCGCCTCCCTCTCCGCTACTAACGCAGCACTAACCACTTGATTGGTTGCCGCTATATATAGCAGCAACTTCTCTTGTGGCTTAGGTGCGACAAGTGTCGGAGTGGAGGACGGGTATCTCTTTAAGTCCTACAGCGCAGCCTCCGCTTCCGGAGTCCATTTCATTGGACCTGCCTTTTTCAATAATTTGAAAAATGGCAGGGCGCGCTCAGCAGACCTAGAGATAAACCTGCTGAGAGCAGCTACGCAACCGGCAAGTCTTCGTACATCCTTGACGCGCTTTGGTGCTTCAATCTGCTCAATGGCCTTGATCTTGTCGGGATTGGCTTCGATTCCCCGCTGAGACACGAAGAACCCGAGAAGCTTGCCGGAGGGGACTCCGAACACACACTTCTCGGGGTTAAGCTTGAGGTTGATCTTGCGCAGGTTTGCAAAGGTTTTGTCTAAATCTTGAATCAGAGTTGCTTTGTCCTTGCTCTTGACCACTATGTCATCCATGTAGGCCTCCACATTCCTATGTATTAGCGGCTCAAAAGCGTCATGGACTATCCTTGCAAATGTTGAACCAACATTCTTTAAACCGAAAGGCATCCGTATGAAACAGTATGTGCCACATGGTGTGATGAATGCGGTCTTTTCCTCATCCTCTTCTGCCATGAAGATCTGATGGTATCCTGAATATGCGTCAAGAAATGAAAGCAAGTCACATCCGACTATGGAGTCAACAATCTGGTTGATGCGCGGCAAGGGAAATGGGTCTTTGGGACAAGCTTTATTGACATCGGTAAAGTCGATACAAAGCCTCCATTTCCCGTTTGCCTTGCGCACGACTACAGGATTGGCCAACCACGTGGGATGGAGCACTCCTCTAACAAGGCCTGCTGCTTCCAACTTCTTGATTTCTTCAGCGATGAATTCTTGGCGCTCCACTGCTTGTTTTCTGACTTTCTGCTTGACGGGCCGCGCATGAGGACAGACGGCTAGATGGTGCTCGATTACTTTCCTAGGAACACCGGGGATGTCAGACGATTGCCATGCAAACACGTCGACATTCGCCCGCAGGAAAGCAACGAGTGTGCCTTCCTATTTAGGGTCGAGAGTGGCACTGATGGTGACGGTACCACCAGTGCCATCCTCCTTGGCGGACACCTTCTTGGTCTCTGGTGGAGCTACCATTGTCTTCTTACACTTCCCGGTGGAGCTCGATGGTGCGTCCTCGACGGTAGTGCAGCACCCCGAAGAGGTGCGCTTGCCGGAGTGGGCATCAGAACTCTTGCCGGACTTGGTCTTCTTCCTCCCCCCGGGAGCTTCAACGGCAAGTGACCTACGATCCGTTGCGGCTGCTGCTTCCCGGTAGATCTTGTCGGTGCAGATAAGAGCATCCTTCTTGTCGCCAGGGACAGAGATGACACTTATCGGGCCTGGCATCTTCAGCATGTTGTATGCATAGTGAGAGGCTGCCATGAATTTGGCGAGTGTTGGACGGCCGAGTATCCCATTGTAAGGCAATGGAAAGTCAGCAACGTCAAAAGTGACCCTCTCAGTCCTGAAGTTTAACTCGCTGCCAAATGTTACCGGCAACGTGATCTTTCCCTTTGGCTTGCTTCTTCCCGGATTGATTCCTTAGAACGTGCCGGTCTCTTCGAGCTCGCTATCAGGGATCTGGAGTTTCTGGAGTACCGCGGAGGAGATTAGGTTCAAGCCGGCCCCGCTGTCAACTAGCATCTTAGTGACCTTGAGGTTGCGGATAGTTGGTGAAACCAACATCGGCAAGCACCCGACCGCAGTTATGCGATCAGGGTGGTCCTCAATATCAAAGATGATAGGCGTGCTGGACCATTTCAGAGGCTTGCGTGACTCGACGGGTGGCTCTGCTGCATTGACTTCCCGCACCCACTGCTTGAGCTGGCGGTGTGAAGTATGCAGAGAAGCACCACCGTCAACGCACAGGATCTCTGTGGCTTTCTAGAACTCCTGCTCATCGGTCTCGTCATCATCCATATCTTCATCGTTGTCGTCATCTTCATCCTTGTCGCGGCCGCGGGGAGGTCTGTCTCCTTGGCGCTGCTTGGCCTTGCCGCGGCGTCCTCCTCGGCCGGGGCATTTCTTGCCGGCTCCTCCAGCACCTTCATAGGCCTTCTCCTTGTCGCGTCGCTCGTATTCAGCCTTTTGCTGCTTGACAAGCTGCTCGACCTTCTTGCAACTCTGGAGGTCATGGCCCTTGGTGCAGTGGATCTTGCAGTACTGCCTGTTGGTGTCGTCCTGCTTGTCGGCGACCGCCACAGCCTGGTGGTTGGTGCCTACGGCAATCTCCTTGCCGAAGCTACCAGCTTTGGCTTCCTTGCCGGATTGCTCAACGACTAGCACATCTTTGCCTTTCTTCTTCCTGTTGTTCCGCCGCCGGTTTTTCTTTGTCGGGGCAGCATCCTCACTATCAGATCCTCCTGCTCCTGTACTCTCTCCGGGGAGTTTCCTCCCTTCCTCCGCACGTGCACACTTGTCGGCCAGGGCGTATAGCTCACTGACGTCTCTGATCTTGCACATCACCATCTCCTCCCGCATCCTGCGGTTTCGCACGTTCTGATGGAACGCGCTGATTACCGCGGCAGGGTGGACATCTGGGATGTTGTGCTGTACACGGCTGAATCTCTGAATGTACTTGCGCAGGGGCTCTCCTTCCTTCTGGGCGAGCAGATGAAGGTCGCTCTCTTGGCCATGAGGCTTGTGGCCGCCTGTAAAGGCGCCGACAAAATGATGGCACAGGTCCGCCCAGGAGGATATGGAGTTGTCCGGCAAGTGCATGAGCCAGGATCTGACATTGGGCTTGAGCACCAGCGGGAAGTAGTTGGCAAGGATCTTGTCGTCCCGTCCCCCGGCAGCTTGCACCGCGATGGTGTAGATGCTGAGGAACTCCGACGGATGTGACTTGCCCTCGTACTTCTCTGGTACATCTGGCTTGAAATTTTTCATGCTGGGCCACTGGACTTGCCGCAGCTCACGAGTGAACGCAGGGCAACCTACCGCGTACGGCAAGTCACCTGGTGCCCCTGGCGCATGCATGTCGACAGAGGGCCCAGCGCGCTGGTCAGATTGACGCCGCGCTTCTCTTCAGTGCTCGATGCGAGTACGAGCGTCTTCTTGCTGTCGTTCGTGAAGAACTTGGCGCTGATCGCGATGAGCTTGTGGATCTGACGATGCGGTGGAGTCGCTGTCGAGGTGGATCCGGCGAGTCGGCGATCTTGGCCTTCGGGGTGGAGAGTGCATGGTGGTTGCACCCCCACCGGTTTTGTCACCATCGGCTCGTGCCTGGCAGTCCTGCCGCGGCCACGATGCACTCGGCTGCTGCGGAGTGTCGCCGTTGGCAAAGTCGATGAGACTCTGAATGGTGGCCCTCCATTCGTTGATCTTGTCTGCCGTTGGAGGGTAATCCAGGAGCAGTTGAGCTCGCGCCAAAGCTTCTGCTCGAGTGGTGGGCGGCAGTGGTGAACGGCGCGAGGAGCGGGATATGCTCGGACTTCTAACTATGTTAGAAGGAGCAGTATCCCGTCCAGGCGATCGTATCTCGCTCGTGCCTGCATGTTGGCGTGCATGCTGGTCTTGAGCACTCCGAGATCCACCAGCTCGATCTTGGTCCAACAAACGTATGGTACTGTGAATACCATGACGCTGTCAGTCTTGCGCCTCCTGAGATGGGCGCGGTGCATGTACGGACGCTGAGGTCTGTGCAGCCTTGTCCTTGGATCTGGCAGCACCGTGAGCTCCCTCGTCGATGTCCGTTCTTCCGCCGGCGTCTATCCCACCACCCGTTTGCTCCGGTGGTGGTGGGATCGACGTGGGTGGAACAGTTGCCCCCGAAGCCTTCTTCTTCGGTGGCATGTTGATGAAGAAAATGAAGATCCAGCTCGTGTGAACGTCGGATCAGGTTCACACAATCTGGACGCCCCCCACCTAGTGTGCCAAAGATGTCGGGGAAGCTGATCCACGAACACCTATGGGACCGGCGGACCGAGCCCCTTTCGGTTCGGCGGGGGGCGGAGGTCGCACGAAGAGCGGATCGAGGCGAAGCACACGAGCAGTTTACCCAGCTTCGGAGCTCTCCGGAGAGATAACACTCCTACTGCTGCATGTTTTAGTGTATTATGTTCTTGCTCGGGAGCGCTGAGTGCTATGGCGCACTCTAGCTGCTAACGAGACCGAGCGTGAGTGTTTTTCTGGCTTCGGCCCGAACCGAACCCCCTCTACGTTGCACGTGGGCCTCCTTTTATATGATAAACTGGTCACCGACAGCTGGCAACATAGACAAGGGTAAAAACGTAAAAGGAGTTGCGGTTGGTACAACTACATGTACAGTGTATCCTACCTAACCCTGACGGCAGGGGACAAAGGCATTAAATGCCCGTCTGTGTCGCCCAAACAGTGCAGGAAAGGACCGTCAGGGACGCCACCGTTCGCCACGATGGCAATCTTGTCACCGTTGCTTGCCACCTCGCACCGCTGGCTGCACAGCCTCTTGCCACGCGCGCCTGGAAAGGCCCCAGGGTGATACGTTGGTAGATGTGCTAGAGCGTGGGTACAGGGTGGTAGCTTGTCGCGGCAAGCGCCTTGCCGCGGTCGTTGTCTTGCCGCGTCCGGAAGCTTGTCGCTCACCGGGCCTTGCCGGGACGCGTGGCGCGTCACGGCAAGTTCCTTGAGATGCCTTGGCTGGCCTTCCCGGCAAGCTCCTCTTGCCGGGGCCTTGTCTCCTTGGCTTGAATACTTTGTTCTTGAATGGCTCCAAAGGAACCACGGAGGATCTTGACGGTCACCCGGCAAGCCTTGCCGCGGGGTGCTGCAACTGCCCGTGCACAAGTTCGGGATACTAAGGTACCCCTACTTTAGTACACCGACAATTATCATAATTAAATTCCTTGAAATCCAAGATAGTGGGTTCAATGCTATTTAAAGTCTTGACCTCTCCAATCCCACTTTTACCAAATTTAGCATCAAGATCTAATAACTCTGAATCATAGGGACGCCTTTTAACTAGAGTTGACTCATCTCCAGTCCCATCTTTATTAAGATTCATATTGCAAAACAAAGATTTAATAGGGGACACATCAATAACTTTTATATCTTCATCATTATTTTCATCTAACTTTTCTGGTTTGGCAGCCATCTTATTGACTAAGGTACGTAGCTTGCTTATTAGAGATTTGGGCTATAGAATTTTCAAGCCGAGTAATTTGAGAGTTCAAACCATAAAATTATTTAGACATATCATCAAGCTCTTTGTTCATAAACCCCATAAAACTTTTTTGTTCTTTAAGCTCTTTTCTAAAGAAATTACTATGCTCAAATTGTAAAGTCATAAAACTTCTAACGTTTGATTCAATCTCTTCCAACCTTCTAAGATAAAGGTCGGTGTTCTTAGGCAAAGCCATAAAAGCAAACAGGCACACAAGAAGACAAGCAGAAGAGAGAGGAGATTGGGAAATAGAGGGCAAATAAAACGGCAAGGGTGAAGTGGGGGAGAGGAAAACGAGAGGCAAGTGGCAAATAATGTAAGTGCGAGGGAGATGAGTTTGTGATGGGTACTTGGTATGTCTTGACTTGAGCGAAGACCTCCCCGGCAACGGCGCCAGAAATCCTTCTTGCTACGTCTTGAGCTTGCGTTGGTTTTCCTTGAAGAGGAAAGGATGATACAGCAATAATAGCGTAAGTATTTCCCTCATCCTTTGAGAACCAAGGTATCAATCCAGTAGGAGGCTCCTCAAAAGTCCCACGCACCTACACAAACAAACAAGAACTCACAACCAACGCAATAAAGGTGTTGTCAATCCCTTCAAGGCCACTTGCGAAAGTGAGATCTAATAGAGATAATATGATAAGATAAATATATTTTTGGTATTCTATAATGTAGATTGGAAAAGTAAAGATGCAAATAAAAGTAGATTGAAAGCTTATATGATAAAAGATAGGTTTCACTAGTGGCTTCTCTCAAGATAGCATAAGTATTACGGTGGGTGAACAAATTAATGTCGAGCAATTGATAGAAAAGCGAATAATTATGAGATTATCTAGGCATGATCATGTATATAGGCATCACGTCCGTGACAAGTAGACCGACTCCTGCCTGCATCTACTACTATTACTCCACACATCGACCGCTATCTAGTATGCATTTGAGTATTAAGTTCATAAAGAACAGAGTAACACATTAAGAAAGATGACATGATATAGAGGGATAAACTCATGCAATACGATATAAACCCCATCTTTTTATCCTCGATGGCAACAATACAATACGTGCCTTGCTGCCCCTGCTGTCACTAGGAAAGGACACCGCAAGATTGAACCCAAAGTTAAGCACCTCTCCCATTGCAAGAAAGATCAATCTAGTAGGCCAAACCAAACTGATAATTCGAAGAGACTTGCAAAGATAACTTAATCACACATAAAAGAATTCAGAGGAGATTCAAATATTTCTCATAGATAAACTTGATCATAAACCCACAATTCATCGGATCTCGACAAACACACCGCAAAAAGAGTTACATCGAATAGATCTCCAAGAAGATCAATGAGAACACGGTATTGAGATTCAAAAAGAGAGAAGAAGCCATCTAGCTAATAACTATGGACCCGAAAGTCTATGGTAAACTACTCACAACTCATCGGAGAGGCCTTGGAGATGATGTAGAGGCCCTCCATGGTCGATTCCCCTCCGGCGCAACCTTTTGTATCCACGAGATCCCATCTTGGAGCCTTCGTCGGCGCTCCGCTGGAGGGGGAATCTACCATGGAGGGCCTCTACATCATCTCCAAGGCCTCTCTGATGAGTTTTTAGTAGTTTACCACCGACCTTCGGGTCCATAGTTATTAGCTAGATGGCTTCTTCTCTCTCTTTGAATCTCAATACAAAGTTCTCCTTGATCTTCTTGGAGATCTATTCGACGTAACTCTTTTTCTGGTGTGTTTGTCGAGATCCGATGAATTGTGGGTTTATGATCAAGTTTATCTATGAGAAATAATTGAATCTCCTCTGAATTTTTTTATGTGTGATTGGTTATCTTTGCAAGTCTCTTCGAATTATCAATTTGGTTTGTCCTACTAGATTGATCTTTCTTGCAATGGCAAAAATGCTTAGCTTTGGGTTCAATCTTGAAGTGTCCTTTCCAAGTGATAGCAGGGGCAGCAAGGCACGTATTGTATTGTTGCCATCGAGGATAAAAAGATGGGGTTTATATCATATTGCTTGAGTTTATCCCTCTACATCATGTCATCTTTCTTAATGCGTTACTCTGTTCTTGTGAACTTAATACTCTAGATGCAGGCAGGAGTCGGTCGATGTGTGGAGTAATAGTAGTAGATGCAGAATCGTTTCGATCTACTTGTTGCGGACGTGATGCCTATATACGTGATCATGCCTAGATAATCTCATAACTATGCACTTTTCTATCAATTGCTCGATAGTAATTTGTTCACCCACCGTAATACTTATGCTATATTGAGAGAAGCCACTAGTGAAATCTATGGCCCCCGGGTCAATCTTTTATCATATAAGTTTTCCATCTACTTTTATTTGCATCTTTACTTTCCAATCTATACCAAAAATATTTATCTTATCTTATTATCTCTATCAGATCTCACTTTAGCAAGTTTTCGTGAAGGGATTGACAACCCCTTTATCGCGTTGGTTGCGAGGTTCTTGTTTGTTTGTGTAGGTGCGTGGGACTTTTGAGGAGCCTCCTACTGGATTGATTCCTTGGTTCTCAAAAACTGAGGGAAATACTTACGCTACTTTGCTGCATCACCCTTTCCTCTTCAAGGGAAAAACCAACGCAGTGCTCAAGAGGTAGGAAGAAGGATTTCTGGTGCCGTTGCCGGGGAGGTCTTCGCTCAAGTCAAGACATACCAAGTACCCATCACAAACTCATCTCCCTCGCATTACATTATTTGCCATTTGCCTCTCGTTTTCCTCTCCCCCACTTCACCCTTGCCATTTTATTCTCCCTCTCTTTCCCGTTCTCCACTCTCTTTCACTTGCCTCTTGTGTGCTTGTGTGTTGGATTTCTTGTCACGATGGCGCAAGATAAAACCAAATTGTGTGATTTTTTTCAATACCAATAATAATGATTTCCTTAGCACTCCAATTGCTCCTCTTAATGATGTTGAATCTTGTGAAATCAATGTTGCTTTGTTGAATCTTGTTATGAAAGATCAATTCTCCGGCCTTCCTAGTGAAGATGCCGCTACTCATCTAAACAACTTTGTTGATTTGTGTAATATGCAAAATAAGAAAGATACAAATAATGATATTGTTAAATTGAAGTTATTTCCGTTTTCACTTAGAGATCATGCTAAAACTTGGTTTTCGTCTGTATTGATTCATGGAATAAGTGCAAAGATGCTTTTATCTCTAAGTATTTTCCTCCCGCTAAGATTATCTCTCTTAGAAACGATATTATGAATTTTAAACAACTTGATCATGAGCATGTTGCCCAATCTTGGGAAAGAATGAAATTAATGATTCGCAATTGCCCTACTCATGGTTTGAATTTATGGATGATCATACAAAAATTTTATGCCGGATTGAATTTTGCTTCTATAAATCTCTTGGATTCGGCTGCGGGTGGCACTTTTATGGAAATCACCTTAGGAGAAGCTACTAAACTTCTTGATAACATTATGGTCAATTATTCTCAATGGCACACCAAAAGATCTACTAGTAAAAAAGTGCATGCTATAGAAGAGATTAATGTTTTGAGTGGAAAGATGGATGAACTTATGAAACTGTTTGCTACTAAGAGTGCTCCTATTGATCCCAATGATATGCCTTTGTCTACTTTGATTGAGAATAATAATGAATCTATAGATGTGAATTTTGTTGGTAGGAATAATTTTGGTAACAACGCGTATAGAGGAAACTTTAATCCTAGGCCGTTTCCTAGTAATTCCTCTAATAATTATGGTAATTCCTACAACCTCTTATGAAAATTTTAATAAGATGCCCTTTGATTTTGAGAATAGTGTTAAAGAATTTATGATCTCTCAAAAGAATTTCAATGCTTTGCTTGAAGAAAAATTGCTTAAAGTTGACAAATTGGCTAGGAACGTTGATAGACTTTCTCTTGATGTTGATTCTTTGAAACTTAGATCTATTCCACCTAAGCATGATATCAATGAGTCTCTCAAAGCCATGAGAATTTCCATTGATGAGTGCAAAGAAAGAACCGCTGGGATGCGTGCTAAGAAAGATTGCTTTGTAAAAGCGTGTTCTTCTAGTTTCCATGAAAATAATGATGAAGATCTAAAAGTTATTGATGTGTCCCCTATTAAATCTTTGTTTTGCAATATGAATCTTGATAATGATGGGGCTGGATATGAGTCAACTTTAGTTAAAAGGCGTCCCAATGATTCGGAGTTTTTAGATCTTGATGCTAAATTTGGTAAAAGTGGGATTGGAGAGGTCAAAACTTTACATAGCATTGAACCCACTATTATGGATTTAAAGGAATTTAATTATGATAATTGTTCTTTAATAGATTGTATTTCCTTGTCGCAATCCGTGTTGAATTCTCCTCATGCTTATAGTCAAAATAAAGCTTTTACCAAACATATTGTTGATGCCTTGATGTAATCTTATGAGGAAAAACTTGAATTGGAAGTTTCTATACCTAGAAAACTTTATGATGAGTGGGAACCTACTATAAAATAAAATTAAAGATCATGAATGCTATGCTTTGTGTGATTTGGTTGCTAGTGTTTCCACAATTCCAAAAATTTTATGTGATGTGCTAGGTTTTCATGATTTTGATGATTGCTCTTTAAACTTGCACCTTGCGGATTCCACCATTAAGAAACCTATGGGAAGGATCAATGATGTTCTTATTGTTGCAAATAGGAATTATGTGCCCATAGATTTTATCATTCTTGATATAGATTGCAATCTTTCATGTCCTATTATTCTTGGTAGAGCTTTCCTTAGAACGATTGGTGCAATTATTTATATGAAGGAAGGGAATATTAGATTCCAATTTCCACTAAGGAAAGTCATGGAACACTTCCCTAGAAATAAAGTCAAATTACCTTATGAATCTATCATGCGAGCTACTTATGAATTGAATGCCAAAGATGGCAATACTTAGATCTACTCTTGCTTTTATGCCTAGCTAGGGGCGCTAAACGATAGCGCTTGTTGGGAGGCAACCCAATTTTATTTTAGTTCCTTGCTTTTTGCTTCTGTTTAGTAATAAATATTTCATCTAGCCTCTGTTTAGATGTGGTTTTATGTTTTAATTAGTGTTTGTGCCAAGTAGAACCTATAGGATAACCTACGATGATAGTTAATTTGATTCTGCTGAAAAACAGAAACTCTTGCGCGCGCGAGAATAATTTTAATAAATCACAAAAATGTGCTTTTGCGTTGATTCCTTTTGCAGTATATCAATAGACAAATTGCCCAGCACTACATATTTTTTTAGGAGTTTTAGAGTTCCAGAAGTATTCGAAAGTTACAGATTGCTACAGACTCTTCTGTTTTTGACAGATTCTGTTTTTCGTGTGTTGTTTGCTTATTTAGATGCATCTATGGCTAGTATCGGGGAGTATGAACCATAGAGAAGTTGGAATACAGTAAGTTTCACACCAATATATATAAAAAATTAGTTCATTACAGAACCTTATGTGGTGGTTTTTCTTTCTTGCACTAACGGAGCTTATGAGATTTCCTGTTGAGTTTTGTGTTGTCAAGTTTTCAAGTTTTTGGTAAAGATTTGATGGACTATGGAATAAGGAGTGGCAAGACCCTAAGCTTGGGGATGACCAAGGCACCCCAAGAAATTCAAGGACAACCCAATTCCTAAGCTTGGGGATGCCCCGGAAGGCATCCCCTCTTTCGTCTTCGTTTATCGGTAACTTTACTTGGAGCTATATTTTTATTCACCACATGATATGTGTTTTGCTTGGAGCGTCTTGTATGATATGAGTCTTTGCTTTTTAGTTTTCCATAATCATCCTTGCTGTACACACATTTTGGGAGAGACACACTTGATTTGGAATTTATTAGAATACTCTATGTGCTTCACTTATATCTTTTGAGCTAGATAATGTTGCTCTAGTGCTTCACTTATATCTTTTAGAGCACGGAGGGTCTACATGTACAACAACACTATTGGCTCTGTTGTGATGCTAGTAATGTGCATGATATGAAAGTTAAATGTATACACAACTGAAATTGAAATCAACAGAGCTATTGGTAAGAGCAAACCTGTTAAAGAAACATGCGTGAACATACCTGATGTGCCATTGGAGTTTTGATTGGATCCTTCAATTTAAAAGTAAGTTTGTATGAGTAAATACTGTGATACAAGAGCAAAGCAATCATAGTTAAAAAAGGCGTGCCTAAGCGACCGCCTAAGCGCGCCTAGGCTCTAGGCGTTGGCAAAACGCATTGCACATAACTACGCTTAATCTGTGCATAACTGCACATAAGCATGCGCTTTGGTCAGTAAAGCGCAAGGCGGTGGCAAAGCGCACAATTAATGCATAGCGCTTTTTTGAACTATGATAGCAATGGAATCTTAAATTAGAACAGTTGTTCTTCAGGTTTAGGCACTTGTTCTACATGAACAGAGTACAGTAAGACGTAAGAATATAATACTTAAAATAGAAAATGAGCTCATAGACCTTACCACATTCTTTGTTCGGGACCAGTACAGAACAAGGTGTTCCCAGTCATTATCCAGTAAATGTGTCTCAGGAGAACGTAGGGGAATTTGATGAGTTTCTTTGCTGATGAAGTACGTTTTCTTCAGGTAATTCCAATACTGCCACCAAGCATTCTTGAAGATAGCAGAGGTATTAGCATAGGTTACCTCATCCTGAGTTTCCAAATCGGTCCTTCTCTATAGAGAAAAATGGGAAAATTTGCTGTATTATAACCATCATGGAGGTAGGATCTATGGGACAAAGCAAAGTAATTGCCATGAATAACATTACTTACACATAACTCCTGGACAAACACCTGCAACTGGCATTTTCCTTCATCATTAGTATAATATTTCCAAGATGGGAAGATACGCACATACGATTTAACAACATCAAATGCGATAGATGCTAAACTAAGACTAGCTAGTTGTGCTTCCTCCACAGGAATAGGCATACTAACTGGTGGAGTTGGGGTTCGCCGTGATAGTACTGACCCTTTGGGCACTGGAGCTGCCTTACTAACTGCTCTTGTTTGGGAGCTCTGTGGTGGAGATGGTGATGTGTCAACAGGAACTGGGTTACTATGGGCTGGGGTTGGGGTTAGATTGGGTGAAGCTGGTTCTCTGTCCATCGCAGTAGGGGTACAATCTGCAAGAGTTTGGGTTATGTGTGGTAGGGCTAGTTCTTGTGCATGTACAACCAGGGTGCTATCTCCACCAAGAGGTAGCACTGTTTTATTTGAAGACCATGTTTTTAGTCCGCTAGATACTGGCATCACCCGCTCCAATTCAAATGGCTGATAAACAGGAAACATAGTTGAATGTACAGACATTGTATGAGAGACAGATGCAATAGATAGCATGGAAAAAAGAGGGCATGAAATAGTTGACATGTATGTTGTTTAACTAAAACGGATAGCATGACAGCAAGGATGATTGTGGTAAACTAAAAAGCAAAGACTAATATCATACAAGACGCTCCAAGCAAAACACATATCATGTGGCGAATAAAAATATAGCTCCAAGTAAAGTTACCGATAGACAAAGACGAAAGATGGGATGCCTTCCAGGGCATCCCCAAGCTTAGGCTTTTGGCTATTCTTGAATATCTTGGGGTGCCATGGGCATACCCAAGCTTAGTATCTTGCCACTCCTTATTCCATAGTCCATCAAATCTTTACCCAAAACTTGAAAACTTCACAACACAAAACTCAACAGGAAATCTCATAAGCTCTGTTAGTGCAAGAAAGAAAAACCACCACATAAGGCACTGTAATTAACTCATTCTTTATTTATATTGGTGTTAAACCTACTGTATTCCAAGTTCTCTGTGGTTCATACCCTTACATACTAGCCATAGATGCATCAAAACAAGCAAACAACACACGAAAAACAGAATCTGCCAAAAACAGAACAGTCTGTAGCAATCTGTAACTCTCGAATACTTATGGAACTCTACAAATCCTACCAAAATAGGAAGTCCTGGGAAATTTGTCTATTGATCTACAGAAAAAAGAATCAACGCAAAATCACGTTTCTGTGAATTACTAAAATTATTTCCGTGTGTGCAAAGTTTCTGTTTTTCAGTAGAATCAAATTAACTATCACCATAGGTTATCCTATAGGTTCTACATGGCACAAACACTAATTGAAACATAAAAAACACATCTAAACAGGAGGTAGATGCAAAATTTATTACTAAACAGAAGCAAAAACAAAAAACACAAATAAAATTGGGTTGCCTCCCAACTAGCGCTATCGTTTGACGCCCCTAGCTTGGCATAAAAGCGAGGATAGATCTAAGTAGTGCCATCTTTGGCACTCAATTCATAAGTAGCTCGCATGATAGATTCATAAGGTAATTTGACTTTCTTTCTTGGAAAGTGCTCCATGCCTTTCCTTAATGGAAATTGGAATCTAATACTACCTTCCTTCATATCAATAATCGCACCAACTGTTCTAAGGAAAGGTCTACCAAGAATAATAGGACAAGAAAGATTGCAATATATGTCAAGAACGATAAAATCTACGGGCACCAAATTCCTATTTGCAACAATGAGAACATCATTGATCCTTCCCACTGGCTTTTTAATGGTGGAATCCGCAAGGTGTAAATTTAAAGAGCAATCATCAAGATCATGGAAACCTAGAATAATGCATAAAGTTTTTGGAATCGTGGAAACACTAGCACCCAAATCACACAAAGCATAACACTCATGATCTTTAATTTTAATCTTTATAGTAGGTTCCCACTCATCGTTAAGTTTTCTAGGTATAGAAACTTCCAAATTAAGTTTTTCATCAAAAGATTGCATCAAGGCATCAACAATACGTTTGGTAAAAGCTTTATTTTGACTATAAGCATGAGGAGAATTCACAACGGATTGCAACAAGGAAATACAATCTTCTAAAGAACAATTATTGTCGGGGAAGCTGATCCATGAACACCTATGGGACCGCCGGACCGAGCCCCTTTCGGTTCGGCGGGGGGCGGAGGTCGCACGAAGAGCGGATCGAGGCGAAGCACACGAGCAGTTTACCCAGCTTCGGAGCTCTCCGGAGAGATAACACTCCTACTGCTGCATGTTTTAGTGTACTATGTTCTTGCTCGGGAGCGCTGAGTGCTATGGCGCACTCTAGCTGCTAACGAGACCGAGCGTGAGTGTTTTTCTGGCTTCGGCCCGAACCGAACCCCCTCTACATTGCACGTGGGCCTCCTTTTATATGCTAAAGGGGTCACCGACACGTGGCAACGTAGACAAGGGTAAAAACGTAAAAGGAGTTGCGGTTGGTACAACTACCTGTACAGTGTATCCTACCTAACCCTGACGGAAGGGGACAAAGGCATTAAATGCCCGTCTGTGTCGCCCAAACAGTGCAGGTAAGGACCCTCAGGGACGCCACCGTTCGCCACGATGGCAATCTTGTCACCGTTGCTTGCCACCTCGCACCGCTGGCTGCACAGCCTCTTGCCACGCGCACCTGGAAAGGCTCCAGGGCAACACGTTGGTAGATGTGCTGGAGCGTGGGTACAGGGTGGTAGCTTGTCGCGGCAAGCACCTTGCCGCGGTCGTTGTCTTGTCGCGTCCGGAAGCTTGTCGCTCACCGGGCCTTGCCGGGACGCGTGGCGCGTCGCGGCAAGTTCCTTGAGATGCCTTGGCTAGCCTTCCCGGCAAGCTCCTCTTGCCGGGGCCTTGTCTCCTTGGCTTGAATACTTTGTTCTTGAATGGCTCCAAAGGAACCATGGAGGATCTTGACGGTCGCCCGGCAAGCCTTGCCGTGGGGTGCTGCAACTGCCCGTGCACAAGTTCGGGATACTAAGGTACCCCTACTTTAGTACACCGACAGGAGCCCCCGGGCCTGGGCCACACACGGTGCCGAGCGCTGTTGGGCCAGGTGCAAAGCAAGGCACGGGCACGCGCGGCTTGGGTCACACCATATCTCACTCCGTATCCACCGCGCCCTCCCCCAACGGCACGCGTCGAATGCGGCGTCGTGGGAGAGATCGTGGGTGGTTTCTTTATTCAGAAAGGCGGAATGTCCGCCCCCTCCCTCTTTATAAGCAGGGGAAACAGGGGCAGTTCGCCCATCTCGCCGGTTACTACTCCAATCTCAGAAATCTCCGCCGCTCCCCCCCTTCTTCCCAAAGTCGAAAGAGAGCAGCACTCCGCCCCCCATTGCCACCGGCACCACCGACGCCGTCGATCTCCCCCGCCGCCTCCGCCATGGCTCCAAAAGCCGACAAGGGGAAGGGCGTGAAGTCAGCCGAGGCACAGCGGCTCGCGGCGCTGCGAAAGGAGCGGGCAATCTTTCCCCCTCAGCTTGACGCGAAGGAGCTGAGGGAGTACTAGTACCTCTTCTGGTCGACTGAGACGCGAGCGCATCCGCGCACGAGGGTACTCTCAGCTGCCGCTTCGAAACTGGCTCCGAACGGGTACCCCTTCTTCGCGCTATTCTTCTACTGCGGGCTCTGCCCGCCCTTCTCTGAATTCTTCTGTGATATCATGAACACCTACGGGTTCCGCCTCCTTGATTTCACCCCCAATGCCGTTCTGACCATGGCAGTTTTCGCACATCTCTGCGAAAACTTTGTCGGAGTCCATCCCAATGTAGCCCTTTTTCGCCACTTCTTTATGCCCCGAGTCGAGAGGGAGAGCCCCTTGCCGGTGGAATTGCCTGGATCTCGAGAACTGGCAAGAAGGATGCTTATCTGGAGGGAGAGCTCCGCAGCAAATGGGAAGAATGGAGAGCAGAGTGGTGCTGGATCATCGAGGAGAACCCGCAGCCATTCACCGCCCGGCACCAAACCCCAATTGTACGCGGCAACGATTGGAGCAACGTGGCCTCGGAAGATGATAGGCTGAAGATTGCCGTCACCCGGATCTTACGCCTCAGGCTTGCCAGGCTCACCGTAGGCGCCGTTGGCGCAGATTTCCTTCGCCGCCGCATCGCCCCCCTTCAGGAGAGGAGGAGACCCGCTTAGGAGTTCCAGAACTCGGCGGATATCATGAGGCTGCGCCCGGGCCTCAACTTCAACTTCACTGTCTTGGAGCTGGATGCGATGCTTCTGGAGCTGTTCAAGCGCGATCCTCAACATCCATTCATGCTGCCGAGGAGTGTCGTTCCGCTGTGCAACAATTCCTCGCTCGACCGCATCCGTGCAATGATGCCGCTGTGTGATTCGCATGGAATCGTCCCAACTTGGCAAGAGCCTGCAGACGACGTCGTGCAGGAGTTCTTCGACAGCTTGGTAGAAGTGCCGGTCCGCGTCGATGAACAGAAGAGCCTCACTCGCGACACCACCGATGCGGAGATGCAGCGCATCGCCAGTAGGCTGGAAGAGGCAGTGGCAGCAGCTGCCGCGGGCGAATTTGGATTCACCGTGGAGGAGGCAGAGGCAGCAGAGGCGGCAAGCCTTGCCGAGCGAGAAGAGCTTGTCGGTGAGGAAGAACTTGTTGGGCCTGAATCTGAGTCGAGCGAGCCCGCCGAGGGCGCGAGCGACCCGTTGAGGATCGGCTCCTCCTCCTCCCCACCTTCAGCCAGCTCGCCGCAAGCGGAGCCCCCAGCTCCACCAAGAAGGCGTCTCCGCAACGCCGGGGATGTAGCGGGGCGGCAGACGGGTCAACAGCCGCCGCACCGCGCGACGCGCTTGACCGCGGCAAGCACTGTTGCCGCGGGAGCGCCTCACGCCGCTGCAGCAACTGGAGCGGGGTCTTGCCGGTCCACCGCCACTGCTCCTGCCAAGTGGACAAGGGAGCCTACTCCTCCGCCTCGTCGCACCGGAGGCGAGCCAGACTTCGATCTCTCCGCGCTCAGCTCCGATGAGGAAGAAGAAGAGTAATATTCCTTGTTGTACTTGTAGTTCTTCAATCTTTGTTGTTTTGTCTTGTCTCTGATTTGCTTTACTCCGAACTCATTCCTTTTCAGGACTCTGGCCCAGAGAGCGGCGAAGAGAGCCAAGGTCCCGGTGATTGTCATTGAGGACGAACCCACCACGGCAACAGGGGACGCGCCTGAAACCACCTTGCCGGACCCGGCAACTATTCCCCAAAGCAGCCTCCAGCGCAGCCCCCAGCGTAAGTGTATATTTTACTTCTTGCTGTCAGGCGCGCATTGGTGCTCTTTCTTCGCTGATATCTGATTGTTGGTTTGTGTAGGAGCAGAGCAGCCTCACCAGGAGTGCCCAGAAGTCGCTCCCGAAATGCCATCTTCTTCGACTACACCGCCAAGGGAGGATTCCCCGGCAAGGGAGCGTTCTCCGGCAAGGGAGAATTCTCCGGCAAGGGACAGTTCTCCGGCAAGGGATAGCACCAACGACCCCCCAGTGGCGGAGACCGCGGCTGTAGATCCAGGTAATCCTCTTGCTTGAGAACTTCCCTTGGGTTCTTCTTCTTCTGATTTTCTTTTTGAATTTTTGCTTGACTTTTCTCCCCTTCTCGGTCGTCAGATCCATCTGCCGCAGATGCAATGGAAACCGAGGTCGCCGGCGAGGAGAACGCGCATGGCAACAACAACGACGCCACCGAGGCCGGCGCCTGCGAGTCACCCCTGCCACCGAAGAAGAGGCCGGCGCTGATGATCCCGCCGGCGAAGAGGCCGCCAAAGCTGCCGCCGCAGAAGCTGGCGAGGGATCCGGCGATCGCACTGATGGCCCCGAGGCCGCAGGAGCGCCAGGCGCTACGCCAACCGCCGATCCCTCCGCCGCTACTGCAGCGCCAGGCTCCGATGAGCCCCAGCCCGGCGCCTAATTGAAGGCCGGCGATGGCATCTTCATCAAGCTCCCCTGGGCGTCAAGTTCCAGGGTGCCGGTCGAAGGAGAAATCTTGGATGGAGAGGTTCTCGCCTCTGCTGGGCTGACGCTGGTCGACACGCCAAGCTGCAGCGACGAGCCTGAGGAGGAGCGGTTGCTGCGGAAGTTGTTGTTGCTCTACCGCGCCCGACAAGCCAAGCTGGCATCCCGAGAGGCGCTTGTCGCGAAGGCGGGAGTGGACATCGAGAAGCGCGCGGAGGAGCTCTGGGGTCTCATGCAGGAAGCTCTCCGATCCTTAGCAGAGGAGTGGGAGCAACTCGCTGAGGAGCGGAAAGCCTTCCTCCTCGGGAAGGCTGAGGTTGAAGAGCAGCAGCGGCTCGCTGCCGAGAAGTTGTCTGCGCAGGAAGGTGAATTAGCGCAGCGCAAGGTCAACCTTGACAGCCACGAGGAGGAGCTTGCCGCGCGCGAGCAAGCGATTGGCGGGGCTCTCAAGGAAGCAAAGGATGCTGCCGCAGTTGCCGTGGCCGCCAAGAAGGAGCTGGAGACGAAGATGGCGCAGCTGGAGGCTGATCTCGAGGCGAGCGGCGAGGAGCTTGCTGTGCTCAAGCGTGAGCGCGAGAAGGACGCCGCTGCTCATGGTGAGCTGCAGGGTCGTCTCGCTGAGAGGAGCAAAGAGCTTAGCGCCGCCAAGGACTCCAACGCGGATCTCGAATTGAAGCTGGCCACCTTGACAAAGATGCTGGACCGCGCCAGGGAGCAGGAGGTGGCCTTGAAGGAGAAGATCAAGACCGACGAGGCGCTGCTGGCGAATGCTGCTGCCGCCCACGACGCTTTCAGGGAGACTGTGGAACACTGGACCGAGGGTCTAGTGGATCTTGCCGCAGCCATCGACGTTGAGTTGGCGCAGCTGGGGATGGAGGATCTCGGGTACTCCTCCGGTGAGCACCTCCAACCCAGCGCCAAGCTCAGTATGTTCTTCATAGGCATGGTGACGGCCCTCCAGCGACTCCGGGAGAAGATCCCAAAGCAGCTGGCCGACGAGTCGCGCAGGATCTGCGCGAGGGCTCTTCAGAAGGTGCTGGTGAAGGTGGCCTTCCGCAACCCAGGCCTCAACCTCACCAACGTCCTTAGGTCCTTGCCGCCGGATGCTGATCTGGAAGCGCTCAAGGCCCTTGTCGCACCCACTGTGGACAAGGTGAGCGAGATCAAGAGGGTTGAGGGCGAACGCGTGGATTAGGCCGCCCGTCTTTTCTTTTTCTTTGTCGCCGCTGGTCATGTCATGAGAACATTCTGTTAGAGCTGTGACAAGTTATCTTGTAATACAACTCTATTTTGGTAGAGATTGCTGTGTTATTTCCTTTACTTGATTCCTTCCTTTGTATGTTTTTGCCCTACGCTTTTAGGGAACTTGTCGGTGCAGGTACCTTAGCCGCGAGCGCTGAGTGCGGAATGTCAGCAGCCTGCTGGCGGTGCCGCTACCAACAAGAAACCTTGTTGCAACTAGTCGCAGCTCACTTAAATTGTTGAGCGGACTCGAAGCAAAGTAAGGGCGCAACTAGCTACGAGTTGGTTCCTCCGTGCACAGGTTTTCCATACAAAGCACGGTCGTTTGAGGAAGATAAATTAAAAAATTTAAAACTGATTGCTCAAACTTTGGCAACTTAGCTTTTCTGTCGTTTGCTTCCCGGTAAGGCGAAACTCCCTCGAACGACGCCTGGTCCACACCATTATCTTCTCCTTTCCCCCCGGCAAACTTGTGGGCGAGGTATCCTTCCTTTCCTTGAGAAAGAGAAAGAAGAGAAAATAAAGATATGGAGCCCTATGGCTCGTTATTGCTTACCGGGGGTAGGTGCTGCACAAAGTGTCAGATAACGCATGCAAAAAGTAGTAGAAAGCATGAAATCGACAAGATGTGCGGGGCACATGAGCTTTACTTATGCACGGGGTCTGCGCCCGGCTTTGTACAAAGGATTACATGCAACATCGGCAAGACTTGTACAAAAGGTGGTTGCCGGAACAGGTTCCGGCAACCGCGCCCTACGGGTAAAACTTACGAAGATGCTCAATGTTCCAGGAGTTGCTCACCGGAATGCCATCTTCGGTCTCAAGGTGGACAGCGCCAGGCCTAGTGACTCATTTCACCCGGTAAGGGCCTTCCCACTTCGGCGTCAACTTGTTGGAATTCTTGGCGGACTGAACGCGCCGAAGAACAAGGTCGCCTTCCTCGAGACTTCTGGCATTAACTTTGTAGCTATGGTAGCGGCGCAAAGCTTGCTGGTATCGAGCAGCTCGTACAGCAGCCTGAAGACGGTCCTCCTCGAGGAGCAGCGCGTCATCTTGTCGCAGCTGCTCTTGCTCAAGCTCATCATAAGCGAGCACTCGAGGTGACCCGTATACGAGTTCTGTGGGGAGAACTGCCTCTGCTCCATAGACTAGAGCGAAAGGTGTCTGGCCAGTGGCTCGATTTGGCGTCGTCCTGAGCGACCAAAGAACCACCGGCAGCTCCTCAATCCAGTTCTTTCCGCACTTGTGCAGCCTGTCGAAAGTCCTGGTCTTGAGCCCGCGCAGCACTTCAGCATTTGCCCCCTCTACTTGACCATTGCTTCTTGGATGAGCAACAGAAACGAAGCAGACCTTGGCGCCAAGATCTTGGACGTACTGCATGAAGGTGCGGCTCGTGAATTGTGTGCCGTTGTCGGTGATGATCCTGTTAGGGATCCCGAAACGGCAAACAATCGACCTGAAGAACTTGACTGCCGACTGTGCTGTCACCTTCCTCACTGCTTCCACTTCCAGCCACTTTGTGAACTTGTCGATTGCAACGTACAAGTACTCAAAGCCCCGGACAGCTCGGGGAAAGGGGCCGAGGATGTCGAGCCTCCAGACCAAAAATGGCCAGGATAAAGGGATCGTCTGGAGAGCTTGAGCTGGCTGGTGTATCTGCTTGGAATGGAACTGGCACGCTTCACACTTGGTTACTTGTGCAGTTGCATCCTGGAGGGCTGTTGGCCAAAAGAAACCTTGCCGGAACACTTTGCCGGCAAGTGCTCTTGCGCCAATATGGTGGCCACATATGCCTCTGTGTATCTCTGCCAATAGCTTTTTTCCGTCTTCCCGGTGAATACACTTCAATTTCACGCCGTTGAGTCTTCTTCTGTACAGTGTGTTGTCGACAAACTAGTACATACTTGACTGCCGGGCTACTCTTTCCGCTTCTTCTTGCTCTTTGGGAAGTTCACTTGTTTGAAGGAAATGGACAATCTGCTGCGCCCATGCTGGAGCTTGCGGCTCGACAACAAGGACTAAAGGCATATCTGCTGCTGCGGGAACATCCACTTCTACGGCGAGAACCTGCGGCTCAGCCGGAGCTTGACGTTCCCCGGCAAGCTTGCCGCAGCAAAACTTGTCGGGAGCGTCTGCTTCAACGGAACAAACCCTAGGGCTTGTCGGAGCAGACTGCTCCTCAGCATCCTTGGTGTTGATCTTGAGGACCTTCTTGGCGGCGGCTTCGGGGAGCTCTGCCGGAAAATAGTCACCAGAAATCAACTTCCTCTTCTTGTTCTGTCGAGTTGATGGCGTTACGGATGGTTGAGTCAGCTTGAGCACAAAGATCCCTGGTTCCACAGGTAACTTAAGTGCGGCGCACTTCGACAGGCCATCGGCAATGTCGTTCTGAGCTCTTGGAACATGTTCCATCTGTAGGCCGTCAAAGTGCTCTTCTAGCTTTCTCACTTTATCAACGTAAGCTTCCATAAATGGACTCTGATAATTCTTGTTCACTTGGCGGACGACAAGCTGTGAGTCACCCCTGACAATGAGCTTCTTGATCCCAAGGTCTGCTACGATTCTGAGACCGGCAAGCAAACCTTCATACTCTGCAGTATTGTTTGTTGCTTGCTCCTTGGGAAAGTGCATCTGGACTACGTACTTGAGGTGCTCTTCGATGGGTGCGACAAGTAGTACGCCCGCACTGGCGCCTTGCAGCGAGAAGGCACCATCAAAGTACATCAGCCACTCTTTGCTTGCTTCCTTGACGGGTTTAATCGTTTCTGGAATTTCTTCATCTGGTGTTGGCGTCCACTCTGCTATGAACTCCGCCAATGCTCTGCTTTGGATAGTTGAGGTGCTCTCAAACTTGAGGCCAAAGCTTGACAGTTCTAGTGCCCACTCGACAATCCTGCCTGTTGCTTCTGGATTTTGCAGTATCCTCTTCAGCGGAAAACGAGTGACCACTGTGATCTCATGTGCTTGGAAGTAATGGCGCAGCTTTCTCGAGGCCATGAGAAGGCCAGAAAGCAATTTCTGCACACCAGAGTACCTTGACCTAGCCCCCTGCAGAAGGAAACTGACAAAGTAAACTGGGTGCTGCACCATTCTCTTCTGCATCTTCTCACGCGCCTGCGCAGATCCATCTTTGTCGGGACCAGAGCTTGTCGGTGATGATCCTTGCTTGTCGCTGGATGCACTTGCCGTGGTTGCCGGCTCATCATCCGCCTCCCTCTCCGCTACTAACGCAGCACTAACCACTTGATTGGTTGCCGCTATATATAGCAGCAACTTCTCTTGTGGCTTAGGTGCGACAAGTGCCGGAGTGGAGGACGGGTATCTCTTTAAGTCCTACAGCGCAGCCTCCGCTTCCGGAGTCCATTTCATTGGACCTGCCTTTTTCAATAATTTGAAAAATGGCAGGGCGCGCTCAGCAGACCTAGAGATAAACCTGCTGAGAGCAGCTACGCAACCGGCAAGTCTTCGTACATCCTTGACGCGCTTTGGTGCTTCAATCTGCTCAATGTCCTTGATCTTGTCGGGATTGGCTTCGATTCCCCGCTGAGACACGAAGAACCCGAGAAGCTTGCCGGAGGGGACTCCGAACACAAACTTCTCGGGGTTAAGCTTGAGGTTGATCTTGCGCAGGTTTGCAAAGGTTTCGTCTAAATCTTGAATCAGAGTTGCTTTGTCCTTGCTCTTGACCACTATGTCATCCATGTAGGCCTCCACATTCCTATGTATTAGCGGCTCAAAAGCGTCATGGACTATCCTTGCAAATGTTGAACCAACATTCTTTAAACCGAAAGGCATCCGTATGAAACAGTATGTGCCACATGGTGTGATGAATGCGGTCTTTTCCTCATCCTCTTCTGCCATGAAGATCTGATGGTATCCTGAATATGCGTCAAGAAATGAAAGCAAGTCACATCCGACTATGGAGTCAACAATCTGGTTGATGCGCGGCAAGGGAAATGGGTCTTTGGGACAAGCTTTATTGACATCGGTAAAGTCGATACAAAGCCTCCATTTCCCGTTTGCCTTGCGCACGACTACAGGATTGGCCAACCACGTGGGATGGAGCACTCCTCTAACAAGGCCTGCTGCTTCCAACTTCTTGATTTCTTCAGCGATGAATTCTTGGCGCTCCACTGCTTGTTTTCTGACTTTCTGCTTGACGGTCCGCGCATGAGGACAGACGGCTAGATGGTGCTCGATTACTTTCCTAGGAACACCGGGGATGTCAGACGATTGCCATGCAAACACGTCCACATTCGCCCACAGGAAAGCAATGAGTGTGCCTTCCTATTTAGGGTCGAGAGTGGCACTGATGGTGACGGTACCACCAGTGCCATCCTCCTTGGCGGACACCTTCTTGGTCTCTGGTGGAGCTACCATTGTCTTCTTACACTTCCCGGTGGAGCTCGATGGTGCGTCCTCGACGGTAGTGCAGCACCCCGAAGAGGTGCGCTTGCCGGAGTGGGCATCAGAACTCTTGCCGGACTTGGTCTTCTTCCTCCCCCCGGGAGCTTCAACGGCAAGTGACCTATGATCTGTTGCGGCTGCTGCTTCCCGGTAGATCTTGTCGGTGCAGATAAGAGCATCCTTCTTGTCGCCAGGGACAGAGATGACACTTATCGGGCCTGGCATCTTCAGCATGTTGTATGCATAGTGAGAGGCTGCCATGAATTTGGCGAGTGTTGGACGGTCGACTATCCCATTATAAGGCAATGGAAAGTCAGCAACGTCAAAAGTGACCCTCTCAGTCCTGAAGTTTAACTCGCTGCCAAATGTTACCGGCAACGTGATCTTTCCCTTTGGCTTGCTTCTTCCCGGATTGATTCCTTAGAACGTGCCGGTCTCTTCGAGCTCGCTATCAGGGATCTGGAGTTTCTGGAGTACCGCGGAGGAGATCAGGTTCAAGCCGGCCCCGCTGTCAACTAGCATCTTAGTGACCTTGAGGTTGCGGATAGTTGGTGAAACCAACATCGGCAAGCACCCGACCGCAGTTATGCGATCAGGGTGGTCCTCAATATCAAAGATGATAGGCGTGCTGGACCATTTCAGAGGCTTGCGTGACTCGACGGGTGGCTCTGCTGCATTGACTTCCCGCACCCACTGCTTGAGCTGGCGGTGTGAAGTATGCAGAGAAGCACCACCGTCAACGCACAGGATCTCTGTGGCTTTCTAGAACTCCTACTCATCGGTCTCGTCATCATCCATATCTTCATCGTTGTCGTCATCTTCATCCTTGCCGCGGCCGCGGGGAGGTCTGTCTCCTTAGCGCTGCTTGGCCTTGCCGCGGCGTCCTCCTCGGCCGGGGCGTTTCTTGCCGGCTCCTCCAGCACCTTCATAGGCCTTCTCCTTGTCGCGTCGCTCGTATTCAGCCTTTTGCTGCTTGACAAGCTGCTCGACCTTCTTGCAACTCTGGAGGTCATGGCCCTTGGTGCGGTGGATCTTGCAGTACTGCCTGTTGGTGTCGTCCTGCTTGTTGGCGACCGCCACAGCCTGGTGGTTGGTGCCTACGGCAATCTCCTTGCCGAAGCTACCAGCTTTGGCTTCCTTGCCGGATTGCTCAATGACTAGCACATCTTTGCCTTTCTTCTTCCTGTTGTTCCGCCGCCGGTTTTTCTTTGTCGGGGCAGCATCCTCACTATCAGATCCTCCTGCTCCTGTACTCTCTCCGGGGAGTTTCCTCCCTTCCTCAGCACGTGCACACTTGTCGGCCAGGGCGTATAGCTCACTGACATCTCTGATCTTGCACATCGCCATCTCCTCCCGCATCCTGCGGTTTCGCACGTTCTGATGGAACGCGCTGATTACCGCGGCAGGGTGGACATCTGGGAGGTTGTGCTGTACACGGCTGAATCTCTGAATGTACTTGCGCAGGGGCTCTCCTTCCTTCTGGGCGAGCAGATGAAGGTCGCTCTCTTGGCCATGAGGCTTGTGGCCGCCTGTAAAGGCGCCGACAAAATGATGGCACAGGTCCGCCCAGGAGGATATGGAGTTGTCCGGCAAGTGCATGAGCCAGGATCTGACATTGGGCTTGAGCACCAGCGGGAAGTAGTTGGCAAGGATCTTGTCGTCCCGTCCCCCGGCAGCTTGCACCGCGATGGTGTAGATGCTGAGGAACTCCGACGGATCTGACTTGCCGTCGTACTTCTCTGGTACATCTGGCTTGAAATTTTTCGTGCTGGGCCACTGGACTTGCCGCAGCTCACGAGTGAACGCAGGGCAACCTACCGCGTACGGCAAGTCACCTGGTGCCCCTGGCGCATGCATGTCGACAGAGGGCCCAGCGCGCTGGTCAGATTGACGCCGCGCTTCTCTTCAGCGCTCGATGCGAGTACGAGCGTCTTCTTTCTGTCGTTCTTTAAGAACTTGGCGCTGATCGCGACGAGCTCGTGGATCTGACGATGCGGTGGAGTCGCTGTCGAGGTGGATCCGGCGAGTCGGCGATCTTGGCCTTCGGGGTGGAGAGTGCATGGTGGTTGCACCCCCACCGGTTTTGTCACCATCGGCTCGTGCCTGGCAGTCCTGCCGCGGCCGCGATGCACTCGGCTGCTGCGGAGTGTCGCCATTGGCGAAGTCGATGAGACTCTGAATGGTGGCGCTCCATTCGTCGATCTTGTCTGCCGTTGGAGGGTAATCCAGGAGCAGTTGAGCTCGCGCCAAAGCTTCTGCTCGAGTGGTGGGTGGCAGTGGTGAACGGCGCGAGGAGCGGGATATGCTCGGACTTCTAACTATGTTAGAAGGAGCAGTATCCCGTCCAGGCGATCGTATCTTGCTCGTGCCTGCATGTTGGCGTGCATGCTGGTCTTGAGCACTCCGAGATCCACCAGCTCGATCTTGGTCCAACAAACGTATGGTACTGCGAATACCATGACGCTGTCAGTCCTGCGCCTCCTGAGATGGGCGCGGTGCATGTACGGACGCTGAGGTCTGTGCAGCCTTGTCCTTGGATCTGGCAGCACCGTGAGGTCCCTCGTCGATGTCCGTTCTTCCGCCGGCGTCTATCCCACCACCCGTTTGCTCCGGTGGTGGTGGGATCGACGTGGGCGGAACAGTTGCCCCCGAAGCCTTCTTCTTCGGTGGCATGTTGATGAAGAAAATGAAGATCCAGCTCGTGTGAACGTCGGATCAGGTTCACACAATCTCGACGCCCCCCACCTAGTGCGCCAAAGATGTCGGGGAAGCTGATCCACGAACACCTATGGGACCGGCGGACCGAGCCCCTTTCGGTTCGGCGGGGGGCGGAGGTCGCACGAAGAGCGGATCGAGGCGAAGCACACGAGCAGTTTACCCAGCTTCGGAGCTCTCCGGAGAGATAACACTCCTACTGCTGCATGTTTTAGTGTATTATGTTCTTGCTCGGGAGCGCTGAGTGCTATGGCGCACTCTAGCTGCTAACGAGACCGAGCGTGAGTGTTTTTCTGGCTTTGGCCCGAACCGAACCCCCTCTACATTGCACGTGGGCCTCCTTTTATATGCTAAACTGGTCACCGACAGGTGGCAACATAGAGAAGGGTAAAAACGTAAAAGGAGTTGCGGTTGGTACAACTACATGTACAGTGTATCCTACCTAACCCTGACGGCAGGGGACAAAGGCATTAAATGCCCGTCTGTGTCGCCCAAACAGTGCAGGAAAGGACCGTCAGGGACGCCACCGTTCGCCACGATGGCAATCTTGTCACCGTTGCTTGCCACCTCGCACCGCTGGCTGCACAGCCTCTTGCCACGCGCGCCTGGAAAGGCCCCAAGGTGATACGTTGGTAGATGTGCTGGAGCGTGGGTACAGGGTGGTAGCTTGTCGCGGCAAGCGCCTTGCCGCGGTCGTTGTCTTGTCGCGTCCGGAAGCTTGTCGCTCACCGGGCCTTGCCGGGACGCGTGGCGCGTCGCGGCAAGTTCCTTGAGATGCCTTGGCTGGCCTTCCCGGCAAGCTCCTCTTGCCGGGGCCTTGTCTCCTTGGCTTGAATACTTTGTTCTTGAATGGCTCCAAAGGAACCACGGAGGATCTTGACGGTCACCCGGCAAGCCTTGCCGCGGGGTGCTGCAACTGCCCGTGCACAAGTTCGGGATACTAAGGTACCCCTACTTTAGTACACCGACAATTATCATAATTAAATTCGTTGAAATCCAAGATAGTGGGTTCAATGCTATTTAAAGTCTTGACCTCTCCAATCCCACTTTTACCAAATTTAGCATCAAGATCTAAAAACTCTGAATCATAGGGACGCCTTTTAACTAGAGTTGACTCATCTCCAGTCCCATCTTTATTAAGATTCATATTGCAAAACAAAGATTTAATAGGGGACACATCAATAAATTTTAGATCTTCATCATTATTTTCATCTAACTTTTCTGGTTTGGCAGCCATCTTATTGACTAAGGTACGTAGCTTGCTTATTAGAGATTTGGGCTATAGAATTTTCAAGCCGAGTAATTTGAGAGTTCAAACCATAAAATTATTTAGACATATCATCAAGCTCTTTGTTCATAAACCCCATAAAACTTTTTTGTTCTTTAAGCTCTTTTCTAAAGAAATTACTATGCTCAAATTGTAAAGTCATAAAACTTCTAACGTTTGATTCAATCTCTTCCAACCTTCTAAGATAAAGGTCGGTGTTCTTAGGCAAAGCCATAAAAGCAAACAGGCACACAAGAAGACAAGCAGAAGAGAGAGGAGATTGGGAAAGAGAGGGCAAATAAAACGGCAAGGGTGAAGTGGGGGAGAGGAAAACGAGAGGCAAGTGGCAAATAATGTAAGTGCGAGGGAGATGAGTTTGTGATGGGTACTTGGTATGTCTTGACTTGAGCGAAGACCTCCCCGGCAACGGCGCCAGAAATCCTTCTTGCTACGTCTTGAGCTTGCGTTGGTTTTCCTTGAAGAGGAAAGGATGATGCAGCAATAATAGCGTAAGTATTTCCCTCATCCTTTGAGAACCAAGGTATCAATCCAGTAGGAGGCTCCTCAAAAGTCCCACGCACCTAAACAAACAAACAAGAACTCGCAACCAACGCAATAAAGGTGTTGTCAATCCCTTCAAGGCCACTTGCGAAAGTGAGATCTAATAGAGATAATATGATAAGATAAATATATTTTTGGTATTCTATAATGTAGATTGGAAAAGTAAAGATGCAAATAAAAGTAGATTGAAAGCTTATATGATAAAAGATAGGTTTCACTAGTGGCTTCTCTCAAGATAGCATAAGTATTACGGTGGGTGAACAAATTAATGTCGAGCAATTGATAGAAAAGCGAATAATTATGAGATTATCTAGGCATGATCATGTATATAGGCATCACGTCCGTGACAAGTAGACCGACTCCTGCCTGCATCTACTACTATTACTCCACACATCGACCGCTATCTAGTATGCATTTGAGTATTAAGTTCATAAAGAACAGAGTAACACATTAAGAAAGATGACATGATATAGAGGGATAAACTCATGCAATACGATATAAACCCCATCTTTTTATCCTCGATGGCAACAATACAATACGTGCCTTGCTGCCCCTGCTGTCACTAGGAAAGGACACCGCAAGATTGAACCCAAAGTTAAGCACCTCTCCCATTGCAAGAAAGATCAATCTAGTAGGCCAAACCAAACTGATAATTCGAAGAGACTTGCAAAGATAACTTAATCACACATAAAAGAATTCAGAGGAGATTCAAATATTTCTCATAGATAAACTTGATCATAAACCCACAATTCATCGGATCTCGACAAACACACCGCAAAAAGAGTTACATCGAATAGATCTCCAAAAAGATCAATGAGAACATGGTATTGAGATTCAAAAAGAGAGAAGAACCCATCTAGCTAATAGCTATGGACCCGAAAGTCTATGGTAAACTACTCACAACTCATCGGAGAGGCCTTGGAGATGATGTAGAGGCCCTCCATGGTCGATTCCCCTCCGGCGCAACCTTTTGTATCCACGAGATCCCATCTTGGAGCCTTCGCCGGTGCTCCGCTGGAGGGGGAATCTACCATGGAGGGCCTCTACATCATCTCCAAGGCCTCTCTGATGAGTTGTTAGTAGTTTACCACCGACCTTCGGGTCCATAGTTATTAGCTAGATGGCTTCTTCTCTCTCTTTGAATCTCAATACAAAGTTCTCCTTGATCTTCTTGGAGATCTATTCGACGTAACTCTTTTAGTGGTGTGTTTGTCGAGATCCGATGAATTGTGGGTTTATGATCAAGTTTATCTATGAGAAATAATTGAATCTCCTCTGAATTTTTTTATGTGTGATTGCTTATCTTTGCAAGTCTCTTCGAATTATCAATTTGGTTTGTCCTACTAGATTGATCTTTCTTGCAATGGCAAAAATGCTTAGCTTTGGGTTCAATCTTGCAGTGTCCTTTCCAAGTGATAGCAGGGGCAGCAAGGCACATATTGTATTGTTGCCATCGAGGATAAAAAGATGGGGTTTATATCATATTGCTTGAGTTTATCCCTCTACATCATGTCATCTTTCTTAATGCGTTACTCTGTTCTTGTGAACTTAATACTCTAGATGCAGGCAGGAGTCGGTCGATGTGTGGAGTAATAGTAGTAGATGCAGAATCGTTTCGATCTACTTGTTGCGGACGTGATGCCTATATACGTGATCATGCCTAGATAATCTCATAACTATGCACTTTTCTATCAATTGCTCGATAGTAATTTGTTCACCCACCGTAATACTTATGCTATATTGAGAGAAGCCACTAGTGAAATCTATGGCCCCCGGGTCAATCTTTTATCATATAAGTTTTCCATCTACTTTTATTTGCATCTTTACTTTCCAATCTATACCAAAAATATTTATCTTATCTTATTATCTCTATCAGATCTCACTTTAGCAAGTTTTCGTGAAGGGATTGACAACCCCTTTATCGCGTTGGTTGCAAGGTTCTTGTTTGTTTGTGTAGGTGCGTGGGACTTTTGAGGAGCCTCCTACTGGATTGATTCCTTGGTTCTCAAAAACTGAGGGAAATACTTATGCTACTTTGCTGCATCACCCTTTCCTCTTCAAGGGAAAAACCAACGCAGTGCTCAAGAGGTAGGAAGAAGGATTTCTGGTGCCGTTGCCGGGGAGGTCTTCGCTCAAGTCAAGACATACCAAGTACCCATCACAAACTCATCTCCCTCGCATTACATTATTTGCCATTTGCCTCTCGTTTTCCTCTCCCCCACTTCACCCTTGCCATTTTATTCGCCCTCTCTTTCCCGTTCTCCACTCTCTTTCACTTGCCTCTTGTGTGCTTGTGTGTTGGATTTCTTGTCACGATGGCGCAAGATAAAACCAAATTGTGTGATTTTTTTCAATACCAATAATAATGATTTCCTTATCACTCCAATTGCTCCTCTTAATGATGTTGAATCTTGTGAAATCAATGTTGCTTTGTTGAATCTTGTTATGAAAGATCAATTCTCCGGCCTTCCTAGTGAAGATGCCGCTACTCATCTAAACAACTTTGTTGATTTGTGTAATATGCAAAATAAGAAAGATACAAATAATGATATTGTTAAATTGAAGTTATTTCCATTTCACTTAGAGATCGTGCTAAAACTTGGTTTTCGTCTGTATTGATTCATGGAATAAGTGCAAAGATGCTTTTATCTCTAAGTATTTTCCTCCCGCTAAGATTATCTCTCTTAGAAACGATATTATGAATTTTAAACAACTTGATCATGAGCATGTTGCCCAATCTTGGGAAAGAATGAAATTAATGATTCGCAATTACCCTACTCATGGTTTGAATTTATGGATGATCATACAAAACTTTTATGCCGGATTGAATTATGCTTCTATAAATCTCTTGGATTCGGCTGCGGGAGGCACTTTTATGGAAATCACCTTAGGAGAAGCTACTAAACTTCTTGATAACATTATGGTCAATTATTCTCAATGGCACACCAAAAGATCTACTAGTAAAAAAGTGCATGCTATAGAAGAGATTAATGTTTTGAGTGGAAAGATGGATGAACTTATGAAATTGTTTGCTACTAAGAGTGCTCCTATTGATCCCAATGATATGCCTTTGTCTACTTTGATTGAGAATAATAATGAATCTATAGATGTGAATTTTGTTGGTAGGAATAATTTTGGTAACAACGCGTATAGAGGAAACTTTAATCCTAGGCCGTTTCCTAGTAATTCCTCTAATAATTATGGTAATTCCTACAACCTCCTATGGAAATTTTAATAAGATGCCCTTTGATTTTGAGAATAGTGTTAAAGAATTTATGATCTCTCAAAAGAATTTCAATGCTTTGCTTGAAGAAAAATTGCTTAAAGTTGACAAATTGGCTAGGAACGTTGATAGACTTTCTCTTGATGTTGATTCTTTGAAACTTAGATCTATTCCACCTAAGCATGATATCAATGAGTCTCTCAAAGCCATGAGAATTTCCATTGATGAGTGCAAAGAAAGAACCGCTGGGATGCGTGCTAAGAAAGATTGCTTTGTAAAAGCGTGTTCTTCTAGTTTCCATGAAAATAATGATGAAGATCTAAAAGTTATTGATGTGTCCCCTATTAAATCTTTGTTTTGCAATATGAATCTTGATAATGATGGGGCTGGATATGAGTCAACTTTAGTTAAAAGGCGTCCCAATGATTCGGAGTTTTTAGATCTTGATGCTAAATTTGGTAAAAGTGGGATTGGAGAGGTCAAAACTTTACATAGCATTGAACCCACTATTATGGATTTAAAGGAATTTAATTATGATAATTGTTCTTTAATAGATTGTATTTCCTTGTCGCAATCCGTGTTGAATTCTCCTCATGCTTATAGTCAAAATAAAGCTTTTACCAAACATATTGTTGATGCCTTGATGTAATCTTATGAGGAAAAACTTGAATTGGAAGTTTCTATACCTAGAAAACTTTATGATGAGTGGGAACCTACTATAAAATAAAATTAAAGATCATGAATGCTATGCTTTGTGTGATTTGGTTGCTAGTGTTTCCACAATTCCAAAAAATTTATGTGATGTGCTAGGTTTTCATGATTTTGATGATTGCTCTTTAAACTTGCACCTTGCGGATTCCACCATTAAGAAACCTATGGGAAGGATCAATGATGTTCTTATTGTTGCAAATAAGAATTATGTGCCCATAGATTTTATCATTCTTGATATAGATTGCAATCTTTCATGTCCTATTATTCTTGGTAGAGCTTTCCTTAGAACGATTGGTGCAATTATTTATATGAAGGAAGGGAATATTAGATTCCAATTTCCACTAAGGAAAGGCATGGAACACTTCCCTAGAAATAAAGTCAAATTACCTTATGAATCTATCATGCGAGCTACTTATGAATTGAATGCCAAAGATGGCAATACTTAGATCTACTCTTGCTTTTATGCCTAGCTAGGGGCGCTAAACGATAGCGCTTGTTGGGAGGCAACCCAATTTTATTTTAGTCCCTTGCTTTTTGCTTCTGTTTAGTAATAAGTATTTCATCTAGCCTCTGTTTAGATGTGGTTTTATGTTTTAATTAGTGTTTGTGCCAAGTAGAACCTATAGGATAACCTACGATGATAGTTAATTTGATTATGCTGAAAAACAGAAACTCTTGCGCGCGCGAGAATAATTTTAATAAATCACAAAAATGTGTTTTTGCGTTGATTCCTTTTGCAGTATATCAATAGACAAATTGCCCAGCACTACATATTTTTTTAGGAGTTCTAGAGTTCCAGAAGTATTCGAAAGTTACAGATTGCTACACACTCTTCTGTTTTTGACAGATTCTGTTTTTCGTGTGTTGTTTGCTTATTTAGATGCATCTATGGCTAGTATCGGGGAGTATGAACCATAGAGAAGTTGGAATACAGTAGGTTTCACACCAATATATATAAAAAATTAGTTCATTACAGAACCTTATGTGGTGGTTTTTCTTTCTTGCACTAACGGAGCATATGAGATTTCCTGTTGAGTTTTGTGTTGTCAAGTTTTCAAGTTTTTGGTAAAGATTTGATGGACTATGGAATAAGGAGTGGCAAGACCCTAAGCTTGGGGATGACCAAGGCACCCCAAGAAATTCAAGGACAACCCAATTCCTAAGCTTGGGGATGCCCCGGAAGGCATCCCCTCTTTCGTCTTCGTTTATCGGTAACTTTACTTGGAGCTATATTTTTATTCACCACATGATATGTGTTTTGCTTGGAGCGTCTTGTATGATATGAGTCTTTGCTTTTTAGTTTTCCATAATCATCCTTGCTGTACACACATTTTGGGAGAGACACACTTGATTTGGAATTTATTAGAATACTCTATGTGCTTCACTTATATCTTTTGAGCTAGATAATGTTGCTCTAGTGCTTCACTTATATCTTTTAGAGCACGGAGGTGGTTTAATTTTGTAGAAATTGTTGATGTCTCGTGATTCACTTATATCATTTTGAGAGTCTTTTAGAACAGCATGGTATTTTCTATGGTTATAAAATTGGTCCTAGAATGAAGAGCATCCAAGTTGGGTATAATAAAAACTATCATAGAAAGTGAATTGGATGCTATGATCAATTTGATGCTTGGTAATTGTTTTGAGATATGAGGATGGTGATATTAGAGTCATGCTAGTGGAGTAATTATGAATTTGAGGAATACTTGTGTTGAAGTTAGTGATTCCCGTAGCATGCACGTATGGTGACCCGCTTTGTGATGAAGTTGGAGCATAATTTATTTATTGATTGTCTTCCTTATGAGTGGCGGTCGGGGACGAGCGATGGTCTTTTCCTACCAATCTATCCCCCTAGGAGCATGCGGGTAGTACTTTGTTTTCAATGACTTGTAGATTTTTGCAATAAGTATATGAGTTCTTTATGACTAATGTTGAGTCCATGGGTTATACGCACTCTCACCCTTCCACCATTGCTACCCTCTCTTGTGCCTCACTACTTTCGCCGGTACCATACACCCACCATATACCTTCCTCAAAATAGGCACCATACTTACCTATTATGGAATTTCCATAGCCATTCCAAGATATATTGCCATGCAACTTTCCACCGTTCCGTTTATTATGACACGCATCATCATTGTCATATTGCTCTTTGCATGATCATGTAGTTGACATCGTATTTGTGGCAAAGCCACCTTCATAATTCTTCCATACATGTCACTCTTGATTCATTGCATATCCCGGTACACGGTCGGAGGCATTCATATAGAGTCATATTTTGTTCTAAGTATCGAGTTGTAATCTTGAGTTGTAAGTAAATAAAAGTGTGATGATCCTCATTATTAGAGCATTGTCCCAAGTGAGGAAAGGATGATGGAGACTATGATTCCCCCACAGGTCGGGATGAGACTTTGGACTTTATAAAAAAAAGGAGAAAGGCCAAATAAAAAGAGAAAGGCCAAAGAAAAAAGAGAGAAAAAAAGAAAGAAAAAAATAGAAAGAAAAAAATAGAAAGGAAAAGGAGAAAAAAGAGAAAAAAATGAGAGAAAAATAGAGAAGGGACAATGCTACTATCATTTTACCACACTTGTGCTTCAAAGTAGCACCATGATCTTCATGATAGAGAGTTGCTACATCTCGAGCTTGCGTTGGTTTTCCCCGAAGAGGAGAGGATGATGCAGCACAGTAGCGTAAGTATTTCCCTCAGTTTTTGAGAACCAAGGTATCAATCCAGTAGGAGGTCACGCGCAAGTCCCTCGTACCTGCACAACACGATAGCAACTCGCAACCAACGCTTAGGGGTTGTCAATCCCTTCATGGTCACTTACGAGAGTGAGATCTGATAGAGATAATGTTTTTGGTATTTTTGATAGATAGATGCAAAGTAAAAAGTAAAGGTAAAGTAAAAACAAAGCAAGTAAATAAAGTGATATAGATTGATATGATGAGAATAGACCTGGGGGCCATAAGTTTCACTAGTGGCTTCTCTCGAGAGCATAAGTATTCTACGGTAGGTGAACAAATTACTGTTGAGCAATTGACAGAACTGAGCATAGTTATGAGTATATCTAGGAAATGATCATGTATATAGGCATCACGTCCGAGACAAGTAGATCGAAACAATTCTGCATCTACTACTATTACTCCACTCATCGACCGCTATCCAGCATGCATCTAGAGTATTAAGTAAAAACAGAGTAATGCCTTAAGCAAGATGACATGATGTAGAGGGATAAATTCATGCAATATGATAAAAACCCCATCTTGTTATCCTCGATGGCAACAATACAATACGTGCCTTGCAACTCTTTTTGTCACTGAGTAAGGACACCGCAAGATTGAACCCAAAGCCATGCACTTCTCCCATTGCAAGAACTACCAATCTAGTTGGCCAAACCAAAGGGATAATTCGAAGAGACTTGCAAAGATAACTCAATCATACATAAAAGAATTCAAAGAAGAATCAAATATTTTCCATAGATAATACTGGATCATAAACCCACAATTCATCGGTCTCAACAAACACACTGCAAAAAGAAGATTACATCGAATAGATCTCCACGAGAGAGGGGGAGAACATTGTATTGAGATCCAAAAAGAGAGAAGAAGCCATCTAGCTACTAGCTATGGACCCGAAGGTCTGAACTAAACTACTCATACTTCATCGGAGGGGCCATGGTGATGATGTAGAAGCCCTCCATGGTGGATGCCCCCTCCGGCGGAGCTCCGGAACAGGCCCCAAGATGGGATCTCGTGGATACAGAAGGTTGCGGCGTTGGAATTAGGTTTTTTTGCTCCCCCTGATCGTTTGGGGGTACATAGGTATATATAGGAGGAAGGAGTACGTCGGTGGAGCTTCGAGGGGCCCACGAGGTAGGGAGCGCGCCCAGGGGGGAGGGGCGCGCCCTCCACCCTCGTGACCACCTCGTGGCTTTCTTGACGGAGGGTCCAAGTCTCCTGGATCTTATCTGATGAGAAAATCACGTTCCCGAAGGTTTCATTCCGTTTGGACTCCGTTTGATATTCTGTTTCTTCGAAATACTGAAAAATGCAAAAAACAGCGAGTAGGGATTGCCATGCAACGGATGCACTAGAGCTATGAATGCTCAACAAAAGAAAACTAGTGGGTGTGCATCCAACTTGCTTGCTCACGAAGACCTAGGGCATTTGAGGAAGCCCATCGTAGGAATATACAAGCCAAGTTCTATAATGAAAAATTCCCACTAGTATAAAAAGACAACTTATGAGGCTCACTACATGAAAAACTAGGTGCTACTTTGAAGCACAATATATGAGACTGACTACATGAAGAACAAGGTGCTACTTTGAAGCACAAGTGTGGAAAATGAGATAGTAGCATTGCCCCTTTTTTGGGGACTTTCTTTTTTTCTTTTGGCCTTTCTCCTTTTTTTGGGCAATGCTCTAATAATGATGATCATCACACTTTCATTACAACATATGAATTACAACTCGAAACTAGAACAAGATATGACTCTATATGAATGCCTCCGGTGGTGTACCGGGATGGTGCAATGAATCAAGAGTGACATGTATGAAAAATAATGCATGGTGGCTTTGCCACAAATACAATGTCAACTACAAGATCATGCAATGGCAATATGACAAAAGTAATGCATGTCACGATGATGATGGTGGAAGTTGCATGGCAATATATCTCGGAATGGCTATGGAAATGCCATGATAGGTAGGTATGGTGGCTGTTTTGAGGAAGATATAAGGAGGTTTATGTGTGATAGAGCGTATCGTATCACGGGGTTTGGATGCACCGGCGAAGTTTGCACCAACTCTCAAGGTGAGAAAGGGCAATGCACGGTACCGAAGAGGCTAGCAAAGGCAGAAGGGTGAGAGTGCGTATAATCCATGGGCTCAACATTAGTCAAAAGAACTCATATACTTATTGCAAAAATTTAAAAGTCATCAAAAATTCAAATACTACGCGCATGCTCCTAGGGGGATAGATTCATAGGAAAAGACCATCGCTCGTCCCCGACCGCCACTCATAAGGATGAACAAGCCAGCTACACTTCATGTTTCAAATTTGTTACATAACTTTAACCATACGTGCATGCTACGGGATTTTCTAACTTCAACACAAGAATTCTTTGAATTCATAATCACCCAACTAGCACGACTTTGATATTATCACCTCCATATCTCAAAACAATTATCAAGCATCAAACTTATCTTAGTATTCAACGCACTCAAAAGAAAGTTTCACACATCTTGAATACCAAGTATATTAACATTAAGCAAATTACCATGCTATTAAAGACTCTGAAAATAATCTAAGTGAAGCATGAGAGATCAAGTTTCTTTAAAACAAATCCACCACCGTGCTCAAAAAGATCTAAGTGAAGCACTAGAGCAAAAATTATCACGCTCAAAAGAATATAAGTGAAGCACTATGAGCAAAAATATCAAGCTCAAAAGATACAAGTGAAGCACATAGAGTATTCTAACAAATTCCAAAACATGTATGGCTCTCTCAAAAGGTGTGTACAGGAAGGATGATTGTGGTAGACTAACAAGCAAAGACACAAATAATACAAGACGCTCCAAGTAAAACACATATCATGTTGGTGAATAAAAATATAGCTCCAAGTAAATTACCAATGGAAGTGGACGAAAGAGGGGATGCCTTCCGGGGCATCCCCAAGATTTGACTTTTTGGTGTCCTTGGATTATATTAGGGGTGCCACGGGCATCCCCAAGCTTAGGCTCTTGCCACTCCTTGTTCCGTAATCCATCAAAAGAATTCACCCAAAACTTGAAAACTTCACAACACAAAACTCAACAGAAATCTCGTGAGCTCCGTTAGAGAAAGAAAACAAAAGACTACTTCAAGGTACTGTAATGAACTCATTCTTTATTTATATTGGTGTTAAACCTACTGTATGCCAACTTCTCTATAGTTTATAAACTAATTTACTAGCCATAGATTCATCAAAATAAGCAAACAACAAACGAAAAACAGAATCTGTCAAAAACAGAACAATCTGTAGTAATATGTAACTAACGCAATCTTCTGGAAATCTAAAAATTCTACCAAAATAGGAAGTCCTGGACAATTTGTTTATTTATCATCATAAAAAGAATCAACGCAAAATGACTCTCCAGTAAAAAATGGTAGCTAATCTCGTGAGCACTAAGGTTTCTGTTTTTCAGCAGAATCAAATCAACTATCATCGTAGGTTATCCTATAGGTCTTACATGGCACAAACACTAATTAAAACATAAAACCACATCCAAACAGAAGGTAGTGGATTATTTATTCCTAAACATAAGCAAAAACAAAAAACACAAAATAAAATTGGGTTGCCTCCCAACAAGCGCTATCGTTTAACGCCCCTAGCTAGGCATAAAAGCAAGGATAGATCTAGGTAGTGTCATCTTTAATTTTCAGTTTTTTGGTGGAGTCATGCTCGAATCCGGGAGGTTCTTTCCTCTTCCCTTCATACTCGGAAATTTTTAGATCTAAAGAATCCAACCGCTTATTGCAAAGAGTAATCAACATATTCATGCGGTGAAGATTTCCGCTAACACTTTTAAGAGGCTCAAGAGACTTTTGTAAAAAAATTGTTACTTCGCAAGTCTTCTCAAACACTTGGGTTTCTCCTTGGGTAGGATGTGATCCTCCATTTTGAGGTAGTGTTCCACTATTCCCTCTATAATTTCATGCGCAATACTGGGATCAATCTCAATGAGATTTCCCTTGGCAATGCAATCCAAGAGTTGTCTATGCGTCATATTTAACCCAACATAAAAATTATGAAGAAGAATTCTAAAGTTCACCTCTAGGGTGCACTTGCGATAAGATTCCATCATCCTATACCAAGCATCTTTTAAATTTTCTCCTTGCCTTTGCTTGAAGTGAAGAACTTCAAACTCGGGGGACATAGGAGCGGAAAAAGAACTTGACATAATGACAAGGCAAACGGGAAAGAGAGGAGGAGATAGGGAAAGACAGGGTGAATAAAGCGGCAAGGGTGAAGTGGGGGAGAGGAAAATGAGAGGCAAATGGCAAATAATGTAATGCGAGAGATAGGGATTGTGATGGGTACATGGTATGTTGACTTTTGCGTAAGCCTCCCCGGCAACGGCGCTAGAAATTCTTCTTGCTACATCTCGAGCTTGCGTTGGTTTTCCCCGAAGAGGAGAGGATGATGCAGCATAGTAGCATAAGTATTTCCCTCAGTTTTTTAGAACCAAGATATCAATCAAGTAGGAGGTCACGCGCAAGTCCCTCATACCTGCACAACACGATAGCAACTCGCAACCAACGCTTAGGGGTTGTCAATCCCTTCACGGTCACTTACGAGAGTGAGATCTGATAGAGATAATGTTTTTGGTATTTTTGATAGATAGATGCAAAGTAAAAAGTAAAAGTAAAGTAAAAAACAAAGCAAGTAAATAAAGGGATATAGATTGATATGATGAGAATAGACCCGGGGGCCATAGGTTCCACTAGTGGCTTCTCTCGAGAGCATAAGTATTCTACGGTGGGTGAACAAATTACTGGTGAGCAATTGACAGAAATGAGCATAGTTATGAGTATATCTAGGCAATGATCATGTATATAGGCATCACATCTGAGACAAGTAGATCGAAACGATTCTGCATCTACTACTATTACTCCACTCATCGACCGCTATCCAGCATGCATCTAGAGTATTAAGTAAAAACAGAGTAACGCCTTAAGCAAGATGACATGATGTAGAGGGATAAAATCATGCAATATGATAAAAACCCATCTTGTTATCCTCGATGGCAACAATACAATACGTGCCTTGCAACTCTTTCTGTCACTGAGTAAGGACACTGCAAGATTGAACCCAAAGCCATGCACTTCTCCCATTGCAAGAACTACCAATCTAGTTGGCCAAACCGAACGGATAATTCGAAGAGACTTGCAAAGATAACTCAATCATACATAAAAGAATTCAGAGAAGAATCAAATATTTTCCATAGATAATACTGGATCATAAACCCACAATTCATCGGTCTCAACAAACACACCGCAAAAACAAGATTACAATGAATAGATCTCCACGAGAGAGGGGGAGAACATTGTATTGAGATCCAAAAAGAGAGAAGAAGCCATCTAGCTACTAGCTATGGACCCGAAGGTCTGAAGTAAACTACTCACACTTCATCGGAGGGGCCATGGTGATGATGTAGAAGCCCTCCGTGGTGGATGCCCCGTCTGGCGGAGCTCCGGAACAGGCCCCAAGATGGGATCTCGTGGATAAAGAAGGTTGCGGCGGTGGAATTAGGTTTTTTTGCTCCCCCTGCTCGTTTGGGGGTACGTAGGTATATATAGGAGGAAGGAGTACGTCGGTGGAGCTTCGAGGGGCCCACAAGGTAGGGGGCGCGCCCAGGGGGGAGGGGCGCGCCCTCCACCCACATGACCGCCTCGTGGCTTTCTTGACGGAGGGTCCAAGTCTCCTGGATCTTATCTGATGAGAAAATCACGTTCCCGAAGGTTTCATTCCGTTTGGACTCTGTTTGATATTTTGTTTCTTTGAAATACTGAAAAAGGCAAAAAAACAGCAATTCTAGGCTGGGCCTCCGGTTAATAGGTTAGTCCCAAAAATAATATAAAAGTGGAAAATAAAGCCCATTATAGTCCAAAACAGTAAATAAAGTAGCATGGAGCAATCAAAAATTATAGATACGTTTGAGACGTATCAAGAGTCTCCTATGTTGTCACTTTCATATACTAGTGGGAATTTTTCATTATAGAACTTGGCTTGTATATTCCAATGACGGGCTTCCTCAAAATGCCCTAGGTCTTCGTGAGCAAGTGAGTTGGATGCGCACCCACTTAGTTTCTTTTGTTGAGCTTTTATACATTTATAGCTCTAGTGCATCCATTGCATGGCAATCCCTGCTCAGTCACATTGATATCTATTAATGGGCATCTCCATAGCCTGTTGATACGCCTAGTTGATGTGAGACTATCTTCTCCCTTTTTGTCTTCTCCACAACCACCATTCTATTCCACATATAGTGCTATGTCCATGGCTCACGCTCATGTATTGCGTGAAGGTTGAAATTTTTTGAGAATACTAATGTATGAAACAATTGCTTGGCTCGTCATCGGGGTTGTGCATGATTAAATACTTTGTGTGATGAAGATAGAGCATAGCCAGACTATATGATTTTGTAGGGATAGCTTTATTTAGCCATGTTATTTTGAGAAGACATGATTCCTTTGTTATTATGATTGAAGTATTATTGTTGTTATGTCAATATGAACTTTTACTTAGAATCATTTGGATCTGAACAGTCATGCCACAATAAATAAAATTACATTGAGAATTATGCTAGGTAGCATTCCACATCAAAAAATTTGTTTTTATCGTTTACCTACTCGAGGACGAGCAGGAATTAAGCTTGGGGATGCTTGATACGTCTCCAATGTATCTATAACTTTTTTTATTGTTCCATGCTATTATATTACCCGTTTTGGATGTTTATGGGCTCTAATTTACACTTTTATATCATTTTTGGGACTAACCTACTAACCGGAGGCCTAGCCCGAATTGTTGTTTTTTTGCCTATTTAAGTGTTTCGAAGAAAAGGAATATCAAACGGAGTCCAAACAGAATGAAACCTTCGGGAGTGATCTTTTTGGAACAAACGCAATCCAGGAGACTTGGAGTGGACGTCAAGAAGCAACCCAGGCAGCCACGAGGCAGGAGGGCACGCCCTAGGAGGGTGGGCGCGCCCCCCACCCTCGCAGGCCCCTCGTGGCTCCCCTGACCTACCTCCTTCGCTTATATATATCCACATACCCCGAGAACATCCAAGAGCACCACGAAAACCTAATTCCACCGCCGCAACCTCCTGTATCCGTGAGATCCCATCTTGAAGCATTCGCCAGCGCTCCGCCAGAGGGGGAATCGACCACGGAGGGGCTCTACATCATCTCCAAGGCCTCTCCGATGAGTTGTGAGTAGTTTACCATAGACCTTGGGGTCCATAGTTATTATCTAGATGGCTTCTTCTCTCTCTTTGAATCGCAATACAAAGTTCTCCTTGATCTTGTTGGAGATCTATTCGATGTAACTCTTTTTGCGGTGTGTTTTTCGAGATCCGATGAATTATGGGTTTATGATCAAGTTTATCTATGCGAAATAATTGAATCTTCTCTGAATTCTTTTATGTATGATTGGTTATCTTTGCAAGTCCCTTAGAATTATCAGTTTGGTTTGGCCTACTAGATTGATCTTTCTTGCAATGGGAGAAGTGCTTAGCTTTGGGTTCAATCTTGCGGTGTCCTTTCCCAGTGACAGCAGGGGAAGCAAGGCATGTATTGTATTGTTGCCATCGAGGATAAAAAGATGGGTTTTATATCATATTGCTTGAGTTTATCCCTCTACATCATGTCATCTTTCTTAATGCGTTACTCTGTTCTTATGAACTTAATACTCTAGATGCAGGCAAGATTCGGTCGATGTGTGGAGTAATAGTAGTAGATGCATAATCGTTTCGATCTACTTGTTGCGGATGTGATGCGTATATACATGATCATGCCTAGATATTCTCATAATTATGCACTTCTCTATCAATTTCTCGATAGTAATTTGTTCGCCCACCATAATACTTATGCTATCTTGAGAGAAGCCACTAGTGAAACCTATGGCCCCCGGGTCTATCTTTTATCATATAAGTTTCCAGTCTACTTTTATTTGCAATCTTTACATTCCAATCTATATCATAAAAATACCAAAAATAGTTATATTATCTTATTATCTCTATTGTATCTCACTTTTGCAAGTTTCCATGATGGGATTGACAACCCCTTTATCGCGTTGGTTGCGAGGTTCTTGTTTGTTTGTGTAGGTGCGTGGGACTTTTGAGGAGCCTTCTACTGGATTGATACCTTGGTTCTCAACAATTGAGGGAATACTTTTGCTACTTTGCTGCATCACCCTTTCCTCTTCAAGGGAAAACCAACGCTGTGCTCAAGAGGTAGCAAGAGATTGACAACCCGTTTATCGCGTTGGTTGCAAGGTTCTTGATTGTTTGTGTAGGTACTAGGTGACTTGTGTGTCGTCTCCTACTGGATTGATACCTTGGTTCTCAAAACTGAGGGAAATACTTATGCTAATTTGCTGCATCACCCTTTCCTCTTCAAGGGAAAACCAATGCATGCTCAAGAGGTAGCACCCACCCAAGAATATCGTGTCTACTTCAAGGCCTTTGGAGCTCCTTCATGTGGATCTTGTTGGGCCTCCTTCATGGGATAGTCTTGGTGGGAAAAAGTATGGGTTTATCATTGTTGATGATTACTCAAGGTATACATGGCTGTTTTTTCTAATATCCAAGGACGAGAATAAGATCACCTTCATTGATTTTGCCAAGCAAGCACAACGCAAGTTTGATAAAGACATCTTGGCAATAAGGAGTGATAATGGCTCTGAGTTCAAGAACTACACCTTGGAAGAATTTCTTAGTGATGAAGGGATTGAGCATCAATATTCTGCTCCATACACTCCTCAACAAAATGGTGTAGCCGAAAGGAAGAACCATACACTTGTGGAGATGGAAAGGGCCATGTTCGATGAATACAAGTCGCCATATAGTTTTTGGGCCGAGGCTGTCAACACTGCATGCCATGCATCAAACTGGCTCTTCCTCCGCACTATATTGGAAAAGACTCCATATGATCTCCTAACTGGGAACAAGCCGAATGTCAAGTACTTTCATGTATTTGGGTGCAAATGTTTCATCCTCAACAAAAGAGAACGTTTAGGAAAATTCCAATCCAAAACAATTGAGGGCATATTTGTTGGTTATGGATCAAACTCTCACGCCTATAGAGTCTACAACAAATCCACTGGATGTGTTGTAGAAACTTGTGACATGGTGTTTGATGAATTTAATGGCTCCCATTAGGTGCAAGTTGATCTAAGTTATGTAGGTGAAGAAGATTCTTCTCAAGATATTTTGACCATGGGTGTTGGTGCACTTCTTCCAATGGAACAATAACCTCATGATGATGAGGAAGAAGATGTAAGCTTCACACATCATCAAACCACTCCAACACCCATACCTCCTCAAGCTCCTACTACTCAACCAATGCCCGTAGTCAAAGTACAAGAAGATGTTCAAGTCCCTCTTCATGATAATATTCAAGAACAAGTTCATCATCAAGGGCAAGAACAAGAAGGTGAAATCATTGATAATGAAGCTCAACAAATGCGATATGAAGAAGAAGATCTTCCACCACAAATTAATGATCCATATGTTGAGGACGTGGATGATGGACATGAAGTTGAACCTCATGAAACCTTAACCTCCATCATGCCTCGAGTGGCCGGTTGTGTTCATGTTGATAAAATTCTCACTGGCATATCGGAAGGTAGAGTCACTCGTAAACAATTGACAAACTTTTGTGCTCACTTCTCGTTTGTGTCTAGTGTTGAGCCTCTCAAGGTACACGAAGCATTCATGGACAACGATTGGCTCATTGCTATGCAAGAAGAGTTGAACAGTTTTGAATGTAACCAAGTGTGGTCGTTAGTCAGGAGGCCAACTACGAAACACAATGTCATTGGAACCAAATGGATTTTCAATAACAAGCAAGATGAGAATGGTATAATCATCCGCAACCACTACAAAAAAATACACTTCCGTGATGATACATGTTTGTCACAGTAGGTCGCGTTTTTTGTCATGCATGTACATCCATGACGATTTTATGACAGAATCAAGATAGTCATACATGTGCTGTCGTAGAAGTGTTCCATGACATTACCAAAATTATCATCACAGAAGTGTCCACTTCCATGACGATAAATCGCGCGTCGTAGAAGTGCTTTCGTCAAGGGTGACCGACACATGGCATCCACCGTAACGGAACGGTGTTAAGCTATCGGGTCTGGTTTTGGATCCGATAACCCGTTAACAGCCCCGACCAATGGGGAATTTCCACATGTAAAATCATCATTGGCTGGAGGAAACACGTGTCGGCTCACTGTTGGGACAGATGTCATCCACTCATTGGACCGAAGGCGCCTATGATATGGAGACACGTGGCACGGCCCAACAGAGGCCCATTCCTGTGAAAAGGCCGGCCTGTTTGACTTGGTCAAAAGGTGGCGGGCCGCCCCACGGAAAGCCTGTTAACGGCATGTTTGCATATAGCCCATTTATAGTTCGCTAACCCAGGGCCCATTACGACCTCTCCGAATTAGGCCCAATAGCGTCATCTGGGCCGTCCAATATGATTCCAGTCCGTTTTAACTTCTGGCCCATGTGTGGCCCATGACTTCTTTCGGCCCATATGAGGCCCTTTGTAACTCTTGGCCCATTAACGGCCCGTGGTCAAGCTGGCCCGTAATGAACAGTGTATCACTTTATACCCATTAACAGCCTGTTATTCCATTGGGCCGTTTCCAGCCCCAAGTTATCTTTCGGCCTTCTCAGGGCCCATTGATTCTTGGGCTCATTTGCAGCATTCGGTTACATATGGCCCGTTACTATCATTTTCTGCTTGTGGGCCAAATTCAGCCCGTCGTTACAGTCGGCCCGTTTGTGGACCGAATACGTTGGGCGTTTTCATGTCAAAAAAATCATTGGGCTGTTTTCATAGAGTTATCAAATACGGCCTATTAACGGCCCGTTATGGTCCACGAATAGTACGGCCCATGATTGGCGAAATGATGATACGCCCCGTAGAAGGCCCATGGGTCCTACGGCCCGTATGAGGCCCATGGATAGTACGGCCCGTAGAAGGCCCATGGATCGTACGGCCCGTAGAATGCCCATGGACCCTACGGCCTGTAGAAGGCCCATGAATCCTAAGGCTCGTATAGAAGGCCAATGGATCCTACGGCCCATATAGAAGGCCAATGGATCCTACGGCCGGAAGAAGGCCCATGGATCATACGGCCTGCAGGAGGCCCATGGTTACAACAGTCCGTGTGTTTCCATGATTATTTTGGCCTAGTTACCAAAAATAGACTATTGTGGCCACTAGAAAAACAAAGAAAAAGAACTGCAGTGACTACAAGCAAACAACTAAACAAGACAATAAGGAAATAAATAAGCAAGCAATTAATGCTAGCCTATTACCGCTATTACACATATTACATCCACTGGGCATCAAAGTTCGCCACCAATGCAAATATAGGGAACAAAGCAGCATATTTACATACACTGGCCGTCAAAATTGGCCACCAGTGCAAATAAATGTGGCAGCAAAACAAGAGCATAACTGAAACAACTTCAGAAGAGCTCAAGAAACGTTATCCTGGGTATCCACCATGCTGGCAATAATCTTAGCAAGCTTATTAGCTTTGTCCTGTTTGGCGCTAAAATCCTCCAACGCTTGCTGTTGCACCAGAAAGTATGCATCTGAATGCTCCAGGGACTTCCGCGTCCTTCCACTTCTTGTCGCAGCACAGCTGATCGATGTCTTTCAGCTTGTAGTTGAGACTTAAGAAACCGAACTGATTCAGACAGTTAGTTTGAATAGCTTGTGCAACACATGACAAGTTTAGCATGTACTAGTATATGAAACTCATTTCGGTGAACCAGTTCATTAGTAAGGTGGACAGGATTAAACTACCAAGTCTTCTATTGCCAAGTACTAGTACATAATAAAAGCATCAAACAAACATATATCTATGTCCTATGGTCACTGCATTGTCTTGCCAAATCAAAATAGAGACACGGTTCAAATCATATCAGTTCAAGACAAAGCAGCAGTGAAAGTGGGAAACTACATGGCACAACAAGATTTTAGATGGGTACCACGGGTCTACATGTACAACAACACTATTGGCTCTGTTGTGATGCTAGTAATGTGCATGATATGAAAGTTAAATGTATACACAACTGAAATTGAAATCAACAGAGCTATTGGTAAGAGCAAACCTGTTAAAGAAACATGCGTGAACATACCTGATGTGCCATTGGAGTTTTGATTGGATCCTTCAATTTAAAAGTAAGTTTGTATGAGTAAATACTGTGATACAAGAGCAAAGCAATCATAGTTAAAAAAAGGCGCGCCTAAGCGAGCGCTTAAGCGCGCCTAGGCTCTAGGCGTTGGCAAAACGCATTGCGCATAACTACGCTTAATCTGTGCATAACTGCACATAAGCATGCGCTTTGGTCAGTAAAGCGCAAGGCGGTGGCAAAGCGCACAATTAATGCATAGCGCTTTTTTGAACTATGATAGCAATGGAATCTTAAATTAGAACAGTTGTTCTTCAGGTTTAGGCACTTGTTCTACATGAACAGAGTACAGTAAGACGTAAGAATATAATACTTAAAATAGAAAATGAGCTCATAGACCTTACCACATTCTTTGTTCGGGACCAGTACAGAACAAGGTGTTCCCAGTCATTGTCCAGTAAATGTGTCTCAGGAGAACGTAGGGGAATTTGATGAGTTTCTTTGCCGATGAAGTACGTTTTCTTCAGGTAATTCCAATACTGCCACCAAGCATTCTTGAAGATAGCAGAGGTATTAGCATAGGTTACCTCATCCTGAGTTTCCAAATCGGTCCTTCTCTATAGAGAAAAATGGGAAAATTTGCTGTATTATAACCATCATGGAGGTAGGATCTATGGGACAAAGCAAAGTAATTGCCATGAATAACATTACTTACACATAACTCCTGGACAAACACCTGCAACTGGCATTTTCCTTCATCATTAGTATAATATTTCCAAGATGGGAAGATACGCACATACGATTTAACAACATCAAATGCGATAGATGCTAAACTAAGACTAGCTAGTTGTGCTTCCTCCACAGGAATAGGAATACTAACTGGTGGAGTTGGGGTTCGCCGTGATAGTACTGACCCTTTGGGCACTGGAGCTGCCTTACTAACTGCTCTTGTTTGGGAGCTCTGTGGTGGAGATGGTGATGTGTCAACAGGAACTGGGTTACTATGGGCTGGGGTTGGGGTTAGATTGGGTGAAGCTGGTTCTCTGTCGATCGCAGTAGGGGTACAATCTGCAAGAGTTTGGGTTATGTGTGGTAGGGCTAGTTCTTGTGCATGTACAACCAGGGTGCTATCTCCACCAAGAGGTAGCACTGTTTTATTTGAAGACCATGTTTTTAGTCCGCTAGATACTGGCATCACCCGCTCCAATTCAAATGGCTGATAAACAGGAAACATAGTTGAATGTACAGACATTGTATGAGAGACAGATGCAATAGATAGCATGGAAAAAAGAGGGCATGAAATAGTTGACATGTATGTTGTTTAACTAAAACGGATAGCATGACATAATTTCACATATATGATGTCTATCTAAACTGGATAGCATAGCATAACATAATTCAAAGATATGATGAATAACTAAACAGGATCGCATGACATAATTCACCTACATGTTATCTAAGTAATCAAGATCGCATCATTTAATTCACATATGTGATTTATATGCTAAACAGAGGGCATTTGATATGATGTCTGAACTAAGAACATGGTGTTGAATATTGTGTATATGATGTCTAAACTATGCAATGCAAGACACCATATGCATGATATGAGCAGTATAACCGTGCCAAGTTGGAGCATACACCTCAGTGGGGGAATAGGACTGGTCATCTGTCTCTGAATCCATCTCTGAGGAGCTATCGGGACCCAACAAGAGATCTGCTTCGACTGGTAGCACTGTCTGCTCTGAAGGCCTTGTTTTCACTCCAGATTTTTCCATCTCCCACCCAAATGGCTGATTCACAGGAAGAGTAGTTTAATGTACAAACATTGTTGACAAATGGAAATGTAATGAAGAAAAGGATGGGCATGATATCATTCAAATATATGATGCCTGGTTAAATAGGATGGCATTGCACATTTCACATATATTATGGCTGGCTAAAAGACATGAGACTGCATAATTCCCATATATGATATAGAAACTAAACAGGTGGCATTACAGAACATGTCTAAACTAAGCAGATGACATATATGATGTCAAAAGTAGGTGTCGGGGTATTGGGCCACGGGTAGGCTAACCCGAGTCCCAGGACCTTTCAAGACTCGGGGCAGGCCGCGCCCCTCAAGCCGAGTCCCAGGAGCGACTCCAAGACAAGCCGAGTCCCAGACGGCGACTCCGAGATAAGCCGACTCCGAGCTGGCGACCTCCAGAGAGGCCGAGTATGGAGAGTCGGCCCATGACTCCTCCCTCATGTCGAAGTACGATGTGGGGTACGGTCACAGCGTGGCCGTTCCTCCCCTGCTTACGAAGGGCCGGCATGGCTACAGTGAGCCGTATCGCTGGAAGATCTCCAGCGAGGCGCGGCACTGTTGCCATGCCTGCCCTGACCTCAGCCACAGTGCGCAACGCACTGTGCCCACGACGCCGGCCTATACGACCCGAAGGCGGCGGGGCGCCTGTCAGTGGGTGGGCCTAAGGCGGCCTAAGCGCCCCGAAGACGGACCTGTGGGAGTCGGCCTCCTTGGAGTCGGCCGACTCCTCCCCAGGGCCCCACGAGCCATTAACCAGATAGGATGGGGAATGGCGACAGTGATCGCCCGATAGATGGCGGCACTGTTGTCATGACCCAATGACCGAGCCTGCGTCATCAGGAGTGCTGCTACAGTATCAAGCCTGTCAGCGGGACCCGCTAGTCGGCGGGCCCTAGAAGCCGGCGGGGAGGACGGCGGCCTGAGAGACAGACGGCTGGGACCCACGCCCAGCCGGATTACTATTGTACCCCCGGGGGGTAGGCCTATATAAACCCCCCAGGGCACCCATGCAAAGGGTTCGGACCTAGATAGAGATAGACCAGATAGCACAGGGAGGAGAGAGCTAGCCTTGCCCTCTCCTGCCTCCCAAAACAGCTCCAGGAGCACCATTGTAGTCACTTTGCCTTAATGATTATGCGGAGACCCCGCAGAGCAGCAGTAGGGGTGTTATCTCCTAGGAGAGCCCTGAAGCTGGGTAAGTTCCGCCGGCGTGCATGTCTTCGCCTCATCCCGCTTCCAGGCACCGGCGACGTTCTACTCGCTCCCACCATGATAAGCCATCCTTTGGCATATGTCGTATCCAACCACTGACATTTGGCGCCCACCATGGGGCGAGGTGCACCGTCGTCCGGAGATCTGCTCTGGACGGGAACCCTGTTCCTCCCCAGCGAGCACAGCCAGCCCGGCACGCCGGATGGCGTCTGTGCCGACGCGCTGCACGGCGCTGAGATCGCCTGTGCGGCCAGCTGCCTCGCCGATCTTCTCGGCGAGGTTCGCCTCTCTGATGAGCCTGCGTCCGATGCAGGCACGAGTGTCCCCATGAGCCTCCTCGCGGGCCTCCTCGACCAACTCCACGTCGCCGGCGAGCCTGCCGCGGACCTGGAGTCCATAGGATCCACCGACCCGATGCTGGTCGACTCCGACACCGCGTCGCTCGACGCGTTCCCCACCAACGTGGTGGTCTACGACGAGCCGCTCCCTTACGCGGGGAGCGGCGGAAGCACCATCACTGAGGTCCTCATCCTCAACCACGGCGAGCGCTCCGGCGAAGGAGCGCACGACCCGCTTGACGCGGCCCTTCGAGGCCTTGCAGCGCCGATTCCGGAAGACGCCGACGCCGAGACGCTGGAGGCGCTCCGCCTTCAGCTCGTCGAGGGCGTGAAGAAGCTGGCAAGCATGAGGCGCTTGTCAGAAGCTTACCAACGCGAGATGGATCGCGCCGTAGGCGGCTTGCCGGCTCCGACCGGGCCTAGCCGCCTAGGCGCGGTCCGATAGCGCGGCGCGGCAATCGCCAACCTCTTCGGGGCCGATCGCCCTGTGTATGCCACGCCCGCAAAGAATATCCGTGCCGCCCAGGTGGCAGCAGACGAGCTCGATAACTTCGAAGGCGAAGAGCACCGCATAATGACGAAGTGAGTTCAGCAGCTCCTCGACGCGGCTGCCATGCAGAATGATGCCGGCTGCCGCACCGAGGCGCCGCAGCGCCAAAACGACGACCCACCGCCTTGCCGAGACCAAGGTGCGACGTCTCGGATGCTGACTGGCGGGGCCCGTGGGAAGAAGGACAAGGAGCCGGCTGTCAGCCACAGTCAGACTCACATTACCATCGAGCGCGACCAGGACGGCCGCCCCAAAGCGGTGGAACCGTGGGACGACTACCTGCCTCCCCCTCCTCGCAGAGAAAGGCGAGTCTCCTCACCGCTCGTGGAACATCCGACTCTCGGCGACCGCCTTGGCCGCCGAGAGGGAGTCGGAGAGAACGACACCCGCCACCGGATCGACCGACTCCACCGATCCCTGGCGCTGGAAGAAGAAGACGAGTTGGGTCCCCCCTGCTTTGGACCCCGCATCCGAGATGAGCCCTTCCCCAAAGGGTTCACGCTCCCCCGAGACACGCCCAAATAAACCGGCACCGTGAAGCCGGAAGATTGGCTGATCGACTACTCTACAGTCGTCAACATAGCGAACGGCAACAAGCGTGTTGCCGTAAGATACGTCCCACTCATGCTCCAGGGCTCGGCCCGGACGTGGTTGAACAGTCTGAAGCCTCGCAGCATCAACGGCTGGGTCGACTTCACCGAGGGTTTCGTCCGCAACTTCACCAGCACGTACAAGCGACCTCCCAAGCCACGCCAACTCTCCTTGTGCATGCAAGGCCCTGACGAGTCTACTCGCGACTACCTCACACGCTGGGGCGAACTCCGGAACTCCTGCGAGGGCGTGCATGAGGTGCAGGCCATCGAGTACTTTACTGCCGGGTGCAGAGAAGGCACCCTCCTCAAGCACAAGCTCCTCTGCGACAAGCCGGAGACCCTTGATGAGCTGCTGATCACAGCGGACAAGTACGCTAGGGGCGACTCCTCCATGAAGACGGAGATTCGGGTCAGCACAACTGGCAAAGTCGCCCCTCAGGCTCCAAGAACTCCGGCTGGAGACACCAGTCGGCGGCAACAGCAGAATGACCAGAAGCGCAAAGCCCCGCAGCCGACTTCCAACAGTCGGCAAGTGGCAACAGCAGAGGACCAGCAGTTGGAGGGACCGCCTCCGGCGAAGCGACAGAAGGGTGGCAAGTCCAACTGGCTGCCGGCTTTCTCCTACGAGCAGACTCTAGACGGTCCCTGCAAGATCCACAGCGGCGCGAAGCCCTCAAACCACACCACAAGGAAATGCCACTGGCTCACCAGAATCGCCAAGGGGGATGGCCTGCTCCCTCCCCCTCCTGCTGGGCCGCCTCCTCCACTGCCTCCCCAGCAGCCGGCCGTCAGGCCAGTCGGCACGATACAAGACGAGTTCCTGGATGAGCATGGAGCCTATGTGGTGTTCACAAGTGTAGCGGATGACCGACGCAGCAGGCGCCAACAGCAGCAAGAAGTGAATGCGGTTGCGTCAAGTACACCGGAGTTCATTCATTGGTCCGAAAAGCCTATCAGTTGGAGCAGAGCTGATCACCCAGAGGTGATGCCGAGTCCAGGCTCCTACGCCTTGGTCTTAGGCGCTACACTCGCCATAGATAGGCGGGCCGCTCGCTTCTCGCGAGTACTGATAGACGGAGGCAGCAGTATCAACATCCTGTACAAGGATACAATGGAGAAATTAGGAATCAAGCGAAGACAACTTCAGAGCAGCCGGACTGTGTTCCTCGGAATCGTCCCTGGCCTTTCCTGCTCACCAATCGGCAACATCCTGATAGATGTCCTCTTCAGAGACAAGGATCATTTTCGCCGAGAGCCAATTTGGTTTGAGGTGGTGGACCTTGAAAGCCCATATCATGCATTGCTTGGCCGACCCGCCTTGGCCAAGTTCATGGCGGTCCCCCACTACGCCTACCTTAAGATGAAGATGCCGAGTTCCAAGGGAATCCTAACCGTGTTCGGCGACTACAGGAAGTCGTCCACTTGCGCGGCCGAAAGCAGTCAGCTGGTCGAGTCCTTGGTGATCGCGGCTGAGAAACGGCTTCTTGATCGGGTCGTGGCGATGGCCGGCAAGCAGCCCGAGTTATCGCCCGACCCCAAGGAGTCGGAAGCAGAAGGATAATTCAAGCCGGCCAAAGAAACAAAGAAGATACCATTGGACCCGGAGAGATACGCTGTCATGGGCACAGGCCTTGACAGCAAATAGGAAGGTGAGCTCGTCGATTTCCTCCGTGAAAATTGCGACATCTTCGCATGGTCCCCCAAGGACATGCCTGGTGTCCTGACAGAATTCGCAGAGCACAAATTACACGTCCGGTATGATATGAAGCCCGTCAAGCAGCCCTTGCGCCGCCTGTTAGAAGAAAAAAGAAGAGTTGTTGGAGAAGAAATAGCCCGGCTCTTGGCAGCCGGCTTCATCATGGAAGTGTTTTTTCCAGAGTGGATGGCAAACCCAGTACTGGTGCTGAAGCAGAACAAGCAGTGGCGGATGTGCATTGATTACACGAGCCTCAACAAAGCTTGCCCCAAGGACCCATTTGCTCTGCCGAGAATCGATCAGGTGATAGACTCCATAGCCGGATGCGAGCTGTTGAGTTTCCTAGACGCATATTCAGGATATCACTAGATCAAGCTGAACCCGGCTGACAGACTGAAGACCGCCTTCATCACGCTGTTTGGAGCCTTCTGCTACCTGACCATGACGTTCGGCTTAAGAAACGTCGGCGCCACCTTTCAGCGTTGCATGCAAAAGTGCCTCCTGAAGCAACTCGGCAGAAATGCCCACGTCTATGTGGATGATGTAGTGGTGAAGACGGAGAAGCATGGAACCTTGCTGGAGGACCTCAAGGAAACATTTGAGAATCTGCGCCGATTCCAGATCAAGCTCAACCCAGAGAAGTGCGTTTTTGGAGTACCAGCCGGCCAGCTCCTCAGTTTCCTGGTCTCCGAACGCGGCATAGAGTGCAATCCTGTGAAGATCAAGGCCATCGAGAGGATGGAAGCACCCAGACAACTGTTAGATGTGCAAAAGTTCACCGGCTGTTTGGCATCCATCAGCCGATTCATCAGTCGGCTGGGCGAGAAGGCTCTCCCCTTGTATCAGCTCATGAAGAAGACGACCTTCTTTGAGTGGACTCCCAAGGCGGACGAGGCTTTTCTCCAACTAAAGAAGATGTTGACTACTCCCCCTGTGCTGGCGGCTCCGACTCCCAAAGAGCCCATGCTGCTATACATTGCCGCCACCAGCCGAGTAGTCAGCATAGTCATTGTAGTCGAGCGCAAGGAGGAAGGCAAGGCGCTGCCTGTCCAGAGACCGGTATATTACTTGAGCGAGGTACTGTCGGCCTCCAAGCAGAACTACCCCCATTACCAGAAGATGTGCTATGGCGTGCATTTTGCCACCAAGAAATTGAAGCCTTACTTCCAGGAGCATCCAATCACTGTGGTCTGCACAGCTCCACTGGCCGAGATCATCGGAAGCCGAGATGCTTCTGGCCGAGTGGCCAAATGGGCCATCGACCTGGCCCCCTACACCATCTACTACGAGCCCCGCACTGCCATCAAGTCGCAAGCACTGGCCGACTTCCTCGTCGACTGGGCCGAGACCCAGTATCTGCCGCCAGCGCCCGACTCCACCCATTGGCGGATGCACTTCGACGGCTCCAAGATGCGCACCGGCTTGGGAGCCGGCGTCGTCCTCACTTCCCCCAAGGGCGACAAGCTCAGATATGCGCTGCAGATCCACTTCGCCGCCTCCAACAACGTGGCCGAGTACGAGGCGCTCATCCACGGGCTCCGGCTTGCCAAACAACTCGGCATTCGCCGGATCCTGTGTTATGGCGACTCTGACTTGGTGGTCCAGCAATCATCTGGCGATTGGGACGCCAAGGACGCAAATATGGCGAGCTACCGTTTCCTCGTCCAGCAACTCAGCGGATACTTCGAGGGGTGCGAGTTCCTCCACGTGCCAAGGAACAACAACGACCAAGCAGACGCCTTGGCACGAATCAGCTCCACCCGCCAGGCAATACCATCTGGTGTCGCCCTCCGGCGCCTCCTCAAGCCTTCTATCAAGCCGTCACCAGAATCAGATTCAATCTCTGTGCCGGCTCCGCCTGAGGAAGACGGATCCGACTCCAAGAAACACACAGTCGAAGCCGGCCCGGGGACTTCAGAACCCGGCCCGGGGACTGCAGTGGCAAGATCGAAGACTCCAGAGCTCGGCCCGGGGACTGCTCTAGTCGGCCCCGGGACTTTGTCAAATCAGCAAGCGGCTGCGGACTCCAACCCGCCGCCTCCGAGCCCGGCCGCCCTTGTCCAAGTCGCACTAGTGGCAGTTGAAGAAATAGAAGCACCTTCATGGGCCCAGCCCATCCTCAGGTTCTTAGTAAACAGAGAGCTGCCAACCGATGAAATCTTGGCTCGACAAGTGCAACGCCGAGCAGCAGCCTACACCATAGTCAACAGAGAGCTGGTCAGGCGCAGCGTTACCGGCGTCTTCCAACGCTGCGTCGAGGCAGAACAAGGCCAAGCAATCCTCAGAGACATCCATGAAGGCGAGTGCGGTCACCACGCGGCCTCCAGGGCACTCGTCGCCAAAGCCTTCCGGCACGGTTTCTTCTGGCCAACCGCCCTGGAAGAGGCCAAAGAGTTAGTCCAAAAGTGCAAGGGGTGCCAGATTTTCCGTTCCAAGCCACTTCAGCCAGCTTTCGCACTCAAGACTATCCCCATTGCCTGGCCCTTTGCAGTTTGGGGCCTGGACATGGTGGGACCATTCAAGACGGCACGAGGTGGCTTGACTCACCTACTTGTCGCAGTGGACAAGTTCACCAAGTGGGTGGAGGTGAAACCCATCAAGAAGTTGAATGGTCCAACTGCAGTGACCTTCATCGCTGACATCACAACTCGGTATGGCATCTCACACAGCATCATCACCGACAATGGCACGAATTTTGCCAAAGGCGCCTTGGCCCGTTTCTGCGCGACACAGGGTATCCGACTGGACTTAGCGTCCGTTGCCCATCCGCAGTCAAACGGCCAGGTGAAGCGAGCGAACGGCCTCATCTTATCCGGCATCAAGCCTCGACTCGTTGTACCGCTGGAGCGATCTACCGGCTGTTGGCTTGAGGAGCTGCCAGCCGTCCTCTGGAGTCTGCGCACGACTCCAAACAAGTCAACCGGCTTCACACCCTTCTTCCTCGTCTATGGTGCCGAAGCCGTCATCCCAACGGACATAGAGTTCGACTCCCTGCGAGTCACTATGTACACCGAGGAAGAAGCAGAAGAAGCACGTCAAGACGGCGTCGATCTGCTGGAAGAGGGCCGGCTGTTGGCACTCAGCCGGTCCAGCATCTACCAGCAGAGTCTGTGCCGATACCACAACAGGAATGTCAGGCCAAGATCTTTCCAAGAAGGCGACCTTGTGCTCCGGCTGATCCAGCGAACAGCCGGCCAGCACAAGCTGTCGGCACCTTGGGAAGGCCCCTTTATCATCAGCAAGGTGCTAGGGAACGACGCCTACTATCAGATCGACGCTCAGAAGCCCCGAGCGTGCAAGAGGGACGACTCCGGCAAAGAGACAGAGCACCCGTGGAATGCAAATCTTCTTCGAAGATTTTACAGTTGATGCAGTATGTATCACACTACCCCTTTGTATTAAAGTACTAAGACTTTGGGCCCCCCAAGACGAGCTCGGGACTGCCCTTTTTTTGTTATCTGTATGGTAAGAATTATGCCTTCGAGTACATTACTTTCATTACAAGCCGCTTGGCACCGGGCCAGACTAGTCGGCCCGGGGACTCGCCGCCTTGCGCTATAAGGAGCTTCCTGGAGTCAGACAAGTAGTGCACGGTGCCCAATCCACCTCCTGGCAAAGCCATAGCTCGCAGAGCGACTGTGAGGCGGGCAGGAGTGAGGAAGAACGGGCGCCCACACGAAAAATGGCTAAGGACCTAAAGCACGAACATAGCATAAGACGGCCTCCGGCATTTCTGAAGCGGAAAGCCGACTCATGAGTAACCGGCTTGCCGTCTTTATTAGCCTCTATCAAGGACGGCCGACTCTTGGGTAGTCGGCCTGTCTTTTTCTATCCGACTTGCTAAAGAAACTCTAAACGGCCAAGTACTTGCCTTCCCGAAGTAGCCAAGCACTTGACCCAGCGACAGACCGCAGAGCGGCTGTCCGACTCACAAGGCAGCGACTAAAGTAAGGCGGCAAAGGGAAAAGCCTAAAGAGCAGTAAGCAAGGAAAGACGGAAATTGGATAAATATTTACATAGGCCCTTGGTCGAATCTTCGAATAGAAGTTCAAGATACACCCCGCGGGTGGAATTGTTCGAATCTAACAAAGTTTTCAAAAGATTACTAAGACAGACAAACAGAGGTGAAAAAGGCAGCCTAGGAGGCGGCATCTGGGATCGGAGGATCGGAAGAGGCGGCGGTGTCAGGCGCCGGGGCAGTCGGCTGTGCGGTCTCGGTTTGATCGCCTCCGGCGGCAGTCGCCTTCTCTCGACGCGGCTCGTTGCTGGAGGCGCGGTCGAGCTGAGGCTGGCCGCCTGCTCCGTCTTCTGGCACCTCTGCCTCGCCTTCGTCCTTCGCCTCATACTCCTCCTCGGTGCTGGAGTCGATCACCTCCGCCGAGTCCTCGCCATACTCCGGGTTCATCCCGAACCACTCTGGCGGCACTTCCTCGCCGCCTTCAGTCCCACTCGGGGACGAAGACACTGGTGTTTGTGTACTCGGCGATGGCCGCCGCACGCTCGATAAGGGCGCCCTCCACGGCCTCCATCTCGGCCTGGGCTTCTGACCGAAACGCGGCCAGACGGTCCAGGTCCAGCCCTGGATACCACGCCTTGATGAACTCCAAGGCCCGGCGCGCTCCGGCCCGGGCCGAGGAGCCCTTCCAGGCCTCAAGATGGCCGGCAGCGACCTCCAGCCAGTCGGCAGTTCGGCTGGCGGTGCGCAGAACCGGCGTGCCTGTCCACAGGGCGGCAACCGCCTGGGCGTCGGCACGCTGAAGCCGGCGCATCAGCCGGTGAGCCGGACGAAGACGGGCTTCAATGCTCAGAAGCTGCTCATCGATGGTTCGGGGGGCATTAGCGGCGATCTCCTCACCGTTTGCCCTTCGCGCCTCACGAGCAGCCTCGATGGCCAGAGGGACTGCCTGCGAGTGACCAGGGAAGAAGTCTGCCAAGACAAAAAAGAAGCAAGTCGAAAAATCAGAAGTCGGCCTGACACATAGTTGGAAGCCCGAAGAAATAAAAGAAACTTACCATCAACGATATCCTCGATCTCGTGGAAGCCAGAGGTCAGCATCGCCTCCCTGTCAGTCCAGGAGGAGCGCTCGCTCTCAAACTCGGCCAAGAGAGCGGCCTCCTTCTTCTCGGCCTCGTCCTGCGCCTTCTTGAGCAGCTCCTTCTGCTCGGCCAGCTGCGCTGCCAGCAGGTCGCACTCTGCGGCAAGCTTTCCACACTCCTCCTACTTGGCACGCTGGGCGGTATTGGCCTCGCCCAGCTGCTCCTGAAGAACGGCGTTGGCTCCTGAAGAACGAAAGAAGAGACAAATAAGTCGTCAACAAAGAAGATCGCCGGAAAGATCCGGCCCGACTGCTCAGCAGTCGGCCCGAATCTCGGGGACTACAGCCCGCGGGTGCGCCAGCGTGCCCCCGCGAAGAAGAAGAACTTACTCCGGCTTTCCAACAAGTCGGCAGCCCGCTTGCTCAACTCCTCAACATTGCGGTTGAAGGCAGTGGCGCGGAGGTTGTGATACTCCTGCAATAAGTCATTGAAGACAAAGTTAGTCTTTGGAACTCGCCAGAGGGAGTTCCGAACCGCCTGCTCAGCAGCTGGCCCGGAACTTGGGGACTACACCCAGTGGGTGCGCTGGCGCGCCCCCACAGAGAAAAACAAGAATCAAAAAGAAGAAGGAAACGTACTCGGACGGCCGTCCGCGCTGCCAGATGCGCCCTGGTGCAAGTTTGAAGGGCGTCGCCTTCAGCGCGCAGCTTCGCCTGAACGTCCAGAAGCGCTTGATTCAGCGGCCCGGTGTCGCCTCCGCGCAACCACCCGGTGGGCGTGGCGCTTGTGGCCTCGGCGTCTAAGGTTGCCGAGCTAGCAGCGCCGGTCTCCCGAGGTCGCGGCGCTTGTGGCCTCGGCGTCTAAGGTTGCCGAGCTAGCGGCGCAGGTCTCCCGAGGTCGCGGCACCGAGGTCGCCCTCTCAAGACGGCGACGCACCGGTGAGGCGACTTGGAGAAGCAGTCGCGCCTCGGCCTCGTCCGTGACCGGCGGCTTTGATGGACCCACCGGCTGTTTGTCGTGCGGTCTCCCAGACGGTGGTGGAGGCGGCGGTGGCGGCACGAGAGTGTCCGACATGGAAGCCTCGCCGCTCTCCTTCTCCACGATGGGGTTTTCGGTGCCGGCCTCTCCGGTCTGCCCCGTGAACTCTGGAGGCGGCGGTGCAGACGACAGTGGAGGGATGAGCATCGCTGATCGGCGACGCGCGGCCTCCTCGGCACGCCGTCTCGCCGCAAGGGCGGCTTCGGCATCCTCCAGCTTCTTCTGGGCGGAGGCGGCCGCCCTGTCGGCCTCCGCCTTCTCCAGACATTCGGCCTCCTCCTCCTCGCGCTTCTCCCGCGCATTTCGCTCCGTCGCCTCCCGGAGGTCGGCGGCGGGGTCGGCCCGCCGAGTATTGGCGGATGTCTCTGCCGACCCCATGACGGAGGGGACGGCGACTCTCTCAAGGGAAAGAGGGGCCCTGAAGAAGAATGGAGGTAGTATAAAAGAAGACTCGGACAAGATTCAACGAAGGAAAATAAAAAAGCGTAAAGACTTACGCAGAGACAAGCGGCGGCCTTCTCACTTCCCTTCGGAAGCGGTTGGCCTTCGCGGCTGCCTCCTCCCGTTTGGTCGCGGTGGCCGCCCCTTGAACTTCTTCAATTTGCCGCCGGGCGCACTCGGCCCAGCGTGACGCCTCTTCGCGCCGCCTTGGCCAGCCAGGCCGGCGGAGGAGCCGGCACCCGACGAGCCGACCCTCAGCTGATGGCGCGGGGCGACTTCCCCTTCGGCGTCGTCGTCAGGCCAGTCGGCGAAGGTGGCTGAGGGCCTGAAGTCGCCTTCTGCTCCTTCTCCCCCGCCTTCGGCGTCGACTTTCATCGCCGCCGCCCCCAAGTCGGGGTCGTCGACGTCGCTGTCCGCACGATCGGGAACATACTCGCGGGGCTGTCTCATGGCGCCGGCTGCAGGCTGCATAAGGGGATTCTAGCTCAGAAGAAACTGACAAGAGTCAGAAGCCGGAGTCGGCCGCAAAGAAGACAAAACAATAGGGGGACGTGACTTACCACTGGTGGGGGGTTGTCGCGCGAGTAAGGCTCCTTGCCGAACTGCCAGTCCTCCCCGAATTCGCAGTTCGCGATATGATTCACCATGTTTGCCACCTCCGCGCGGGGCATCTCCTTGGTGCTCATCCGACTCGGGTCTCGGAGGCCGCTCATCTGACATATCAAGTGAGGCCGACCTTGGAGAGGGAGAACTCGGAGCGCCACGAAGGCGGCCAGCAAGTCGGCCCCGACGAGACCCTCCGACTGCGTCAAGACTCGGAGTCGCGCTACGGCGGCGGCTCCGGCGGGAGTCAGCGTCTTGACTCGGTGGGACCAGCTGGGAAGACGGCGTGTCCGGTGGAGGAACTCGATGTGTTCCTCTTCTACCTCCAAGCCGTCCCATACGCCGGAGCGCACGATGGGGGCCGCGGTGGAGGAAGAACTCATCGCCGTGGTGTGGAGTGCTCTTGCTTGACGGCGGAGGCAGGAGAGAGAGAAGGCAAGATGAGGCGGGGGAGCGGGGAAGAA
>NC_041389.1:567596285-567599625 GCF_002162155.2 Triticum dicoccoides | reverse complement strand
GGGGGCGGGCGTGCGATTAACTGCGCATGATGCCCCACGCCGCCCCACTATTTACCCCAAGAAGTTACTACGCGCAGTAACGACGTGGGAAAACCAACCGTCCATGGCCGCAACGGATCCGTTCGTATGCCGAGGCACAGTAGTGGCGGGCCCCACCTGACGGCCGTCCCGTCGCACGCGTGGGCAGGCAGACAACCCTCTCCACGTGGCGCCACGCGATAGGACCGCCCTGATGGCTGCGGGGAAGCGTATCAGGCATGCCGCCTGGTTTCCCGCCGCGACTTTCGAGCTGCGGCTCTTCGCTAAACATCCGACTCTCGACAGTCGGCCCAAGGGAAGACGGCAGCTGAGTTCCAGAGTCCGCTCCTGGAAGGTTGAAACTGTTGAAGCCCCACAATGCAGTGTCCGCAGGGCTTCACCAGCTTCGGGGACTACTGTCGGAGTATTGGGCCACGGGTAGGCTAACCCGAGTCCCAGGACCTTTCAAGACATCGGGGCAGGCCGCACCCCTCAAGCCGAGTCCCAGGAGCAACTCCAAGACAAGCCGAGTCCCAGACGGCAACTCCGAGATAAGCTGACTCCGAGCTGGCAACCTCCAGAGAGGCCGACTATGGAGAGTCGGCCCATGACTCCTCCCGCATCTCGAAGTACGATGTGGGGTACGGTCACGGCGTGGTCGTTCCCCCTGCTTACGAAGGGCCGGCATGGCTACAGTGAGCCGTATCGCTGGAAGATCTCCGGCGAGGCGCGGCACTGTTGCCATGCCTGCCCTGACCTCAGCCACAGTGCGCAACGCACTGTGCCCACGACGCCGGCCTGTACGACCCGAAGGCGGCGGGGCCGCCTGTCAGTGGGTGGGCCAAAGGCGGCCTGAGCGCCTCGAAGACGGACCTATGGGAGTCGGCCTCCTTGGAGTCAGCCGACTCCTCCCCAGGGCCCCACGAGCCATTAACCAGATAGGATGGGGAATGGCGACAGTGATCGCCCGATAGATAGCGGCACTATTGTCACGACCCAATGACCAAGCCTGCGTCATCAGGAGTGCCGCTACAGTATCAAGCCTGTCTGTGGGACCCACCAGTCGGCGGGCCCCAGAAGCCGGCGGGGAGGACGGCGGCCTGAGAGACAGACGGCTGGGACCGGCGCCCAGCCGGATTACTATTGTACCCCCAGGGGGTAGGCCTATATAAACCCCCCGGGGCACCCATGCAAAGGGTTCGGACCTAGATAGAGATAGACCAGATAGCACAGGGAGGAGAGAGCTAGCCTTGCCCTCTCCTGCCTCCCAAAACAGCTCCAGGAGCACCATTGTAGTCACTTTGCCTTAGTGATCATGCGGAGACCCCGCAAAGCAGCAGTAGGGGTGTTATCTCCTAGGAGAGCCCTGAAGCTGGGTAAGTTCCGCCGGCGTGCTTGTCTATGCCTCATCCTGCTTCCAGGCATCGGCGACATTCTACTCGCTCCCACCATGATAAGCCATCCTTTGGCATATGTCGTATCCAACCCCCGACAGTAGGCACTGCAAGGCAACATATGCATGATATGACTAACATCATCATGCCAAGGTAGAGCAAACACCTTGGGGGGTAGATAGGAGTGGTTAGCGGCGTCTAAATCCGCCTCAGAATAGATATCTTCCTCTGGATTACAATCTGGAGAGGGTGGGGAGGGTTTGCTATTGAACCCACCATGGAGCGATGTCTGCATGACATTGTATTGCCGTGCAAAACTCTTCTCTTTTTCTCTACATGTTCAGCATGACTGTGTACAATATCTGACATGCATATGAAAAAATATGGTGAGATTATATAAGGAGTGCATGCAAAAATTTAGAGTGATGGTAACAACCAATGGATGGATCCAAAAATAATGATAGCAGGCTGATGATTGCTTTAAATTAATAAAAAGACAGATGATGATTGCTTTACTATTTGTTTCCCACCCAAGATGAACAACATAGGCATACCCTAGGTGAACCGGATATTAGACAGACATACTATTCATTGCTGCCTCAATATGTGCCCCACAACTAATTTGGAACTCAAGTTTGAACATTAATTTGGACCTGACTTGGGAGTCCAAGTGCTGAACAGGACGATAAAGTAGCAGGTAAGTTTAAGCAATGCATAACATAAGTAGAAACAAAAGAGTGCGACCTCTCTTGTGGACCCGTGTACTCCTCAAGTTCATATGCTGAGTCGATGATGGTGATGCCGTTGCGGTGGGTGCCGGCGGTAGGGAAGGAGATCTGAGGCGGCGAAAGATGGTCAGGAGTCGTGATGTCTGGTTTGGTGGATGCTTCTGTCGATGGGGCGGCTCAAGTGAGGTGGACGACATCGCGGGAGGAGCAGGACAAACCACACAAAGTCCCCTTCGACACGTACCTGTAACTGAAGTAATTCTGTAAGGGCTCAATTGGCTTGCATGATTCTTAAAACGCAGGGATAGGAAAAACACCGGAATAGGATAGGAAAATGCACATGGTAAACAAAGCATTTGTAAACATAGGATTTCTGTCAACTTGGGTGTTTGGTTTACAGGAATTGGAAGAGCAGAGGAATGCAAAGAAACATGGCCAAAATAAAGTGAAACCATATGAAAGCGTGTACAGTTAGAATGTTATTCTGGCACTAATGCACTTGGTCTTGTTTTCATGCATAGGATTTTGAAAAGTAGGTCCAGGTGGATGTTTTGCTTCATTCCTTTCAACAAAATGCATGAATAATTGGGTTGGTCACTGAAGCAGTTGAGGCAGAGGTGGCTGTCGGAGGTGTGGAGGAAGATCTGAGGAATCTGTAGACGGCGTCCAGGGCACTGCTCTGTTGTGATGGATCGTTCTGTCGTTGGAGCAACTCCGGTGAGTCGTAAGACATCAAGGCTGAAGCAGCACAAGATAGACATCGTCGATCTTAAGTGGGATTCTAATAGCATCTCCAATAGATGATGTAAAATGGATGTAAAATTTACATCACCAAAAACCACCTGACTACAACATATGAGGTAAAAACTGTTGACTCTGAACTTAACTCTCAAAACTGAAATTTACTGTGGAATCTGAATGCTATTGTCGAAACTGAACGCAATGTTAGCAGAGAGGCACTTGACATGTAGTTTAGGGAGGGCCTGCAGTTCATCTTCAACCTGCACCCCCCTGAGCCGCCAGCCACCACCGGCCGAACAGTCGGCCACAGCGCCGCCTCGCCGCCCCGAAACAACTCCCTACCGCTTCCCAAGCCAGCCCTCTAGGCCCCCTGCCCCCCACCCTGAACCCTAAGATAGATAGTGGGGTACCTCTCCGGCGAGCCCCCGTCCCCGCTGCGGGTGGTTCTTCCTTAACTCC
>NC_041389.1:567593240-567596039 GCF_002162155.2 Triticum dicoccoides | reverse complement strand
CAACCCCTGAAAATCGACTAACCCAAAAGTCAATTCAGTCGACTGAAGTGTGGCTAAATCGGAGCAGAGCAGCAGCACGAGCGAGGGGGAGAGCAGCAGCAGCAGCTGGGCGAGCGAGCGATCGAGCGAGAGCCAGAGCAGTAGTAGCAGCACGAGCGAGCGAGCGAGAGCCGGAGCAGCAGCAGCAGATCTGGCTGGTATGGACACCGCCGCCGAGGGGGCCTCGCACTAGGGGAGAGCCGCCGTGGAGATGTCGCATGCGGCACCGGCTTCAAGGTAGCCGCTCCATGGGGGTGCGGGATGGAACACCGTCGTCGCCGGGAGGTCGAGTTAAGGAGAAGGTGCGATGTGATGAGTGTACAACCTCTTTGGTGGCACCGAGTAGGGCTCGGCTTCGTCTGAGGAGTCGGTGAGGATGCTACGGTTCTGGTGGAGCAGGGTAAGGCAGCGCTGTGGGGATGGAGCAGCCGCGATAGACGAGGCGATCGTCGAAGTAGCTCCTTGGAGGTGGAGGAGGGGCGGCTGAACCGGCGGGATGACTAGATGGACGACGGATCCTCATCCGGGGAGGTGGACGAGGGACGTCGAGCTGTTGCGGTGGACGACGTCGTCGGGGAAGAGGCTCCGGCTGGGCAGCGGTGAGGTGGCGGACGGAGGAGGGTGGGGTTTTGCGACTGGAGCGAAGAGGTTATGGCGGCCTGGGATTTCGAATGGTGAAAAGGGGGCGATGGGAGGGGTGAAGCATGACTTAGGGACGCGCTTGTACAAAATGTAGGGTGTGTTACAAAAGTACCCCCCACCGATTTGAACTAGCGACCCTTTCGGCTCAGGGTTAGAAGGGGGATTTCGCGTGTCGGGATTTGGCAGCTGGAGGGAGTTTTCGTGCGCGTTGTAATTTTGGGATAGCAAGGCGCGGGTTGTGAAGGCACCAGTTTTGGGAGCATGATATCTGAATTTTCGGGATATAACAAGACGCAGGTTGAATTTTAGGGACAAGCCTAACGTGTAGTAATATTGTACTTGTACGTACCAAATCAATTCGCACTTCCCTCAACCAAAAAGAAAACGAAAAAAATAAAACTATTCACACCACACAAAGAGAGAGCCTTGCCCCATTTTACTATACAAATGCTATTCAAAGCTACTCCCTCCTTCCATCTATATAGGGCCTAATGCATTTTTTGATGCTAACTTTGACCAAATATTAGAGCAATAATATATGACATGCAACTTACACAAAGCACACCGTTAAATACGTCTGTGAAAGGTTCTTTCAATGATATAATTTTCACATTGTGCATGTCATGTACTATTAATCTTGTCAATAGTCAAAGGCGGTCTTAAAAATCTCATTATGCCCTATATAGATGGAAGGAGGGAGTATGAATCCATGTTATGTCCGATTAAATTTTTTCACTTGCTGTATAATGCATGTAGCCTACTCATACCAACATTTTAGTGCACTCCAAATGTCTATACTACCGCTGCAATTCGAACTAAATTTGAATTCATTTCTCTATTTCAATAAGAATCTACAATCATGATTGTTGCCAACTTCAACCATCATTCGTGTATTACCTTAATAACACACCACATGATTACTATAGAGATAGATATGAACTATGTGTACTATATGAACTTGAATTCTATTTTTTGAATACACTTGATGTTGATTCCAAATAATAGTACATTTGGTGTACTAGCTATATATTCATAATCTAAACCATGTTCCATACGTACACCGTGTTTATCACACAAAGTATAGTGCCCCGCCCCCTACATTATGACAAGTATTTAGACCTGAGTTGCAAAAGCCACACATTAACCCAAATTATAATCAATGTTCTACATTATGATATCTTCTTCAAGTATCCATATCCACCTTTTTATAATGAATTATGATCTTTGTTCATCTTTTACACCTTCACGATCCTCTTCTATTTGTAGCTAGCTAGCGCTAACTTTCTATCGTGCATGCACACGCCCGCCTCCCTCTCACCCACCCTTAGCGTCCCCTCCATCGCGCACGTTCATTATTTCTCTTTAGGTCGTCCACTAGCGGTGTGTGTAGGCCCCCGGCTCCTTCTTTCTGGCACACACCGGTCGATATACCTCTCTAGATACGTGTGCCTATAACAAACACATATATACTTCCCCTCTTCTCTTCTCATCGTCCATGCCCCCCTATGTCCAATACGATTCCACGCAGGTGCACACTCCCGCCCCTCTTTTCATTGATCACATACTCGCACACTCCTCCCCCCTCGACATGGTAGGCCTCTCGCACCATCTCCTAGCCACACTCTCTCCCCCTGTCTGCCTCTCTGGACCTTATTTGCTTCTAACACATGCAGGCATGTATATGAACTGATCTCCCTACATATAGCCAGGTCAACTATAATTCGTTTTCACCAAGCACCGATACACTTACCTCGCTAGTTATGTCTCTCCTTTTCTCGGACACACGACGGTTGATATTCCTATGTAGTTACGTATGCTTACCACAACCATATCTTCTCCCCTCATCATCCTTTAATACCTCCCAATCCGTCTCTCACACGCACGTGCATAGACAGACAGACATCCCCCGCCCACTCTTATTGATATTGCACTCATACCCTCCGTTTGTCTAGCAGGCCTCTCCCACCATTTGTGAGATGCCACTCCACCACCAACCCTCTGACGCTCTACCTTTGTCTTTTTCCCAACCTTATTCCTCTGCTACACATATCCATGGATGTCGATCAATCTCCCTCAATACATAGCTAGGTCTCTCTCCTTCCCCACACATATACTAGT
>NC_041389.1:567428749-567593026 GCF_002162155.2 Triticum dicoccoides | reverse complement strand
CACACACACACCGATAGTCGAACGCTGTAGGTAGGTATCCATGCCATGGAGAAAAACTGCACCTCTGGCCTCTCAAATTCTAGTAGGCCAGCCGCCCTGTATCTTTGACGTGGGCAAACACAAATTCGATGGCACTCTTTATCGATCGCGCAGCCACACACTTCATCCCTGTTTTCAATTCTATTGATATCTCACGTCCATGACTCCATTTCACACACATTGCATATGTTACATTTTTCTGATTGAGATACCATCAACACATTGCCTCTGTTTCGCACAAACCATCTCTCTCACACCCACCCACGTACGTACCTGCACCTAAAGAAGAAGTGCACGCAGGACGCACGTACTCACGTCTCGTTCCCGGCCACACCCGCGCGGGTACACGGTGGAGTTCGTTTCTGTACGAAAAGGCAGCCCATGTGATAATTTGACACGTGTAGCGGTTGTTTACTCAAAGGAGGGTTGGGTACCACGCCTAGACGGAACAAAGTTCGACTTGATGCGTTAGCATTAAATAGTTATATATTCCTCAATGGCACGTACAGAATATAAAACGATTGCCGTGGGGAAAATGGAAAAATCGGTTTGTCTCTCGTCACACCATCTCACACAAGGCCACCGTGGCCTCTCTCTCTCAGTGTTGGTCAGTGATCTGGCCGCATCCCGTCCGCTGGCGGAAAGGGAGGATGTGCATCGTCTCTCCGTTTGATAGTGTTGAGGCAGCACGTCCCAATCTGTGGTACCCACCGTTTGCTCTGACCAAGCTCCGGCGCGGTAGGGCCTTCGCCAGTTGCTCGCTGCCGCAGTACGGGCAGATCCCGACCGCCGGCGCCCTCCTAGGAACATCCCGACGACCCTCACCTACAACTTCCTCCGACCTTGCTCCACTGCCCATCTTCCACGTTGCTGCATGTGGATCTTCTTTAGTTGTTTTCTTAAATCGTATCTTGGCTGGCGTATTTTCCATCTTACAATCTCGTCCTCAAACCATTTTTGATAAAACACCATGTGCTATCTTTCCCTTATTACATGGAACATGCTTCTTTTTTGTTGGCGTATGTGTCTTCAACTCGTGTTATTGGGCAGTAATTGTTTCATTTCGACCTCCTTTTGCAAGCAGGGCTATCCATTTTCACCTTGTTGCTATTGCGACCTTTTGGTGAACTGCACAAATCACTTTTCTAAAGAGTGTTTTGTGCATTTCCGCCAAAATGTCACACGGGCAACATTTTTACATTTTTGTGGGACAGCGGAAAGGGAGATTGGTTTTGCTATCCTCCTCATCCAACTCCGTGCCTAATCTTCTCCAACAAGAAGTTAGTCCTAAAGAGAAATCGTAGAGGTGATCGGCTTCTATTTATGTGTGTTATGTTTCATCATCTAGTTCAACTATTATTGTAATCACACTGAATGGATATCTTTGCAAATAGGGATGATCCGCTCGATTTTAGTGGAGCTGCACAAAATGATCGGATTATGGTGTCCTTCATACACCTCTTTTTTGGCTACAGAGCTGGGTGAAACTAGCTGCCAAGCAATGAACACTATGCCAAGGAAATGGAGCCATGCCTACGAATGGCATCGATCAATTATATTTTTTTCTTTATTTGTACACCTTCTCACAACTTTGTCTTCAGTTGTAATGTGAATATTGGCGCTGATCTGCGAACCATTGAGATGCATTAGCCATGGTAGTTTCATTTGTATTTGATGGAATGTTGTAACGAGATAATCTCGAGGCAAGACACATGAATCCTAAGTTGAAACCTTTTTTTCCTGCGGGAACCAAAGTTGAAACCTTCATAGCATCACAGTACAATTTCATCAAAATTATGCGTACATATAAACAAATCCTGAAGGATTGATAGCAATGCCAGAAACAATTCAACTTCGTTTCGCCCACATGTTGGACATGGACAATACTTCGGTGCCTTAAGGCACCTACCTTTGTGTCTATGACATGTGGGTCCAACAAATGGCTGACCCACATGTTAGTGACCCAAAGGTAGGTGCCTTTAAGGCACCAAAGTTGTGTCCTGTTGGACATCCTTCATCCGGCTCCACCTGCTATGCAGCAATATTGAGTGCACAACACAACTTCAGGGAAAGATTCACCCTGGTCGTTGCGCCACAGTAGTAATGACTAGTGAGCAGTCAAATCACAGAGCCCCACCTTCGCCACAGTAAGTTGCTCGGACGAAGCAACCATCATTTCTCTGTTCCTTGAATCCGCTGGTACTCCCATATTCCCACAGTAATGAGTTGCTCGGGCGAATCAACCATCACTATATCTGCTCACGTGTGATGGCCACAGGAGCTATCCATTCAGATTGCATGTTAAAAAAATAAATGTCGATAAATAATGCGGCAAACTTTCAAAAAAAACTAATGCGGCACCTTGGGCCAACGCGGCCAGATCGCATTTTGCACGAGAAATTACACACCATGTTTCGTTGACATGTGGTCCCGTTTGTAGGACCTTGAGAAGAGGTGTCTAGAGGGGTGTCGGTGTCAAAACCGGCGGATCTCGGGTAGGGGGTCCCAAGCAGTGCGTCTTAGGATCAATGGTAACAGGAGGCAAGGGACACAATGTTTACCCAGGTTCGGGCCCTCTCGATGGAGGTAAAACCCTACTCCTGCTTGATTAATATTGATGATAGGGGTAGTACAAGAGTTGATCTACCACAAGATCAGAGAGGCTAAACCCTAGAAGCTAGCCTATGGTATGATTGTTTTTTGTATATGTCTATCGACTAGCCTGGCCCTGGTTTATATAATGCACCAGAGGCCTAGGATAACAAGAGTCCCAGCCGAATACACCGGTGGGGGAGGAGTCCTTGTCTTGATCGCCAAGTCTTGTGGATTCTTCCTTGTATGTGGCAGCTGTCCGGACTGGCCCATGAATATACGGCCATGGGGGTCCTCGGCCCAATCCAACTAATCGGGAGACGACGTGTTGAGTACCCCCTAGTCCAGGACACCGTTAGTAGCCCCCTGAACTGGTCTTCAAGTTAGGGACGCTCCTCGATTCTTCCGAACTGTTCTTCATCTTCGGTTGCCGGTCTTGAAAACTGGTTCAACAAATCTTCTCATCTTCTATCTTGAGGATCGCCGAAATGCATTCGACGAGTTTACACGTCGGGTATCCGAGGAGCCCCTTTAAGTTTCTGGCCTTTATCAATGCCTTGTTATTTTTAAGCCACACCTCGGGTTTGAAGTTGTTCCCGGGAGGCAGTGTCCTCTTGCGTCCGAGCTCTAACGCCGGACTGCATTCAAGGTATCTCTTGCAGACGAGCACAAATGCCGGACTGCTTTCGAGCTCCAACGCCGAAATGTATCCGAACTCCAACGCCGGACTATGTCCAAGCTCCAACGCCGGACTATATCCAAGATGTCATAGATCATCTTGGTCCAAAAAAGTTGAAGGAGTTTAGCGAGCTTAATGCCGGAAATGCCCTCTAAGGAGCCAGCCACTTTCATCCGAGCTATACGCCGAACTGCTTCTGAGGTGGTTAAGCACCTCGGTCATGGGCTGATTTTTGGTCAATGTTTTTATTGATGCAATTTGTTCTCTGACGAGATATATAGCTAGTAGCCCTCAAGGTGTGTATCGGTCTAAAACCCGAGATGCACCTGAAGGATGACATAAGACCGCTGATCCCAGTAACCGCTGAGACTCAGGTTGATTTGCAAAATCGGCCTGAGGATCAAGTCCTAGCTCGGCAGAATACTTCGGGACACAAAAAGTGGTGTGCTCAGTCCTCGAGACTCAGGTTGGATGCGGCCGACCAACCTGAGGATCAAAATCTCCTCGGAAATTGTATTGCACTTAAAATTTTCTGCATAGAACAGGCAATGCAGTAGCCCCCGAGACACTGGTCGTGTGGCAACACCAGATCAGGGGATCGATGTGCCCCTTTAATATTTGTAAATAATAAGCCTAAAGCCCAGTAGCCCCCGAGCCTTAATGCGGGCACGGGAGGCCAAATTAAGGATCGATATCCATAGTAAAATCACAAATTATGTGTAATGACTCTATGTATCCAAGTACTTTACGTCATTAATGCTCGGATCCGCATTGTACAAAACTTTGTTGACCGACCATCGGCTTCCACCTCCTCGGCCAATAGCCGAGGATTGTTTGTCCTACTTTATAAAGCCTTTATGAGGGCAAAGATTCACAACAAACAAGGCAATATGGCCATACGGTTTTATAAACATAGGTACACAGAGAGACATGTTATATTACTGTTTAATAGAAGAAATGTCTTCCAAAGAAAATAGCTCCGCTATCGGTTCCTTTCTTTGGGTTGTCATGCTAAGCATGATCATGAAACCTCAGCTCCAATGTAAGAGCAAAATATCGAGGATTTCGTTTGGGAGGCCAGTTAATAGCCTCCGGTAGTGTTCGGCGATAGTCAAGGTCAAGCCGTAAACACTTCGGCATTGTTATGAATGGCCCGTCGTTTAACGACGTCATCGGATCACCGACCAGTTTACGCTTATTATGACAGTCAGTTTTCGGCTTTCTCCACTGAGGTGCTTAACCATGTGAGCTGGAAGCACAATTGCAGTGGTTCTCCCTTTGCACACCTAGCCGAACAAAGAGGAACATAGGAGGCAAGTGCAGGAGCCGGGAAACCCAACTATTGACCGAAGACACAATTCGAAACTGATGCATATATAGCAATATCCGAGAATGTTTTTGCCGAATCTCTAAAGGTGTCCGGCGTTGCACTGCGAGACTTGTGCTAAAAACACACAAATAGTTTAAAAGTGCCATGGGCTCGAAAAGCCAAAAAAACTTATTCAAAAGGTTAATGTCCGAACTAGATCAAGTGTTCGGTGCCAATCCGAAAATTGGACTTTAGAAAAAAAAAGGTGCTTCTGTCGTGTTTTAACATGACACATCCTATCTCAAAACTTCAAGCGGGTCAGCCTACGGCTTCAACCTCCTATCCCGAAGGCGGAGTACTTCCTAGTAGGCCAGTTTAGCAAACTAAACTCTAGCGGCTTTGAGAGAGAAATTAGGCTCCCCGGCTAGTGACCGCACACTCGTGTCGAGAAAAGGAGTGACAAATAATAATAAAAACTCTGCAACGACTAAGAAGAAAAACACTTATCATAAAACGGCTCATATAAATTTAAGAGCCCCCAAGTGACTTGGGTAAAAGAATGATTGCATGTACCGAAGTACTTATATCATATCTATGTTCAACCAAACTTTAAACGCGTCTTAACCGACCGTCGGCTTCTCCCTCTTCGGTCAAGGACCGAAAAGTGTTATGTACTCCATCTGTCGAGAATATCGACGGTGTTTCCAATAACCAGGCAATCAGGCCATAAGGATGTAACAGACAAAGCGCGCTCAGGGAACTTATGCTATATTATTGCGAAGAGTAAGAAGCATCTTCGAAGAAAATAGTACCCCCACCAATACCTTTCTTCGGTGCTCATTGTTATTATGAGACTTGTGCAATAGATTTTTTGTACTCATGAGTTCCGTTGTGTGCCGACCATGATTGAAAACAATAAGAGCGCTAGCTTTCGGCTTCACCTAGTCTGAGGTCCGGCTCGGGTGACCCGATCGTGACAATCGCAGAGGTGCTCCCTTTACTCCCTAGCCGAACAATCGGGAACGTAGGGGTAAGCACAGAAGCCAGGCAACCCAGCTTGCAAATCGCTTAAGTCAATATGGTGCATATTGTGGCGTAATAGACGAACAAGGAATGAAGCCGTACAAGTATAACCATATGCAACAGGAAAAAGCTTCATTAAGGAAGCCCCCAAGTAAACGGGGTATTTGAATTTGCGCATCACAAACAAAGTTTGGACAAGAAAATTTTTACAAGCAACTTTTTTCCAAAAAAGTATAATGCTTGTCCGAGCCGAACACAAGTTAAAAATTTAAAACTTTGAGCATGAAGACAACTTAGCTGGTTAATGTGTTCGGTATTGATGACGCGGTCCGAGCTTGATGCGGGACAAGGTTCCATCCCGAGCCGGTCCCGAGGTCGCGGAGCAAGGAGCTCGGCACTCCGAAGTGGTGACATAGCACGGTCAATGCAGGGCGGCAGGGTGATGCCGAAGTCCCCGGCATGGGGTAATGAAGTGTTGACGAAGCCCCACGTCCAGCCGAGGTGACGCCAAAGGATATAGTCCGGCTGGATCATTTTCCTGTGCACAAAAAATAGTGCAAATCGGAGATAATAGTAATAATAATAATAAAAATTCGTTGCATAACAAATAATTTATGCAAAGTGAGTAATAAAAGAAATATGGCCTGGCGCCGAAGTCAATGTCGATGCCGGGCGGCGGCGTGATGCGGTAAAGGCATGGCAAGGCCTGAATTCACAGGTCGGTTCGAGTTCCGGATGCGGCGTTCGCCGGACTATGTACGGAAACTGACCTAACCACCATGCAACCTCGTTAATGCGGCCACCATTTGATAGACCTGCGTACATATGACGGACAAACCAGAGTAATAATTCATTGGGAAAAATGAACCCTAACAAGTGAAAAATACTAGGATTAATAGCATCTGGCTTATTTGTTGTAGCAATCCGAAGAAAGGTGATTCCCAAAATTGGGACTCGATCCGCACACCTATCGCCTGATGGGCGATAAAGCAACGGCATGGTGATGCTGGCAAAGGTTGGCACGCCGAGGCAAAGCCCTCGGTCCAGCTAACGTGATGGAGCTGGCCAGCCAGCGACGCCGAAGTCTCCGGAGTAGGTTGATGAAGAGATGATGAAGCCCCCGGTCCAGCGATGCAGGTCGTGACGTGGTCGATGCCGGCTTGATGAAGTGACTGTGTGGCGATGCCGGTGTGCCCGCTCTGTGTAATCCGTGGGGCGGCGATGTTGGTGACGATTTATCCTTCACGATGCCGAACTATTGTTCGGCTGGCCGATATGATGATCCGAAGAAATTGAGCTCGACTCAACAAAGTGACGACGTGTCTAACGCAGTCAGCCGCCGTGGAGTGATGTTGTTGGGCTAGTTGGACACCGGCGCGACGGTGAAGTTCGTATTGCAAGAATACTTTTAGTACTACTGGGATGTGTTTGAGAATAAAACACAACACCCCATACGAAAACTTCCTTCAAAAAGGATGTCTGAGATCCCGTTCATAAAGAAGATGAATTCGGGTCGGATTAGTTCTCGCACAGAAAACAGATCCAAACAGTGATGCACTAATCGGAAGTTTCCCGGAGTTTGGACGGTTGGATCGAGCTGAATTTTTGGCAGGTGGTAGATATGGGAATTCCGCAGAAAATCAATGGTTGGATCATCCAAAGGACATCCGAGATAGATGCTGGATACCACGCCCTAAACTCGTCCGGATTCTCATCCAGATTCAACAGGGCTCCGGTATATCGGAGATTGCCGGATATTCCTCCATCGGAACTCGACGAAATTTTTGCAGGGTTGTTGTAGACTTAATTCCGCATAATCCCACCGAAGTAATCGTTTAAGCGACACTCGAGGAGGCGGTGGCGGCGGATACAAGTTTGTTGTCCGGAAAAATAGCACGGTCGCCTGAAGGCAATGTTGACGTTGAGCCCCCGAGCTCCATGGATGACTCCTCCATGATCTTGATAGAGATCGGAGTTGGTGTTGATGAAGGCCTTCATCCGAACATGATGATCAGAGGTAGGGCGCAGTCCTCGGTCAAGCCAACGTGACCAGTCGAGCTGGTGACGAAGAAGCCAACGTCGCAGTTGACCTGCAGTCGAGCCATTGATTCTTTCGCCGACCACACAGCGGAACTCTCAATAAAAGCACCAATGTCGGTGTCAAAACCGGCGGATCTCAGGTAGGGGGTCCCAAGAAGTGCGTCTTAGGATCAATGGTAATAGGAGGCAAGGGACACAATGTTTACCCAGGTTCGGGCCCTCTCGATGGAGGTAAAACCCTACTCCTGCTTGATTAATATTGATGATAGGGGTAGTACAAGAGTTGATCTACCACGAGATCAGAGAAGATAAACCCTAGAAGCTATCCTATGGTATGATTGTTTTTTGTATATGTCTATCGACTAGCCTGGCCCTGGTTTATATAATGCACCAGAGGCCTAGGATAACAAGAGTCCCAGCCGAATACGCCGGTGGGGGAGGAGTCCTTGTCTTGATCGCCAAGTCTTGTGGATTCTTCCTTGTATGCGGCAGTTGTCCGGACTGGCCCATGAATATACGGCCATGGGGGTCCTCAGCCCAATCCAACTGATCGGGAGACGACGCATTGAGTACCCCCTAGTCTAGGACACCGTCAAGGGGGGTGATTAGACACTAAGTACCAAAGTTGCAGTTTTTAAGTTCTTAAAGTTTAAGTGGATAGGCACAAGTTTAGCATTCACAACATATAGCAAGCAAGCATGCAAAGAGTATATGAGCAGCGGAAAGTAAAGCATGCAACTTGCAAGAATGTAAAGGGAAGGGTTTTGGAGGATTCAAACGCAATTGGAGACACGGATGTTTTTGGTGTGGTTCCGATAGGTGGTGCTATCATACATCCACGTTGATGGAGAGTTCAACCCACGAAGGGTAACGGTTGCGCGAGTCCACGGAGAGCTCCACCCATGAAGGGTCCACGAAGAAGCAACCTTGTCTATCCCACCATGGCCGTCGCCCATGAAGGACTTGCCTCACTAGCGGTAGATCTTCACGAAGTAGGCAATCTCCTTGCCCTTACAAACTCCTTGGTTCAACTCCACAATCTTGTCGGAGGCTCCCAAGTGACACCTAGCCAATCTAGGAGACACCACTCTCCAAGAAGTAAGAAATGGTGCGTTGATGATGAACTCCTTGCTCTTGTGCTTCAAATGATAGTCTCCCCAACACTCAACTCTCTCTCCTAGGTTTTGGATCTGGTGGAAAGAAGATTTGAGTGGAAAGCAACTTGGGAGGGCTAGAGATCAAGATTCATATGGTAGGAATGGAATATCTTGGCCTCAACACATGACTAGGTAGTTCTCACTCAGAGATAGGATGCTGGAAGTGTAGGTTCAGTCTGATGGCTCTCTCCACAAATGAATAGGAGGTGGAGGGGTATATATAGCCTCCACAGAAAATCTAACCGTTACACACAATTTACCAAACTCGGTGGGACCGAATCATCCAACTCGGTTGGACCGATTTAGTAAACCTAGTGACCATTAGGATTTTCGGTGGGACCGAAATGCAACTCGGTAAGACCGATATGGTTAGGGTTAGGGCATAACGTAATCTCGGTGAGACCGATTACACAAACTTGGTGAGACCGATTTTGGTAATTAGCTAACCAGAGAGTTGGTCAGGCAAACTCGGTGGGACCGATTACTCAAACTCGGTGGGACCGATTTTGATAATAAGTTAACCAGAGAGTTTGCATTGTAATCTCGGTAGTACCAATTGCTCAAACTCGGTGAGACCGATTTTGATAATGGACATACACAAAGAGATTACAATCCCATCTCGGTGAGACCGAGATCCCTATCGGTCAGACCGATTTGCCTAGGGTTTGTGGCAGTGGCTATGACAACTGAACTCAGTGGCGCCGGATAGGAAGAATCGGTGTGACCGAGTTTGACTTTAGGTTTAGGTCATATGTGTGGAAGTGGGAAAGTAGTTGAGGGTATTTGGAGCATATCACTAAGCACTTGAAGCAAGAGGTTCATTAAGAAACACCTCATCCCTCCTTGATAGTATTGGCTTTTCCTATAGACTCAATGTGATCTTGGATCACTAAAATGTAAAATGAAGAGTCTTGAGCTTGAAGCTTGAGCCAATCCTTTGTCCTTAGCATCTTGAAGGAGTTCCCACATCCTTTAGTCCATGCCACTCCATTGTTGAACTTATCTGAAACATACTAGATAAAACTGGTAGTCCAACAAGAGATATGTTGACATTAATTACCAAAACCACCTAGGGAGCACTTGTGCTTTCAATCTCCCACTTTTTGGTAATTCATGACAACATACATCAAAGCTTTCGATAAAGATATAAAGAGTAGCAAGTAAAGCTTTGGAAAGACATGTAACAAGCATAGGCTCCCCCTACATGTATGCAATCATGTGAATATGAAATATAGAAGCATGTGATAGCATAACCATGATAGAGCAGGCAATGTGTTACATGTATCTTGGCCATATGCATCAGAGCAAAGAATATTAAAGAGAATACCTTCATGCACATGAGTCCTTCTTGCAAACAGTATGTACATCAGCAAGAATTCCTCATACACATGATTGTGATGCATATACTTACCTTGTAGTCTTGAGTTGGCTTAGGATGGAATGAACCTACGTAAACAAGGTTAGATAACACAGATACATCTACTAGCCAGAGCAAACAGAAGAAACCACAAGAATACCAAGACTGGGATGACATGTAGAGAGTGAGTACTAAGTACTACATTGGATTAGACATGTCCCCAAGAGTAAAGATATGCAATGAATTTAAATGATTTCTTTCACTTAGATGTCTTGCTCCCCCTGAATCTAGCATGGGATACTGGGAGAAGATAGGGAATAGAAAATCAGAGCTGAAAGTTATAAATGAACAGAGCTAATGCAAATGAGCACGAATGAACATGTCTTTCCCCTCAAGAATACATGTGGCATCTCTCCTCTTGAACACCAAGCATCTGGGATCCTTGAGAAATACTTTCTACTAGTATTCTCTCCCCCTAGAGATCTCTTTCTCCCCCTGAAGGATCTCTCTCTCCCTTTGAGGAGGTGATACTCTCTCTCTCTCTGATGTGATCTCTTTAAGTGATAAGCTTTGATGTGATCTCTCTCTCCCCCTTTGACATCAATTTCCAAGAAGGGTTTGATCCTTGAGTCACAGCACAAAGAATTTATATAAAAAAATGTGATGCTTGTAGAGGACAAGATTCATTGAGTGGAGTTGGATCATAAGAAACACAGAATAAGTGGCAAACTGGTTTTTTCTGTTGTGAAATCGGTGGCATAGAGTGGTATGCTTCGGTGGTACCGAAAGTATTCGGTTGGACCGAAAATAACAAATCGGTGGAACCGAGTTCATTGCAGGGAAAACAGTTGTCACCTTAGCTCACTAGACTAATAATATCTCACGAGGATTTGCAAGGAATTAACTGAATGATATGCAATGAATTGGATGCAAAAAATGCAGAACAAATAGAAAGAAATCTAGATGAAGTTTTTTTTAAAAAAAAGGGGAAACAAATATGCATGAGACGAATGCAAAAACACAAAAGAGAACATAAGAGAACTTCATCTAGAGATGGTCGGCGACAAGGTCACCTATGTTAGAGTATATTGACTTAGGAGTCAAGTGAGATCACTTGATCATAGGTCATACTCATCGTTTAAGCTCAAAATGGGGTTGCCATTTTTTGTTTAAGCATCTTGATGTATTCACATCTTGTCGAGGTGCTTTAACTCATGACTTGGAGTAAAGCTTCTCTAAGATGGAATAACATACCTTGGTTGATGGTGTTGTCCATGTAGTTGAACTCATGTGGGTTGCTCAAGGGTGATGTAGCTTATCAAGAATTTGGAGCACCACTTGGAATTTGTGTCCATCTACCTACATGGGTTAGTTCTTGCAAGGAAGAGCACTTGTGTATCCAAAAATGACAATCATGAAGCTCAACATAGAATTTGTCAAAGGATATGTTTGAATGGTTCCATGCTTCCTTGTCTTCAACCACCATAGTGTAGAGACTTGGTGATGTAGAGATTGCTCAAGATATGAGTAGGTTACAATCTCATGGAATTTGATTCAACCAAGTACCTACATGGGTTAGATAACATGCAAGATACAAATATATCCAAGACAGAAGATTTTGATCATAAGAGAAATATCAAGGATTAGTCATAAGCTCATGTCTTGCATGTATCCAATGGAGTTTCTACTCCAAGTTTGAAGCATCAATGATGTTCAATTCTCCTCTTAACCTACAAAACACTTTCTCATCAAGAGGTTTAGTGAATATATCCGCTAATTGCTTTCGGTGCGAACATGCTTAAGATCAATGTCACCCTTAGCAACATGATCTCGAATGAAATGATGACGAACTTCAATATGCTTAGTTCAAGAATGTTGCACAGGATTATGACCAATTTTGATAGCACTTTCATTGTCACAAAGCAATGGAACATGTTTCACATATATCCCATAATCTTTAAGAGTTTGAGTCATCCAACGTAATTGAGCACAACATGAACCAGCGGCAGTGTATTCCGCTTCGGCGGTGGATAAGGATACCGAGTTTTGTTTCTTGGAGGACCAAGACACAAGAGATCTACCAAGAAATTGACAAGTACCCGAAGTGGACTTTCTATCAACCTTGTCTCCGGCATAGTCCGAGTCGGAGTACCAACAAGATCGAAAGAGGCCCTCTTAGGATACCAAATGCCAAAATTTGGTGTATGGATTAAGTATCTCACTATCCTTTTCACGGCCTTAAGATGACATTCTTTAGGAGCAACTTGATATCGTGCACACATGCACACACTTAGCATAATATCGGGATGTGAAGCACATAGATATAACAATGAACCAATCATAGAGCGATAAACCTTTTCATCAACCGGTTCATCATCTTTGGTTAAGTCAAGATGTCCACTAGTAGGCATGGGTGTAGTCATACCTTTGCATTCTTGCATATTGAACTTCTTGAATAAGTCCTTGGTGTACTTGGTTTGAGAGACAAAAGTACCTTCCTTAGTTTGCTTGATTTGCAACCCAAGAAAGAATTTAAGTTCACTCATCATAGACATCTCAAACTTCTCCGACATTAGCTTCCCAAACTTTTCACTAAAATGAGGATTAGTTGAACCAAATATAATATCATCAACATAGATTTGGCACACAAAGAGTTCTCCATTAACCCTTTTAGTAAAAAGTGTGGAATCAATTTTCCCAATTTCAAAGCCTTTTTCAATAAGGAACTTGGTCAAGAATTTATACCATGTTCTAGGAGCTTGTTTAAGACCATAAAGAGCTTTGTGAAGTTTGTAAACATGATTGGGTTTCTTAGAATTGATAAAGCCGGGGGGTTGTTTAACATAAACTTCCTCCTCTATTTCACCATTTAGAAAAGCACTTTTAATGTCCATTTGGTACAAGGTGATATCATGGTGATTAGCATAGGCAAGTAAGATGCGAATGGACTCAAGTCTAGCAACAGGAGCATAAGTCTCACCATAGTCCATACCTTCGACTTGTGTGTAACCTTGGGCAACGAGACGTGCTTTGTTGCGAACTACTTGTCCATCTTCATCTTGCTTGTTGCGAAACACCCATTTGGTACCGATGATGTTGTGGTTGTTGTCGGGCTTCTCAACCAATGTCCAAACTTGGTTCCTCTCAAAGTTGTGTAGCTCTTCATGCATAGCATTTATCCAATCCGGATCTTCCAATGCTTCTTCGACCTTCATAGGTTCAATGCTAGAGATGAAAGAATAGTTTTCACAAAAGTTAGCTAAACGAGTTTAAGAGCGAGTGATTCTCCCGGTTTGAATATCATTGTAGATTTGCTCGACGGGATAGTCTTTAGCAATTCTTGCTCGAACTCGTGAAAGTTTTTGCTTGGATCTTGGTTGAACTTCTTCTTCATCTTCTCCTTCTTCTTGGCCTTCTTCATTTTTGGCATTGTCGTTCTCTTGTCATGGTGGAGAAGGAGGTTGTTGACGTTCATCTTGATGCACTTCCTCGTTTTCTTCATCTTGGTGTGTCCCACTTGTGGATGCTTCCGTATCAACTCTTGGTTCACCTTGTCGTGAAGTACAAGCTTCCACTTGGATGGACGAGGTACTCTCCTTCACCTCCGTTGGACGGACCTTGCCAATAGACAAGTCTTGGATTGCTTCCGAAGGATCTTTGTCTCCTACATCAATTGGCAATTGCTCTACTTGCAAGCCGTTAGATTCATCAAACTTCACATCTACCGTCTCTTCAACCTTTTGGGTGAAATTGTTGTAGACACGGTATGTGTTAGAGTTTGAGCCATAACCTAGTAGGAAACCTACATGAGACTTAGGAGCAAATTTAGAACAACGATGCTTATCAAGAATGTAGCACTTTGAGCCAAATACTCGAAAGTATCCAACTTGGGGTTTGTTACCGGTGAGGAGCTCATATGCCGTCTTGCCGAGTAGCTTGTGAATATACAAGCGATTTGTTGCATGACAAGCTGTCTCAACCGCTTCTGCCCAAATGTGCTTCGGCGTCTTGTACTCATCAAGCATCGTTCTCACCATTTCGATGAGCGTCCGGTTCTTCCTCTCAACAACTCCATTTTGTTGAGGTGTGTATGTAGCCGAGAACTCGTGTGAAATCCCTTCTTCGTCAAGAAAGGTGTCCACATTTGCGTTCTTGAATTTCGTTCTGTTGTCGCTGCGAACCTTCTTGATCTTCACTTCAAATTGATTTTGGGCCTTCCTAGCGAAATTTTTGAAGATCTTTTGAACCTGCGATTTATCATCGAGAAAGAACACCCACGAAATCTTGAAAAATCATCAACTATAACTAGACCAAAAGAATTTCCACCGAGACTCTTGTAGGAGTTAGGACCAAAGAGATCCATATGAAGTAGCTTTAGTGGCCTCCTTGTGGTCATAATGTTCTTCACGGGATGCCTTCCGCCAACCTGTTTACCTGCTTGACAAGCACTGCAAAGTCTATACTTATCAAATATGACATCATTAACTCCAAGGATATGATTTCCCTTAATAAGCTTGTCAAGGTTTCGCATACCAACATGACCTAATCGTCTATGCCATAACCAACCTTTTGAGGATTTAGCAATGAAGCAAGTTTTAGGTTGAGCCTTTTTAGTGAAATCAACAATGTATAGATCACCTCTACGTACACCGGTAAAGACCATTTTATAATTGTCTCGACGAAACACTTGGCAATCTACTTCAGTAAATAGGACATTGAAACCGAAATCAGCAAGTCTAGATACTGAAAGTAGGTTGTATCCAAGAGATTCAACGAGCATAACATTTTGTATGGAGCTATCATGTGATATGGCCACCTTACCAAGGCCAACCACCTTACCCTTTGAGTTGTCACCGAAAGTGACAGACTTTCGAGGACTATCATTTTCAGCAAGCTCACGAAACATGTCTTTATCTCCGGTCATGTGATCGGTACATCCACTATCAAGAACCCATTCCTTTCCTCCTGACATATATCCCCGAAGATTTGCCATAAGACCAAAATGTCTCATTGCATCATCAAGATCGAAGTCACTATCATCATCCTCATCATAGTATCCATGTTCAACATCGTCATGTGGTGGATCAAATCCTAGAGAGGGTGATTCGTTAGAGTGAGTTTGACAATGATCTTGCTTATGAATTTTTATAGCTTCGGAAACAATATCACTAATAATTCCAACACCTCCTTTGGCACGCATAAGGTTTGTAAGTTCAAATAGACGATCACCAAACATAGGATCACTAGTATTCATCTTACTCAAAGCAATAGACTTATGGAGAATTTCATCAAGATTTTTCAAGGAATAATCTGGAAATCGTTCCTCAAGAAAATTCCATATAGTGTAGGCACACTCAAGAGTAGGCAAACATCCAATCAAGTTTCTAGGCAATCCTCTAATAATAAGTTCGGCAGATCTAAGATTCCTAACCATGTCAATTGACTCATCAAGGGTAGGATGCATAGGATCAACATGAGGTGCGCAAGGGCTAGCAATGTACTTGTTCAAATGATATTGATTGAAAATTACAAGCATCTCATTTTTCCACTCATGAAAATACTCTCCATCAAGAATAGGCACTCTATGTCTAAGACTCCCCAAAGTAGACTCATCCATCTTCCTCCAATGGTGATTAAACCAAGGCAATGGAGACTAAAGCTCTAATACCACTTGTAGGACCTTGAGAAGAGGTATCTAGAGGGGGGTGATTAGACACTAAGTACCAAAGTTGCAGTTTTTAAGTTCTTAAAGTTTAAGTGGAGTTTAGCCACAAGTTTAGCATTCACAACATATAGCAAGCAAGCATGCAAAGAGTATATGAGCAGCGGAAAGTAAAGCATGCAACTTGAAAGAATGTAAAGGGAAGGGTTTTGGATGATTCAAACGCAATTGGAGACACGGATGTTTTTGGCGTGGTTCCGATAGGTGGTGCTATCGTACATCCACGTTGATGGAGACTTCAACCCACGAAGGGTAACGGTTGCGCGAGTCCACGGAGGGCTCCACCCACGAAGGGTCCACGAATAAGAAACCTTGTCTATCCCACCATGTCCGTCGCCCACGAAGGACTTGCCTCACTAGCGGTAGATCTTCACGAAGTAGGCGATCTCCTTGCCCTTACAAACTCCTTGGTTCAACTCCACAATCTTGTCGGAGGCTCCCAAGTGACACCTAGCCAATCTAGGAGACACCATTCTCCAAGAAGTAACAAATGGTGCATTGATGATGAACTCCTTGCTCTTGTGCTTCAAATGACAGTCTCCCCAACACTCAACTCTCTCTCATAGGTTTTGGATCTGGTGGAAAGAAGATTTGAGTGGAAAGCAACTTGGGAGGGCTAGAGATCAAGATTCATATGGTAGGAATGGAATATCTGGGCCTCAACACATGAGTAGGTAGTTCTCACTCAGAGATAGGATGCTGGAAGTGTAGGTTCAGTCTGATGGCTCTCTCCACGAATGAAGAGGAGGTGGAGGGGTATACATAGCCTCCACACAAAATCTAACCATTACACACAATTTACCAAACTCGGTGGGACCGAATCATCAAACTCGGTTGGACCGATGTAGTAAACCTAGTGACCGTTAGGATTTTCGATGGGACCAAAATGCAACTCGGTAAAACCGATATGGTTAGGGTTAGGGCATAACATAATCTCAGTGAGACCGATTACACAAACTCGGTGAGGCCGATTTTGGTAATGAGCTAACCAGAGAGTTGGTCAGGCAAACTCGATGGGACCGATTACTCAAACTCGGTGGGATCGATTTTGATAATAAGTTAACCAGAGAGTTTGCATTGTAATCTCGGTAGTACTGATTGCTCAAACTCGATGAGACCGATTTTGATAATGGACATACACAGAGAGATTACAATCCCATCTCGGTGAGACCGAGATCCCTATCGGTGAGACCGATTTGCCTAGGGTTTCTGGCAGTGGCTATGACAACTGAACTCGGTGGCGCCGGATAGGAAGAATCAGTGTGACCGAGTTTGACTTTAGGTTTAGGTCATATGTGTGGAAGTGGGAAAGTAGTTGAGGGTATTTGGAGCATATCACTAAGCACTTGAAGCAAGAGGCTCATTAAGCAACACCTCATCCCTCCTTGATAGTATTGGCTTTTCCTATAGACTCAATGTGATCTGGGATCACTAAAATGTAAAATGAAGAGTCTAGAGCTTGAAGCTTGAGCCAATCCTTTGTCCTTAGCATCTTGAAGGAGTTCCCACATCCTTTAGTCCATGCCACTCCATTGTTGAACTTATCTGAAACATACTAGATAAAAGTGTTAGTCCAACAAGAGATATGTTGATATTAATTACCAAAACCACCTAGGGAGCACTTGTGCTTTCACCGTTCCAACATATCAGTGAGACGACGGCGAGTCCTTTTCTACTAGTATTCCCGAACAGACGTGTAGGCCGCCTCTTCGTGAACCATGGCAAACTAGGCAACCGTCCACCGACTCTTTGCCTTTCCCTCTCGATTTGGAACTGTTGTCGCACGCTCTTCCTCTCCCTCCTCCATTTTCCTTTAGCCCTTCACCCTTCCTTCTGCCATTGTTTGATTGTCTTCTCCATGGAGGGAACAGGCCGAAAACGAGCCCGTTATTCTTTCCCGATCTGAAAGATGACATGGTGGAGGAACTCATTGATCAGTGCGATGTCATCACCTAGGCTAGCATGATAGGTTCGTTCAAGCCCATTCTCGACTCAACTAATAACATCATTACAAGGAACCCAAGAGTCAAGGAGCGGTTTGATCTCCCCTATCTTCTTCGTCGTGACCCTGATGACTACTGGTGCGGGGACGACGGAGGCCTCGCCTTGTGCAAGCTGATGCCGCTTGATAATGATACGTATGATGTTAAGATGCCATCGCTTGAGGGCAAGGATTGGGTAGGCGCAAATGGAGATTGGGTTGTTTACGTTGGGTCTAATTGTGAGTGGGAACTTGTGAATGTGTACACTCGTGACCGGGTTCCACTTCCAAAAATCTCAACAGACTGCCCAGAGGTTGAGCACACCGATATTGTACGCACGTTCAAATACGATCATGGTGACTGTCTTCTACGGAAGATAGCAATTTGTTGAGTTCCCAACCGCTCTTGGAATTAAAACAACTATGAACTTGTTGCTATCTTCGACAAGCTTGTTGCCGTCCTTCGTGGTTCGACTGGATGGATATTGCTCAAAAATTAGTTTCTATACATGAATGTGTACTGTGATGCAATTCAATACGATGGGCCTTGTGTTTGCTGCCACTACTCGTGGCACTGTTTTTGCATGGAATCCTTATACTTTCAGTACGTTTGTCTTCCACCATAATTATAATTGTTTCATCGGGTTAGCAAGTTTCCCTTTACTAATTAACCTTCTTCTTGTGTTTCCAAGGTCCTGTGAACATTCCACCACCTATACTTGAAAATTTTTATAACCAAGGGGGAGATAACGATGGTGATGATCATGAGCATGAGGACGAGCAAAATGTATATACTCAGTGGTGCCTGGCAACTAATTCCGATGGATCACCTCTTCTTGTGTGTATACAGCGCACTGAGTTTGTTACTACTAAGGGAGCACGTGTAGTATCCCATGGTCGCACTCTCCGGACCTATTCCAACACCCATTGCATGGTATTCAGGATGGATACTAGTGTGCTAGCGCCAACACCTTCTCCCTGGTACAGAATTGATAGTCTTGCAGAAAACTCGCTCTTCCTTGGACAAAACTATCCGATGATGGTGAAAGGCGATCCAACTGTTGTTGACACAATGTTTCTAGTACCATTTATGAGAAGCAACTGTGTCTATACCTCGGACATTTGGGTGGTTCCCTACCCTGGTACTGATATAGTAGGCCACTTCAGCATGGATGATCAGTCCTGCGTTGGTCTCGAGATCGACAATAGATGGCCCGTCCCAGAGAATCACTTGTGGTTCAAAGCAAGTGTTTCCAACGCTGAGGATTGGTTGATTTGAAGTTCATTTCATTGCTTGTTATTTGTTGTGTGATGAAAACTTTAGTATTTATAACGTATCCTCGTTGTTGATGTGGGTTGATGACCTATTGTATGTAATAAAATGATATGCTTGTGATAAACTAACTAAATTTATGAATGGCTTTCGAGTCGCTTCTCTGAGTGAGTGGTGCGATGAGGCAAAAAAATATTTTCTGAATACATAATTGTACGTGCATTGCAACAGGTTATCAGATGAGGCCAATCAACAATAGTAGTACACTATTTGTACTAGCTTCACATGCTTCGCGCATTGGGTGGGTGTTTTTACTGTAGCCATACTGTACGTAACCAGCAGCTCGAATCCTCGATACTAGTACTATATAGTAAGTAGTAGGAGTAGTAGGGTGGCATGCGCCAGAACAAGCATTCACGTCCAGGAGTACGGCACACGCCACCAGCACGACTTCCATCTGACACCATATTTCTTGGAGTCCGTACTAGAGCAATCTCTTCAACCTCATCGTTTCTCTAACTCAGCCATCGCGCGGCGGGCGAGGTGGGGGTTTGCCAATAGTCGGTTTCCTCAACTGTGGTCCCACTTGTAAGGCCAACTCCAACGCTCTATCAATATATGGATGTACTCTTCTTCCTAATACCAAAACTTGCATCCATTCTACTCCCTCCGTTCCACAATACATGCCTTCTGTTTGTCAAAATATAGATGTATCTAGACATGTTTTAGTATATAGGTACATCCATTTTTGGACAAATGGAAGTCAAGTATTTTGGAACGGAGGGAGTACACAATAAATTTTTTAAGTTAGCACAACTAGTCTAATCCGAGAGCACAACCGAAGATTTGGTCGGGCTCTTCCTCCTTTTGCCGACACGTGGGACATCCAGCATCCAGGTCGTGTCATGCAAGAAAATAGAGTGGTAGATGAAGCCACGTGATGTGCATCTTGGGTTAAACTATAAATAGAATCTTACTACTCTTGAGTAACTCCAAAAGCAGCCACCGAAGATCTTTATTTTGATTTGTTTTTTATCACCAGCACACCGAGGTGAAAGATGTGCAGGTTCTGTGGGTCCTCTTTCGTTTTCACTGACATGTGGGACCGCATGTGAGCAAACAAACAATGGGCTCCACACGTCCGCTGGCTGGCTGAGAAGAGAGATAGAGGAGGGCTGAGCACGGATTCCAGGAAATTTGTTCTACGTAACCAGCACCTTGATATTCGCATGTGGTTGTTTCTAGAATAAAAAAAGAAGGTACCCCTACTTATGTTATTCCCACTACACCTAGCCTAAGGTTAGTAGGTGACCTTGCACTTGGCTCTTCACCTCTTCCGGAAGTCGATGGTTCTACAGTAGTGCTTCTGGCAATCTGACACCAAATGAACTGTTGCACGTCCACCGCTTGTAAGCAAAAGTTTCTCCTCGTGCTGCGAGCCACCGCGCACGCGTTGGCGAGGGAGAAGGCATAATCAAGCTTCTCGTCGTTCTGCGAGTTGACAGGACACATCGAATTTATTTACTAGTAGTACGTAGTCTCTCCAAAAGAGGGCTGACCATGTCATTGCTACCATCCCATGCTCCGTCGTTGAGTACGTGCACTATTCACGTGCCATCGAGGAGAAAAAATATTGCGTAGGTGCCATCGAAGTGCACGACCCACTTACGAAAAAGGGTCCCCCCCCCCCGCTTTTCCCCCCGCATGACTCACTTACGCATTGCTTATCTGATTATCTCCATTTTCTTGCATGACACGTGCACCTTGATGCTAGATGTCTCATGTGTTGGGAAAAGGATGAACAAAGCTCACGTAAAAGAAAAGAGTTGAAGAGCATAGATTCCCGACGACCGAGAAGGAGCAAGGAACCTCGCGGTGGAGCGTCTGCAAGGAACCTTGCGCGTTTTCCCCTATTTTTTGCTGCCTGCCCACCTATAAACAAATAAAAGAACATGAATTTTTCGCTAACCACTAGAAACGGTACATCAGGATGCTAAGTTGAAGATGTTTTATACTCCCTCCGTTCCCAAATATAAGTCTTTTTAGAGATTTCAATAAGGGACTACATACGAAACAAAATAAGTGAATCTACACTCAAAAATATGTCTACATACATCCATATGTTGTAATCTATTTGAAATGACTAGAAAGACTTATATTTAGGAACGGAGGGAGTAGTTTATATTGAATTATTGATAACCACGCAACAAGCAACGCATGTATAGGACGCATGCAGCCACGCATGTACACAAGCCAACACACTAACTCCATCCGATCCAACTCATGCACATACGCGCACAGCATGGAGCACACAACGCACGTACACAACACGTGCATGCACACACGCTCGGCCGCAGAATGCACGTGAATAACACATGCATGCGCACACACTCGGCTGCATGGAGGCATGCGCCATCCGCGGCGACATCCGGTTCATCGTGCTACGGCGAAGCTCGCACGCAACGGCGCATACGGATCTCTTGCAGCACCTCTTTGCCGTCGTTGCTCAACTACTAGTCGGAGACGAAGACGACCGCAGCCTCGGCCTTATAGCTAGCACCGATGGAAAAACATGCATGTTGCACGCACACGAGCACATACAGAGTGCCCACGATGTGGTGGTGGTGCGTCCCTAGTCGCCTCTACTCCTTTTGTGCATGTTGTCTATCAAGGCGGCTGCATGCTAATGATGATGTGGGTGAGATCTTCTAGTACTCAGATGATGACGAGGAAAATTATGAGACACAAGGTGACGTACACCGTCAAGGTCCACGATCAAGGTGGTGCTAGTAAGTGCTTAGATGTGCTTAGAGCAAGTACAATAGAGTTGAGTCAGCGGGCTATAAGGAATAAACTAGTATATTTCTACTTAGTTGGAGGAAAGAGAAGAGGAGAGAGAAGGTAAGCGGGCTCTTCGTGAAGAGCCAGCTCTAGCACATGCTCCTAGGCACTTTGTGAGAATGAAAGGTGGGCCACATAATAAAAAAAGTAGTACACTCTTTTGATCTACTATTTTACATGTTGACTATAAGATGGGTTGTAGATGACATGGCACTGGCTTATAGCCAGCAGCTGGATATACTATTAACCATGCTCTTTAGATGAGGTGCTAAGTGCATTAAATGGCTTAGTAACTCAAGTCTTCAATGCATAGGTGCTTAGTTTATTGGTGCCACATCGTATTTTATGCCTACGTGGCAGGCTTAGCAGCTATACATGGTGGAGCACTGGGAGATGCCAAGGCTGGTCATAGTGGGGAGTAACTTATATTGTAACATATTACTATGTTACTCTAAACATCTCTATAAACCGGAAAGGAGGGAGTAGTAACATAGACCAGTGTCATATGCAGAGTATGGGAGCACATGATATTTCCCCGTCCGGACCGGTCCCAAGTTGGCTTCTCACCTTCTTGGCCCAACAAAAAAACCTCCCCCCTCCCACGCGTGCTTCCCACCCGGCGCCAGCTGAGCCCGCTACTCCACATTGATGGCAAGTCAGGGCAACGTGACCTCTCTCTACTTCCGCTGTTGAAGCGGCGCGCCGGCCGAGGGAATCGCCCGCTGCACGCTCGGCATTTCAGACTACACAGTGGAGAGTAACTTTAGAGCAAGTACTACAATTAGATTGCATAAGCAGACTATAAGGATTTAAATATAGTATTTGTGCTTAGTTGAAGGAGAGAGAAGAGGAGAGAGAAGAGAAGCGGATTGTAAACGTGTAGCCGGTTGTACTCCAACATACTTTGTGAGACAAAAGGTGGGGCCATTATTAATGATATAGTATTTATAATAAAGGGACTAACGGACGCCTTAATTACTTTGTTTTTTTGAGACAAACCTTGGTGGGGCTATTATTGACTTTTTTTGAGCTATTATTGACTTGGACGTGGGGTTTGGGGGCCAAAGGCCTACTATTATACTCGCACGACCGACCTGACATGCTCTACCCTAGCCGCCGTTGTATCATATGGTTTTGCACCTTTCCAGATCTTAGTGCCGCCACGCAATTCTTCTCCAGCCCTCCTTCCGGCGTGCACCGCGAGAAGGGACAGCAGTCCACCGAAAGTCGCCTTTCGTGATCCTGTACGGGAGAGGGGCGATCAGGTTTTTGGGGAGCACACTCCTGTGACTGCTGCCAGTGACGACTTCCTCAACGACAGCCTTCTTCCCCGACCTCGGTAACCCCTTCATCAACGACATGAGTGACAACATCAACCACATCGGTTCTGCTCCCACTATACAGTATGTGATTCTGTCCTCCTAGTTTAGTCTGCATCATTACTTTGATGTTTGCAATTGTCGTCATGATCTATTTACTGCTGATTCGGATTAAATCTCATACTAAATTGCTCATATATTCAACTATCCAATCCAAAAACCTGATTACAGGCAATTTACTCCGAGTGGTTTTGCTGCGCTTTTGAAGCCGCCTACTTTTAAGGGGGTGCAATATAAAAGGTGGCGCACAAGAGCAGTATATTGGTTTCAGATCATGTACTGCTATGATGCCACTAAGGGTAAGTCTGAGGGCGATCTTAATCCTACACAGCAGGAAGATTTTCAGAACATGGATACCCTCTTCAAAGCCGCCATGTTGAGTGTTCTTGACGATTCCATTGTGGATTCATATATGTTGTTTGACAGCGGCAAAGACATGTGGGTTGCGCTCGAGGCCACGTTTGGGCCCTCGGGTGCTAGCAACGAGTTGTACATCATGGAGCAATTCTGTGACTACAAGATGACTGATGAGCGCTCTGTTGTTCAGCAGACTCATGAGATACAGTCACTCTCTAAGGAACTTGAGTACTTTAAGTGTGTGTTGCTGGACAAATTTGTTGCTGGGACCATCATTGCCAAGCTTCCACCTTCGTGGAACGATTTTGCTACTTCTCTGAAAAACAAGAGACATGAGTTTTCTATTTTGGATCTCATTAGCACTCTTGATTTTGAGGAGAAGGCGAGAGCAAAAGACACACATGCTTGTCGGGGGTTGGGTGCGACATATGCCAAAGGATGGCTTATCATGGTGCGAGCGAGTAGAACGTCGCCGGTGCCAGGAAACGGGATGACGCGAAGACATGCACGCCGGCCGATCTTACACAGCTTCGGGGCTCTCCGGGGAGATAACACCCCTACTGCTGCTCTGCGGGGTCTCCGCATGATCACTAAGGCAAAGTGAGTACAAGGTTGCTCCTAGAGCTGTATTCTGGAGGTAGGAGAAGGCAAGGCTAACTCTCTCCTCCCTGTATGATCTAGTCTAGTGCTAATGGATCCGAACCCTTTGCATGGGTGCCCCGGGGGGTTTATATAGGCCTACCCCCCGGGGGTACAATGGTAATCCGGCTGGGCGCGGGTCCCAGCCGTCTGTCTCACAGGCCGCCGTCTTCTCCGCCGACTGCTGGGGCCCGCCGACTGGTGGGCCCCGCCGACGGGTCCGATACTGTAGTCGTGCTTCTAATGACGCAGGCTTGGTCATGGGGTCGTGGCAACAGTGCCGCCGTCTATCGGACGGTCACTGTCGCCATTCTCCGTCTTGTCTGGTTAATGGCGTGTGGGGCCCGTGGGAAGGGCCGGCCGACTCCAGGGGAGCCGACTCCCACGGGTCCGTCTTCGGGGTCACCCAGCCGTCTTCTATTCTCTCGCTGATGGGCGGGTCCCGCCGTCTCTGGGTCGTACAGGTAGGCCGTCGTGGCCACAGTGCGCCGCCACTGTGGCTGAAGTCAGGGCAGGCATCGCAACAGTGTCGCGCCATGCTGGAGATCTCCAGCGATACGACATAATGTAGCCATGCCAGCTCCTCGTAAGCAGGGGGTGACGGCCACGCCGTGACCGTACCCCGCCTCGCCTATCATGGCGAAGGTAGGTGACGGGTGGAATCGCAGGCCGACTCTCTAAAGTCGGCTTCTCTGGAAGTCACCGGCCATGAGTCGGCTTATCTTGGAGTCGCCGCCTCAGACTCGGTTTATCTTGGAGTCGCTGCCTGGGACTCGGCTCATCTTGGAGTCGCTGCTTGGGACTCGGCTCATCTTGGAGTCGCTGCCTGGGACTCGGCTTAAGGGGCGCAGTCTGCCCCGATGCCTTGAAAGGCTCTGGGGCTCGGGTTAGCCTACCCGTGGCCCATTACTCCGACAGTAGTCCCCGTAGCTGGTGAGGCTCCGAGAGTGATACGTTTTGGGGCCTCAATAGTTTCATTCTTCTGGCAGTGGAATCTGGGCTTCGCTTCCCGTCTTCCTTCAGGCCGACTATCCAGAGTCGGATTCGCAGGGAGCTGTCTTGCTCCGTAAAGAGTTCGACAGTCGTGGCGGGAGATTAGGCGGCGTGCCTGATACGCTTCCCCGTAGCCGCCCGCCGCGGTCGTGTCACGCGGCGCCACGCGGCAAGGACAGTCTGCCTACCCATGCAAACGGATCCGTTGCGGCCGTGCGGACGGTTGGGTTTCCCACGTTGTTACTGCGCGCAGTAACTTCATGGGGTAAATCGGTGGGAGGCGTGGGGTCCCGTGCGCAGTTAATCCCACGCCCGCCCCATCGGCTTCTCAGCCTACAAGGCTATAAGTAGGCGGGAGAAGTGGAGCGGCAAAGCACACGCGCCCATCTTCCTTGCTCCCCCGCCTCCTCTTGCCTCCTCTGCTCTTCTTCTTTGCCGCCGTCGTGCAGAACCACACCGTGCCAACGGCGATGAGCTCCTCCTCCGCCGCCGCGGCTTCTGTCATGCGCTCCGGCGTGTGGGACGGCTCGGAGGTAGATGACGACCTCATCGAGTTTCTCCGCAAGACGCACCGCCTCCCCGGCGCGCACCTCGTGCGAGCCCGCGTCGCGCCGGCGAGGGAGATATCGCCGGCGCCGGAGGAAGGAGAGCGGGTCATCTTCCGCTCGCACCTCATGCGCGGCCTGGGGCTGCCGGCGAGCGGCTTCTTTCGCTCCTTCTTGGAGTTCCACGGGCTCCAGCCGCACCACCTCACCCCGAACACGGTGGTGTTGTTGGCTGCCTTCGCCACCCTGTGCGAAGGCTTTCTCGGCGTTCTCCCCACCATCGAGCTGTGGGGAGAATTCTTCTCATCCAAGCTCGGCACGCACGTCGCCGGCGTGCCGGCTCAATGCGGCGCCTTCATCGCGATGCGGCGATCGACGGCCGACAATCTGTTTCCCTCCATCCCGCTGATCAAGTCGGTGAAGATGTGGTAGCGGTCGTACTTCCACATGAAGAACGTCGCCCCCGACGGCGACTGGGTCAATCTGCCGCCTTATGAAGCCGGCACACCGGCTAGGAGGCTCCCCAGCTGGTCTCATCGAGTCAAGACGCTGACTCCCGCCGGAGCCGCCGCCATAGCGCGACTCCGAGTTCTGACGCAGTCGGAGGGCCTCGTTGGGGCCGACTTGCTGGCCGCCTTCGTGGCGCGCCGAGTCCTCCCGCTCCAAGGCCGGACTCATCTAATCAGTCAGATGAGCGACCACCGGGACCCGAGTCGGATGTGCACCAGGGAAATGCCCCGTGCAGAGGTGGCAAACATGGTGAACCACATCGCGAACTGCGAGCTCGGGGAGGATTGGCAGTTCGGCAAGGAGCCGTACTCGCGTGCCAACCCCCCTCCAGTGGTAAGTCACATCTCTTTATTGCTTTGTCTTCTTTATAGCCGAATCCGACTTCTGATTTTCATTGGTTTCTCTGAGTTAGAACCCCCTCATTCAGCCCGTAGCCGGTGTCGCAAGACCGCCCCACGAGTTCGTCCCCGACCGAGCGGAGAGCGACGTTGACGACCCTGACTTGGGGGCGGCGGCGATGGAGGCCGACATCGAAGGCGGCGGAGGAGGAGCGGGAAGCGGCCTCAGGCCCTCGGCCACCTTCACCGACTGGTCTGAAGACGACGCCGAAGGGGAAGTCGTCCCGCGCCACCAGCCAAGGGTCGTCCCATCGGGCGCGGGTTCCTCCGCCGGCTTGGCCGGCCAAGGCGGCGTGAAGAGGCGCCACGCCGGGCCGAGTTCGCTCGGCGGCAAGCCGAAGAAGTTCAAGGGGGAGGCCGCCGCGACCAAGCGGGAGGAGGCGGCCGCGAAGGCCAACCGCTTTTGTAAGGAAGTGAAGAGGCCACCGCTAGTCTCCTTGAGAGGGTCGCCGTCCCCTCCGTCATGGGCTCGGCAGAGATGTCCGCCAACACCCGGCGGGTCGACCCCGCCGCCGACCTCTGGGAGGCGACGGAGCGAAACGCGCGTGAGAAGCGCGATGAGGAGGAGGCCGACCGCCTGGAGAAGGCGGAGGCTAAGATGGCGGCGGCCTCTTCCCAGAAGAAGCTGGAAGAGGCCGAAGCCGCCATCGCGGCCAGATGGCGAGCTGAGGAGGCCGCGCGCCGCCAATCGGTGTTGCACGTCCTCCCCCTGTCGTCCACACCGCCGCCTCCGGAGTTCATGGGGCAGACTGGAGAAGCCGGCGCCGAGAACCCCATCGCGAAGAAGGAAAGCGGCAAGGCCTCCATGTCGTACACGCTCGTGCCGCCACCGCCGCCTCCGCCGCCGTCTAGGAGCGCGCGTGGAAAACAGCCGGCGGGCCCGCCGGTGCCGCCGACTGAAGACGAGGCCGTGGTGACGCTGCTCCTTCAAGTCGCCTCGCCAGCGCGCCGCCGTCTTGAGAAGGCGACTTCGGCGCCGCGGCCCTTGGAGGTCGGTGCCGCCAGCTCGGCCATCCCACACGCCATGGCGACGAGCGCCGCGCCCGTTGGGTGGGTGCGTGGAGGCGGCACAGGTCCGCTGTACCAGGCGCTTCTGGACGTCCAGGCGAAGCTGCGAGCCAAGGGCGACGCTCTCCAGAACTGCACCAAGGCGCATCTGGCGTCGCAAGCGGCCGTCCGGGTATGCTTTTTCTTTGATTCTTGTCTTTCTTGCTCTTCTCTATGGGGGCGCGCTAGCGCACCCACTGGGTGTAGTCCCCGAGTTTCGGGCCAGCTGCTGAGCAGGCGGTTCGGAACTCCCTCTGGCGAGTTCCAAGTATTTATCTTTGTCTGAAATGTTTATTACAGGAGTATCACAACCTCCGCGCCACTGCCTTCAACCGCAACGTTGAGGAGTTGAGCAAGCGGACTGCCGACTTGATGGAGAGCCGGAGTGAGTTCCTCTTCTTCTTCGCGGGGGCGCGCTGGCGCACCCGCGGGCTGTAGTCCCTGAGATTCGGGCCGACTACTGAGCAGTCGGGCCGGATCTTCCCAGCGGCCTTCTTTTCTTGACGACTTTAATGTCTCTTTCTTTGTTCTTCTTCTTCTTCGCGGGGGCGCGCTGGCGCACCCGCGGGCTGTAGTCCCCGAGATTCGGGCCGACTGTTGAGCAGTCGGGCAGGATCTTTCCAGCGACCTTCTTTGCTGACGACTTAACGTCTCTTTCTTTCGTTCTTCAGGGGCCAACGCCACTCTTCAGGAGCAGCTGGGCGAAGTCAACACCGCCTTGCGCGTCAAGGGGGAGGAGTGCAGCAAGCTTGCCACAGAGCGCGACCTGCTGGCTGCGCAGCTGGCCGAGCAGAAGGAGCTGCTTAAGAAGGCACAGGACGAGGCCGAGAAGAAGGAGGCTGCTCTCCTGGCCGAGTTCGAGAGCGAGCGCTCCTCCTGGACTAACAAGGAGGCGATGCTGACCTCCGGCTTCCATGAGATCAAGGACATCGTCGACGGTGAGTTTCTTTTCTTCCTTTCTTTCTTTGAGCTTCCGACTATAGGTCGGGCTGACTTCTGATTTTTTGACTTGCTTCTTTTTTGTCTTGGCAGACTTCTTCCCTGGCCACTCGCAGGCAGTCACTCAGGCCATCGAGGCTGATCGCGAGGCACGGAGGGCAAGCGGCGCGGAGATCGCCGCTAACGCCCCCCTGACTGTCGACGAGCAGCTTCTGAGCATCGAGGCCCGTCTTTGTCCGGCCCATCGGTTGATGCGCCGGCTTCAGCGTGCCGGCGCCCAGGAGGTTGCCGCTCTGTGGCCAGACATGCCGGCTCTGCGCACCGCCAGTCGGACTGCCGACTGGCTGGAGGTCACAGCTGGCCGTCTTGAACCTTGGAAGGGTTCCTCGGCCCGGGACGGAGCGCGCCGGGCCTTGGAATTCGTCAAGGGGTGGTATCCGGGGCTGGACCTGGGCCGGCTGGCCGCGTTCTGGTCAGAGGCCCAAGCAGAGCTGGTGGCTGTGGAGGGCGCCCTTGTCGAGCGTGCGGTGGCGATTGCCGACTACACAGATACCAGTGTCTTCGTCCCTGAGCGGGCTGCAGGCGGTGAGGAGGTGCCGCCAGAGTGGTTCGGGATGAACCCGGACTATGGCGAGGACTCGGCGGAGGTGATTGACTCTAGCACCGAGGAGGAAGGCGAGGCGGAGGATGAAGGCGAGACGGAGGCACCAGAAGACGGAGCGGGCGACTAGCCTTAGCTCGACCGTGCCTCCAGCAACGACCCGCGTCCGACCGGGCCGGCTGCCGCTGGCGGCGATCAAGCCGAGACTGCCTAGCCGGCTGCCCCGGCGCCTGACACCGCCGTCTCCTCCGATCCTCCGAACCCGTCTGCTGCTCCCTAGGCTGCTTTCTGGCTTTTATTTTATCTGCTCTAAAAAAGTCTTTGAAGAACTTGTTAATTTGCACAATTCCACCCGCGGGGTGTATTTTGAACTTCTGTTTGAAGATTCGGCCAAGGGCCTATGCTATGTAAATATTAATCCGAGTTCTATCTTTCCTTGCTCATTGCTCCTTTGGCTTTTTCCTTTGCCGCCTTCCCCTTGTTGCCGCCTTGTCAGCCGGACAACCGCTCCGCGCACTGCCGCTGGACCAAGTGCCTGGCTACTTTGGGGAAAGCAAGTACTTGCCATTCATTGGAGTTTTTTTAACAAGTTGGATAGAAAGCGGCAAGTCGACTACTCGCGAGTCGGTTTTGCGAAAAGGGGCTGGAAGCCGGCTTAAGCTATGTTAATGCTTTAGGTCCTTAGCCATTTTTCGTGTGAATGCCCATTCATTCTTACTCCTGCCCACCAAACAGTCGCTCTGCAAGCTGCGGCCTCTGGCAGGAGACGGCTTAGGCGCCGCACATTACTTGTCCGACTTTAGGAAACATTTCATAGCGCCAGACGGCGAGTCCCCGGGCCGACTAGTCGAACCCGGCGCCAAGCGGCGTAGCAAGAAGTAGCATACTCGAAGGCATAATTCTTATCATACAGATAATCAAAAGGGGCAGTCCCCGAGCTCGTCTCGGCGGGCCCGAAGTCTCGGTACTTTAATACAAAGGGGTAGCATGGTACATACTGCATCAACTGTAAAATCTTTGGAGGAGATTTGCATTCCATGGTTGTTCCGACTCTTTGCTGGCCTCGTCTCTCTTGCGTGCTTGGGGCTTCTGAGCGTCGATCAGGTAGTAGGAGTCGTTGCCCAGCACTTTGCTGATAATGAAGGGGCCTTCCCAAGGTGCCGACAGCTTGTGCTGGCCGGCTGTCCGCTGGATCAGTCGGAGCACAAGGTCGCCTTCTTGGAAAGATCTTGGCCTGACCTTCCTGTTGTAGTATCGGCGCAGGCTCTGCTGGTAGATGCCGGACCGACTGAGTGCCAACAGCCGGCCCTCTTCCAGCAGATCGACACCGTCTTGACGTGCTTCTTCTGCTTCCTCCTCGGTGTACATGGTGACTCGCGGGGAGTCGAACTCTATGTCCGTTGGGATGACGGCTTCAGCACCGTAGACGAGGAAGAAAGGCGTGAAGCCGGTTGACTTGTTTGGAGTCGTGCGCAGACTCCAGAGGACGGCTGGCAGCTCCTCAAGCCAACAGCCAGCCGAATGCTCCAGTGGTTCAATCAGTCGAGGCTTGATGCCGAATAGGATGAGGTCGTTTGCTCGCTCCACCTGGCCGTTTGACTGCGGATGGGCAACGGACACTAAGTCCAGTCGGATGCCCTACGTCGCGCAGAAACGGGCCAAGGCGCCTTTGGCAAAATTTGTGCCATTGTTGGTGATGATGCTGTGTGGTATGCCGTACCGAGTCTTGATGTCGGCGATGAAAGTCACTGCAGTCGGACCATTCAACTTCTTGATGGGTTTTACTTCTATCCACTTGGTGAATTTGTCCACCGCGACAAGCAGATGAGTTAGGCCGCCTCGTGCCGTCTTGAATGGTCCCACCATGTCCAGGCCCCAAACTGCAAAGGGCCAGGCGATGGGGATGGTCTTGAGTGTGGAAGCCGGCTGAAGCGGCTTGGAACGGAACATCTGGCACCCTTTGCCTTTTCGGACTAACTCTTTGGCCTCTTCTAGGGCAGTCGGCCAGAAGAAACCGTGCCGGAAGGCTTTGGCGATGAGTGCTCTTGAGGCCGCATGGTGGCCGCACTCGCCTTCATGGATGTCTCTGAGAATTGCTTGGCCTTGCTCTGCTTCGATGCAGTGTTGGTAGACACCAGTGACACTGCGCCTGACCAGCTCTCTGTTGACTATGGTGTAGGCTGTCGCTCGGCGTTGCACCTGCCGAGCCAAGATTTCATCGGTTGGCAGCTCTCTGTTTACTAGGAACTTGAGGATGGGCTGGGCCCATGAGGGTGCTGCTGTTTCTTCAATTGCCACTATTGCGACTTGGACAAGGGCGGCTGGGCTGGGAGGCGGCGGGCTGGAGTCTGCGGCCGCTTGCTGGATCGGCGAAGTCCCTGGGCCGAGCTCTGGAGTCTTCGGGCTGATCATCGCAGTCCCCGGGCCGGGTTCTGAAGTCCCCGGGCCGGCTTCGACTGCGGTATTCTTGGAGCCGTCTGTGAGAATTCTCGTGCCGTCTACTGGTGCTTTGGAGTCGGATCCGACTTCTTCGGGGGGAGCCGGCACAAAGATGGAGTCTGATTCTGGTGAAGGCTTGATAGACGGCTTGAGGAGGCGCTGAAGGGCGACGCCGGATGGTATTGCTTGGCGTGTGGAGCCGACCCGTGCCAGGGCGTCAGCTTGGTCGTTGTCATTTCTTGGCACGTGAAGGAATTCGCACCCCTCAAAATATCCGCTGAGTTGCTGCACCAGGAAGCGGTAGCTCGCCATGTTTGCATCTTTGGCGTCCTAGTCGCCAGACGACTGCTGGACCACCAAATCGGAGTAGCCATAGCACAGGATCCGGCGGATGCCGAGTTCTTTGGCAAGCCGGAGCCTGTGAATGAGCGCCTCGTATTCGGCAACGTTGTTGGAGGCGGCGAAGTGGATTTGCAGCGCATACTTGAGCTTTTCACCTTTGGGGGAGGTGAGGACGATGTCGGCTCCCAAGTCGGTGCGCATCTTGGAGCCATCGAAATGCATCCGCCAATGAGTGGAGTCGGGCGCTGGCGGCAGGTACTGGGTCTCGGCCCAGTCGACAAGGAAGTCGGCCAGTGCTTGTGACTTGATGGCGATGAAGGGTTGGTAGTAGATGGTGTAGGGAGCCAAATCTACGGCCCATTTGGCCACTCGGCCCGAAGCATCTCGGCTTCCAATGATCTCGGCTAGTGGAGCTGTGCAGACCATAGTGATTGGATGCTCTTGAAAGTAAGGCTTCAACTTCTTGGCGGCGAAATGCACGCCGTAGCACATCTTCTGGTAGTGGGGGTAGTTCTACTTGGAGGTCGACAGTACCTCGCTCAGGTAATATACCGGTCTCTGGACAGGGAGCGCCTTGCCTTGCTCCTTGCATTCAACTATGACGACTGTGCTGACCACTCGGCTGGTAGCGGCAATGTATAGGAGCATAGGCTCTTTAGGAGTCGGAGCCGCCAGCACAGGGGGAGTAGTCAACATCTTTTTCAACTGGAGAAATGCTTCGTCCGCTTTGTGGTTCCACTCAAAAAGGTGGTCTTCTTCATCAGTTAGTACAAAGGGAGAGCCTTCTCACCCAGCCGACTGATGAATCGGCTAATGGACGCCAAGCAGCCGGTGAACTTCTGCACATCTAACAGTCGGTGGGGGACTTCCATCATCTCGATGGCTTTGATCTTTATAGGGTTGCCCTCTATGCCGCGTTCAGAGACCAGGAAGCCAAGGAGCTGGCCGGCTGGTACTCCGAAGACGCACTTCTCAGGGTTGAGCTTGATCTGGAATCAGCGCAGATTCTCAAAGGTTTCTTGGAGATCTTCCAACAGTGTCCCACGTTTTTCCGTCTTCACCACCACATCATCTACATAGACGTGGGCATTTCTGCCGAGTTGCTTGAGGAGACATTTCTGCATGCAACGCTGAAAGGTGGCGCCGGCATTCCTTAAGCCAAACGTCATAGTCAGGTAGCAGAAGGCTCCAAACAGCGTGATGAAGGCAGTCTTCAGTCTGTCTGCCGGGTTCATCTTGATCTGGTGATATCCTGAGTATGCATCTAAGAAGCTCAACAGCTCGCATCCGGCTGTGGAGTCTATCACCTGATCAATTCTCGGCAAAGCAAATGGGTCTTTGGGGCAAGCTTTGTTGAGGCTTGTGTAGTCGATACACATCCGCCACTGCTTGTTCTTTTTCAACACTAGGACCGGGTTTGCCAACCATTCTGGGAAGAACACCTCCATAATGAAGTCGGCCGCTAGGAGTCGGGCTATCTCTTCCCCAACAACTCTTCTCTTTTCTTCTGACAGGCGGCGCAAGGGCTGCCTGATGGGCTTCACATCAGATCGGACATGTAACTTGTGCTCGGCGAATTCCGTCGGTACACCTGGCATGTCCTTAGGGGACCATGCGAAGATGTCTCGATTCTCACGGAGGAAATCGACGAGCTCACCTTCCTATTTGCTGTCTAGGTTTGCACCTCTGACAGCATGCCTCTCTGGGTGCTCTGGGTCCAAAGGTATCCTCTTTGTTTCTTTAGCCGGCTTGAACGGACCCTCAGCTTCCGACTCCTTGGGGTCGGGCGACATCTCTGGCTGCTTGTCGGCCATTGCCACAACCCGATCAAGGAGCCGCCTCTCAGCTGCGATCACCAGGGACTCGGCTAGCCGACTACTATTAGTCGCGCGGGCGGACGACTTCCTGTAGTCGCCGGTACGGTCAGTATCCCCTTTGAACTCGGCATCTTCATCTTGAGGTAGGCGTAGTGGGGGACCGCCATGAACTTGGCCAGAGCAGGTCGGCCAAGCAATGCTTGGTATGGGCTTTCAAGGTCCACCACTTCAAACCAAACTGGCTCTCGGCAAAAATGATCTTTGTCTCCGAAGAGAACGTCTATCAGGATCTTGCCGATTGGTGAGCAAGAAAGGCCAGGTACAATGCCGTGGAACACAGTTCGGCTGCTCTGAAGCTGTCTTTGCTTGATTCCTAATTTCTCCATGGTATCCTTGTACAGGATGTTGATGCTACTGCCTCCGTCTATCAACACTCGCGAGAAGCGAGCGGCCCGCCTATCTGTGGCCAAGGTGGCGCTTAAAACCAAGGCATAGGAGCCCGGATTCGGCATCACCTCTGGGTGATCAGCTCTCCTCCAACTGATGGGCTTCTCGGACCAATGCATAAACTCCGGAGTATCTGATGCTACTGCATTTACTTCTTGCTGCTGCAGCCGTCTGCTGCGTCGGTCATCAGCCATACTGGTGAACACTACATAGGCTCCATGCTCTTCCGGGTACTCATCTTGTACGGCGCCGACTGGCCTGGCAGCCGGCTGCTGGGGCGGCTGTGGAGGCGGCGGCCCAGCAGGCGGAGGAGGAAGAAGGCCGTCTCCCTTGGCGATTCTGGTGAGCCAGTGGCATTTCCGGGTGGTATGGTTCGACGGCTTCGCGCCGCTGTGGAACTTGTAGGGACCATCCAGTGTCTGCTCGTAAGAGAAGGTCGGCAACCAGTTGGACTTGCCGCCTTTCTGTCGCTTCGCCGGAGGCTGCCCTTCCGGCTATTGGTCTTCGACTGTCGCAACCTGCCGACTACTGGAAGTCGGCTGTGGGGCTTTGTGCTTGTGATCATTTTGCTGTTGTCGCCGACTGGTATCTCCAGCCGGAGTTCTGGGAGCTTGAGGGGCCACTTTGCCAGTCGCACTAACTTGAATCTCTGTCTTCATGGAGGAGTCGGCCGTCGCATACTTGTCTGCTATGACCAGCAACTCGTCGAGGGTCTCCGGCTCGTCGCAGAGGAGCCTGTGCTTGAGGAGGGTGCCTTCTCTGCACCCGGCGGTGAAGTACTCAATAGCCTGCACCTCGTGCACGCCCTCGCAGGAGCCGAAGCTCGCCCCATCGTCTGAGGTAGTCGTGAGTCGACTCGTCTTGGCCTTTTACGCACAAGGAAAGCTGACGCGTCTTGGGGGGTCGCTTGTACATGCTTGTGAAGTTGCAGACGAAGGCCTCGGTGAAGTCGACCCAGCTGTTGATGCTGCGGGGCTTCAGACTATTTAACCATGTCCGGGCCGTGCCCTGGAGCATGAGCAGAACATACTTCACGGCAACACGCTTGTTGCCGTTGGCTATGTTGACTGCTGTGGACTAGTCAACTAGCCAATCTTCCGGCTTCACGAAGCCGGTGTACTTGGGCGTGTCTCGGGGGAGCGTGAACCCTTTGGGAAAAGGCTCGTCTCGGATGCGGGGTCCGAAACAGGGATCGGTGGAGTCGGTCGATCCGGTGGCGGGCATCGTTCTCTCCGACTCCCTCTCGGCGGCCAAGGCGGTCGCGAGAGTCGGATGCTCAACAGGTGGCGGGGAGACTCATCTTTCTCTTCGTGGTGGGGGAGGCAGATAGTCGCCCTGCCGTTCCACCGCTCTGGGGCGGCCGTCTTGGTCGCGCTCGATGGTGATGCGAGTCCGACTGTGGCTGACAGCCGGATCCTTCTCTTTTCTTCCACGGACACCGCCAGTCGGCGTCCGAGATGTCGCGCCTTGATCTCGGCGGGGAGGCAAGTTGTTGTTTTGTCGTTGCGGCGCCTCCGTGCAGCAGCCGGCTTCGTTCTGCGCGGCAGCCGCTTTGAGGAGCCGCTGGACCCGCTCGGTCATTAGGCGGCGCTCTTCGCCTTCGAAGTTGTCTAGCTCGTTCGCCGCCGCCTGGGCGGCGCGAATGTTCTCCGCAGGTGTGGCATACATGGGGTGATCGGCCCCGAACAGGTTGGCGATGGCCACGCCGCGTTGCCGGACCGCACCTAGGCGGCTAGGCCCAGTCGGGGCTGGCGAGCCGCCCACAGCGCGATCCATTTCACGCTGGTAGGCTTCTGAAAAGCGTCTCATGCTTGCCAGCTTCTTCGCGCCTTTGATGAGCTGAAGGCGGCGTGCCTCCAGCGTCTCGCCGTCAGCGTCCTCCAGAATGGGTGCAGTCAGGTCTCGCAGAGCCGCGTCGAGTGAATCGTGAGCTCCCTCACTGGAGTGCTCGCCATGACTGATAACGAGCACCTCATTGACGGTGCTTCCGCCGCTCTCCTCGCGAGGGAACGGATCGTCATAGATCACCACATTGGTGGGGAACGTGTCGAGCGACACACTGTCGGAGTCGACCAGCATCGGGTCGGTGGAGCCTATGGACGGCGGGCTCGCCGGCGACATGGAGTTGGTCGAGGAGGCCCGCCCGTGCCTGCGTCGGATGCAGGCTCGTCGGAGATGCAAACCTCGCCAAGAAGATCGGCGAGGCAGCTCGCTGCGCAGGCGTCGTGGATGCCTTGCAGCGCGTCGGGGCAAGTGCCATCGGGCGTGCCGGGCTGGCTACGCTCGCTGGGGAGGAAGAGGGTTCCCGTCAAGAGCGGGTCTCCGGATGACGGTGCACCTCGCCCCACGGTGGGCGCCAAATGTCGGGGGTTGGGTGCGACATATGCCAAAGGATGGCTTATCATGGTGGGAGCGAGTAGAACGTCGCCGGTGCCAGGAAACGGGATGAGGCGAAGACATGCACGCCGGCGGATCTTACCCAGCTTCGGGGCTCTCCGGGGAGATAACACCCCTACTGCTGCTCTGCGGAGTCTCCGCATGATCACTAAGGCAAAGTGAGTACAAGGTTGCTCCTAGAGCTGTATTCTGGAGGTAGGAGAAGGCAAGGCTAACTCTCTCCTCCCTGTATGATCTGGTCTAGTGCTAATGGATCCGAACCCTTTGCATGGGTGCCCCGGGGGGTTTATATAGGCCTACCCCGTGGGGGTACAATGGTAATCCGGCTAGGCGCGGGTCCCAGCCGTTTGTCTCACAAGCCGCCGTCTTCTCCGCCGACTACTGGGGCCCGCCGACTGGTGGGCCCCGCCGACGGGTCCGATACTGTAGTCGTGCTTCTAATGACGCAGGCTTGGTCATGGGGTCGTGGCAATAGTGCTGCCGTCTATCGGACGGTCACTGTCGCCATTCTCCGTCTTGTCTGGTTAATGGTGTGTGGGGCCCGTGGGAAGGGCCGGCCGACTCCAGGGGAGCCGACTCCCACGGGTCCGTCTTCGGGGTGCACCCAGTCGTCTTCTGTTCTCTTGCTGACGGGCGGGTCCTGCCATCTCTGGGTCGTACAGGTAGGCCGTCGTGGCCACAGTGCGCCGCCACTTTGGCTGAAGTCAGGGCAGGCATGGCAACAGTGTCGCGCCATGCTGGAGATCTCCAGTGATACGGCATACTGTAGCCATGCCAGCTCCTCGTAAGCAGGGGGTGACGGCCACGCCGTGACCGTACCCCGCCTCGCCTATCGTGGCGAAGGTAGGTGACGGGTGGAATCGCAGGCCGACTCTCTACAGCCGGCTTCTCTGGAAGTCGTCGGCCATGAGTCGGCTTATCTTGGAGTCGCCGCCTGGGACTCGGTTTATCTTGGAGTCGCTGCCTGGGACTCGGCTTATCTTGGAGTCGCTGCTTGGGACTCGGCTCATCTTGGAGTCGCTGCCTGGGACTTGGCTTAAGGGGCGCAGCCTGCCCCGATGCCTTGAAAGGCTCTGGGGCTCAGGTTAGCCTACCCGTGGCCCATTACTCCGACAGTGCTCGGGTCGCTGAGGGAGCTTCTAGTGCCCACATGGTACATGAGAAGAACTTCCAGCCCAACCAGCCCCAAAACAACAAGAACAAATCTCAGGGGAAAGGCAAGTTTGATGCAAAGAACAAGCCGTCACATTCTACCAACTTCAAGAACAATTCTCATAACGGGAAGGGATACAAACCTCAATTTTGGTAGCACTACACAAAATTTATATGGCTACATCTACCTGCTGTCAGCTAACCTCATGGTGCTCCAGGTATTCCTACATTCGTAACTTGGTACAATGACCACCGCAAGATGAAATTAGCTTATTCGTACGTTGACTTGCTGAATGCAGTGCAGAACGATCCTGTCATGTGTGGAGGAGCAAACAAGCAGTGCAGCCGAAGGTGGAAATCAACCAAGGACTTATGAAATTATATATAATCTTCCTCAGGCAGGTCAGTATCCCCTTCGTCCAGATGATCGTGTTTTGTCAGGCCGAGCTATTGATATGTGCTACTGTTTTGCAACACCGTTTAAGTATAGCTACTGTTTTCCTATCTTTTCAGATTCAGGACAATGAATATGATTTCAGGGGAATGATACGTCTCCAACGTATCTATAATTTTTGATTGCTCCATGCTACTTTATCTACTGTTTTGGACTATATTGGGCTTTATTTTCCACTTTTATATTACTTTTGGGACTAACCTATAAACCGTAGGCCCAGCCCAGAATTGTTGTTTTTTGCCTTTTTCAGTATTTCGAAGAAACAGAATATCAAACAGAGTCCAAACGGAATGAAACCTTCAGGATCGTGATTTTCCAACCGAACGTGATCTAGGAGACTTGGACCCTACTCCAAGCAGTGCCAGAGGCGGTCACGAGGGTGGAGGGTGCCCCCCTGCCCCCTGGGCACGCCCCCCTACCTCGTGGGCCCTCGACGCTCCACTGACATACTCCTTCCTCCTATATATACCTATGTATCCCCGAACGATCAGAACAGGAGCCAAAAACCTAATTCCACCACCGCAAACTTCTGTATCCACAAGATCCCATCTTGGGGCCTGTTCCGGAGCTCCGTCGGAGGGGGCATCCACCACGGAGGGCTTCTACATAATCATCATAGCCCCTCCGATGAAGTGTGAGTAGTTTACTTCAGACCTTCGGGTCCATAGCTAGTAGCTAGATGGCTTCTTCTCTCTTTTTGGATCTCAATACAATGTTCCCCCCCTCTCTCGTGGAGATCTATTCGATGTAATCTTATTTTTGCGGTGTGTTTGTTGAGACTGATGAATTGTGGGTTTATGATCCAGTATTATCTATGGAAAATATTTGATTCTTCTCTGAATTCTTTTATGTATGATTGAGTTATCTTTGCAAGTCTCTTCGAATTATCCTTTTTGGTTTAGCCAACTAGATTGGTAGTTCTTGCAATGGGAGAAGTGCTTAGCTTTGGGTTCAATCTTGCGGTGTCCTTACCCAGCGACATAAAGGGTTGCAAGGCACGTATTGTATTGTTGCCATCGAGGATAACAAGATGGGTTTTTTATCATATTGCATGAATTTATCCCTCTGCATCATGTCATCTTGCTTAAGGTGTTACTCTGTTTTTACTTAATACTCTAGATGCATGCTGGATAGCGGTCGATGAGTGGAGTAATAGTAGTAGATGCAAAATCGTTTCGATCTACTTGTCTTGGACGTGATGCCTATATACAAGATCATCGCCTAGATATACTCATAACTATGCTCAATTCTGCCAATTGCTCAACAGTAATTTGTTCACCCACCGTAGAATACTTATGCTCTTGAGAGAAGCCACTAGTGAAACCTATGGTCCCGGGGTCTATTCTCATCATATCAATCTCTATCACTTTATTAACTTGCTTTGTTTTTACTTTGCCTTTTACTTTTTTACTTTGTATCTATCTATCAAAAATACCAAAAAATTATCTATCAGATCTCACTCTCGTAAGTGACCATGAGGGGATTGACAACTCGTAAGCGTTGGTTGCGAGTTGCTATCGTTTTGTGTAGGTACAAGGGACTTGTGCGTGGTCTCCTACTGGATTGATACCTTGGTTCTCAAAAACTGGGGGAAATACTTACGCTACTTTGGCTGCATCATCCTCTCCTCTTCGGGGAAATCCAACGCAGTGCTCAAGAGGTAGCAAGAAGAATTTCTGGCGCCATTGCCGGGGAGGCTCACGCAAGCAAGTCAACAATACCAAGTACCCATCGCAATCCCTATCCCTCGCATTACATTATTTGCCATTTGCCTCTCGTTTTCCTCTCCCCCACTTCACCCTTGCCGTTTTATTCGCCCTTCCTCTGTTCAATCTTGTGTTACCATGTGCCTTCTTTTTGCTTACATCTTCACTTTCTAAAAGTTTATGGATCCTCATCCACTTGCTAATCTCTTTAAGAGATCTAATTATGATGAACCTATTGCTAGTGAACTTAGTGCACTAGATTATCTTTATGAGGTTTTGCCTAAAATTAGTGAATCTAAAAATTGTGATGAAATACTTTATGAAGTGATTCACGATAGATCTTTGAATAAAAAGCATGATTGCAATGATTTTACTATAAATTCTATTGATGTCAATTGTGCTAAAAATATGCAAAACCCTAAGCTTGGGGATGCTAGTTTTGCTATGTCCTCTACTTGTTGCAATGATCATGATTGGGGTGATTCTTCTTATGATCTTGAAAATTTATTTGATCCCCATGATGAATATGACATTGATAATATTGTTTGCAATAATATTGAAAGTGGGTTTGGAAGAGTGTCAACTTTAGATCCCACATATCTGGATAATGATCAATCTTATGAAGTTTTTGATAAAAGTGGGTTTGGAGAGGTCATGACTTTAGTTAATATTAATCCCACTATTTCGAAAGAGTGCCAACTTCGCATGCATGTGGATCGTGTTGAGAATATGTTATGTGATAGTTATATTGTTGAATTTTCTTATGATCCTACATGTAATTATTATGAGAGAGGAAAATATGGTTATAGAAATTTTCATGTTACTAAATTACCTCTCGTTATGTTAAGATTGCTATTGTTCCTTTCTGCTTCCTTGCATATGCTAGTTTTTGTTTGCTACGATAATTTGTTTTCCTATAATATGCTTATGCATAGGAAGTATGTTAGACTTAAGTGTGTTTGTCACATGTTTTATGATGCTCTCTTTGTGCATCAATTCTTGTCTTTCTTGTGAGCATCATTGAAATCTCAATGTCTAGCTAGGGGCGTTAAACGATAGCGCTTGTTGGGAGGCAACCCAATTTTATTTTGTGTTTTTTGTTTTTGCTTCTGTTTAGGAATAAATAATCCATCTAGCTTCTGTTTGGATGTGGTTTTATCTTTTAATTAGTGTTTGGTAGAACCTATAGGATAACCTATGATGATAGTTGATTTGATTCTGCTGAAAAGCAGAAACTTTACGCGCATGAATATAGTTATGTTAAATCACAGGAACGTTCTTTTGCGTTGATTCTTTTTGCTGCTGGTCAATAAACAAATTTTCCAGAACTTCCTATTTTTGTAGAATTTTTAGAGTTCCAGAAGTTTGCGTTAGTTACAGATTTCTACAGACTGTTCTGTTTTTGACAGATTCTGTTTTTCGTGTGTTGTTTGCTTATTTTGATGAATCTATGGCTAGTAAAAAAGTTTATAAACCATAGAGAAGTTGGAATACAGTAGGTTTAGCACCAAAGTAAATAAATAATGAGTTTATTACAGTACCTTGAAGTAGTCTTTTGTTTTCTTTCTCTAACAGAGCTCACGGGGTTTCTGTTGAGTTTTGTGTTGTGAAGTTTTCAAGTTTTGGGTGAATTCTTTTGATGGATTATGGAACAAGGAGTGGCAAGAGCCTAAGCTTGGGGATGCCCATGGCACCCCCAAGATAATCCAAGGACACCAAAAAGTCAAAGCTTGGGGATGCCCCGGAAGGCATCCCCTCTTTCGTCCACTTCCATCGGTAATTTACTTGGAGCTATATTTTTATTCAGCACATGATATGCGTTTTGCTTGGAGCGTCTTGTATTATTTGCGTCTTTGCTTGTTAGTTTACCACAATCATCCTTGCTGTACACACCTTTTGAGAGAGCCATACATGAATTGAAATTTGTTAGAATACTCTATGTGCTTCACTTATATCTTTTGAGCATGATAATTTTTGCTCTAGTGCTTCACTTATATCTTTTAGAGCACGGTGGTGGATTTGTTTTAAAGAAATTATTGATCTCTCATGCTTCACTTAGATTATTTTGAGAGTCGTTAATAGCATGGTAATTTGCTTAATGTTAATATACTTGGTGTTCAAGATATGCGAACCTTTCTTTTGAGTGAATTGAATACTAAGATAAGTTTGATGCTTGATAATTGTTTTGAGATATGGAGGTGATAATCAAAGTCATGCTAGTTGGGTGATTATGAATTTGAGAAATACTTGTGTTGAAGTTTGCAAGTCCCGTAGCATGCACGTATGGTTAAAGTAATGTAACAAATTTGAAACATGAAGTGTACCTGGCTTGTGCATCCTTATGAGTGGCGGTCGAGGACGAGCGATGGTCTTTTCCTACCAATCTATCCCCCTAGGAGCATGCGCGTAGTACTTGATTTTTGATGACTTCTAAATTTTTGCAATAAGTATATGAGTTCTTTTGACTAATGTCGAGTCCATGGATTATACGCACTCTCACCTTTCCGCCTTTGCTAGCCTCTTCGGTACCGTGCATTGCCCTTTCTCACCTTGAGAGTTGGTGCAAACTTCGCCGGTGCATCCAAACCCCGTGATACGATACGCTCTATCACCCATAAACCTCCTTATATCTTCCTCAAAACAGCCACCATACCTACCTATTATGGCATTTCCATAGCCATTCCGAGATATATTGCCATGCAACTTCCATCATCATTATCATGACATACATTACTTTTGTCATATTGCCATTGCATGATCATGTAGTTGACATCGTATTTGTGGCAAAGCCACCATGCATTATTTTTCATACATGTCACTCTTGATTCATTGCACCATCCCGGTACACCGCTGGAGGCATTCATATAGAGTCATATCTTGTTTTAAGTTTCGAGTTGTAATCCTTATGTTGTAATCAATAGAAGTGTGATGATCATCATTATTAGAGCATTACCCAAATAAAAAAAAGAGAAAGGCCAAAATATAAAAAAAGGAAGGCCCAAAAAAGAAAAGAAAAGGGCAATGCTACTATCTCTTTTTCCACACTTGTGCTTCAAAGTAGCACCTTGTTCTTCATGTAGTGAGTCTCATATATTGTGCTTCAAAGTAGCACCATGTTCTTCATGTAGTAAGTCTCATAAGTTGTCTTTTTTATACTAGTGGGAATTTTTCATTATAGAACTTGGCTTGTATATTCCTACGATGGGCTTCCTCAAATGCCCTAGGTCTTCGTGAGCAAGCAAGTTGGATGCACACCCACTAGTTTTCTTTTGTTGAGCATTCATAGCTCTAGTGCATCCGTTGCATGGCAATCCCTACTCCTCATGTTGACATCAATTCATGGGCATCTCCATAGCCCGTTGATTAGCCTCGTCAACGTGAGACTTCTCCTTTTTTGTCTTCTCCATACAATTCCCATCATCATATTCTATTCCACCCATAGTGCTATATCCATGGCTCACGCTCATGTATTGTCTGAAGGTTGAAAAAGTTTGAGATTATTTAAGTATGAAACAATTGCTTGGCTTGTCATAAGGGGTATAGAAGTTGGGAACATCTTTGTGTGAAAAAAATGAAGCATAGCCTAACTATATGATTTTGTAGGGATGAACTTTCTTTTGCCATGTTATTTTGAGAAGACATGATTGCTTTGATTAGTATGCTTGAAGTATTATTATTTTTGTGTCAATATGAACTTTTGTCTTGAATCTTTCGGATCTGAATATTCATGTCACAATTAAGAAGTTTTACATTGAAATTATGCCAAAGTATCACTCCGCATCAAAAATTCTTTTTTATCATTTACCTACTCGAGGACGAGCAGGAATTAAGCTTGGGGATGCCTGATACGTCTCCAACGTATCTATAATTTTTTATTGCTCCATGCTATTTTATCTACTGTTTTGGACTATATTGGGCTTTATTTTCCACTTTTATATTACTTTTGGGACTAACCTATTAACCGGAGGCCCAGCCCAGAATTGCTGTTTTTTGCCTTTTTCAGTATTTCGAAGAAACGGAATATCAAACTTGTTGGGGAACGTAGTAATTTCAACAAAAAATCTACGCACACGCAAGATCATGGTGATGGCATAGCAACGAGAGGGGAGAGTGTTTTCCACGTACCCTCGTAGACCGTAAGCGGAAGCGTTATGACAACGCGGTTGATGTAGTCGTATGTCTTCACGATCCGACCGATCCAAGTACCGAATGTACGGCACCTCCGAGTTCAGCACACGTTCAGCTCGATGACGATCCCCGGACTCTGATCCAGCAAAGTGTCGGGGATGAGTTCCGTCATCACGATGGCGTGGTGACGATGATGACGCTCTACCGGCACAGGGCTTTGCCTAAACTCCGCGACGATATGATCGAGGTGGAATATGGTGGAGGGGGGCACCGCACACGGCTAAGGAACAATCCGTAGATCAACTTGTGTGTCATGGGGTGCCCCCCTGCCCCCGTGTATAAAGGAGCAAGGGGGGAGGAGGCCGGCCCTAGGAGGGGGCGCACCAAGTGTGGAGTCCTACTAGGACTCCCTAGTCCTAGTAGGATTCCACCTCCCTTGTTGGAGTAGGAGAAGGGGAAAGAGGGGGAGAGGAAGAAGGAAAGGGGGGCTGCGCCCCTTGTCCAATTCGGACCAGAGGGGGGGCGCAGGCCTCCTTCCTTTTGGCCTCTCTCCTCTATTCCCGTATGGCCCAATAAGGCCCATATACTCCCCGGCGAATTCCCGTAACTCTCCGGTACTCCGAAAAATACCCGAATCACTCGGAACCTTTCCGAACTCCGAATATAGTCGTCCAATATATCGATCTTTACGTCTCGACCATTTTGAGACTCCTCGTCATGTCCCCGATCTCATCCGGGACTCCGAACTCCTTCGGTACATCAAAACTCATAAACTCATAATATAAATGTCATCGAAACCTTAAGCGTGCGGACCCTACGGGTTCGAGAACTATGTAGACATGACCTAGAACTATTCTTAGTCAATAACCAATAGCGGAACCTGGATGCCCATATTGGCCCCTACATATTCTACGAAGATCTTTATCGGTCAAACCGCAGAACAACATACTTTGTTCCCTTTGTCATCGGTATGTTACTTGCCCGAGATTCGATCGTCGGTATCCAATACCTAGTTCAATCTCGTTACCGGCAAGTCTCTTTACTCGGTTACGTAATGCATCATTCTGTAACTAACTCATTAGCTACATTGCTTGCAAGGCTTATAGTGATGTGCATTACTAAGAGGGCCCAGAGATACCTCTCGACAATCGGAGTGACAGAACCTAATCTCGAAATACGCCAACCCAACATGTACCTTCGGAGACACCTGTAGTACTCCTTTATAATCACCCAGTTATGTTGTGACGTTTGGTAGCACCCAAAGTGTTCCTCCGGTAAACGGGAGTTGCATAATCTCATAGTTACAAGAACATGTATAAGTCATGAAGAAAGCAATAGCAACATACTAAACGATCAAGTGCTATGCTAACGGAATGGGTCAAGTTAATCACATCATTCTTCTAATGACGTGATCCCATTAATCAAATGACAACACATGTCTATGGTTAGGAAACATAACCATCTTTGATTAGTGAGCTAGTCAAGTACAGGCATACTAGTGACACTATGTTTGTCTATGTATTCACACATGTATTATGTTTCCGGTTAATACAATTCTAGCATGGATAATAAACATTTATCATGAAATAAGGAAATAAATAATATCTTTATTATTGCCTCTAGGGCATATTTCCTTCAAAACGGAGTCCAAACAGAATGAAACCTTCGGGGTCGTGATTTTCCAACCGAACATGATCTAGGAGACTTGGACCCTACTCCAAGCAGTGCCAGAGGCGGTCACGAGGGTGGAGGGCGCCCCCTGGGTGCGCCCCCTACCTCGTGGGCCCCTCGATGCTCCACCGACGTACTCCTTCCTCCTATATATACCTACGTATCCCCGAACGATCAGAACAGGAGCCAAAAACCTAATTCCACCGCCATAACCTTCTGTATCCACGAGATCCCATCTTGGGGCCTGTTCCGGAGCTCCGCCGGAGGGGGCATCCACCATGGAGGGCTTCTACATCATCACCATAGCCCCTCCGATAAAGTGTGAGTAGTTTACTTCAGACCTTCGGGTCCATAGCTAGTAGCTAGATGGCTTCTTCTCTCTTTTTGGATCTCAATACAATGTTCTCCCCCTCTCTCGTTGGAGATCTATTCAATGTAATCTTCTTTTTGCGGTGTGTTTGTTGAGACCGATGAATTGTGGGTTTATGATCCAGTATTATCTATGGAAAATATTTGATTCTTCTCTGAATTCTTTTATGTATGATTGAGTTATCTTTGCAAATCTCTTCGAATTATCCTTTTTGGTTTGGCCAACTAGATTGGTAGTTCTTGCAATGGGAGAAGTGCTTAGCTTTGGGTTTAATCTTGCGGTGTCCTTACCAAGTGACAGAAAGGGTTGCAAGGCACGTATTGTATTGTTGCCATCGAGGATAACAAGATGGGTTTTTTATCATATTGCATGAATTTATCCCTCTACATCATGTCATCTTGCTTAAGGCGTTACTCTGTTTTTACTTAATACTCTAGATGCATGCTGGATAGCGGTCGATGAGTGGAGTAATAGTAGTAGATGCAGAATCGTTTCGATCTACTTGTCTTGGATGTGATGCCTATATACATGATCATCACCTAGATATACTCATAACTATGCTCAATTCTGTCAATTGCTCAACAGTAATTTGTTCACCCACCGTAGAATACTTATGCTCTTGAGAGAAGACACTAGTGAAACCTATGGCCCCCGGGTCTATTCTCATCATATCAATCTCTATCACTTTATTTACTTGCTTTGTTTTTACTTTGCCTTTTACTTTTTTACTTTGCATCTATCTATCAAAAATACCAAAAATATTATCTATCAGATCTCACTCTCGTAAGTGACCATGAAGGGATTGACAACCCATAAGCATTGGTTGCGAGTTGCTATCATTTTGTGTAGGTATGAGGGACTTGTGTGTGGTCTCCTACTGGATTGATACCTTGGTTCTCAAAAACTGAGGGAAATACTTACGCTACTTTGCTGCATCGTCCTCTCCTCTTCGGGGAAATTCAACGCAGTGCTCAAGAGGTAGCAGGAAACTGCACAATATGGACCCATGTTGAGTCACCTCTATTGCCTCATGTGTTTGCTGCAAATGTGTCAGCATCAATTGCAAGATGAGGCAGCTAGCTAGCTGTGGAGTTGCCAACATGCTCAAAGTGCTCGCAACATTGAGAAGAAACAAGCATGCCCAGGAAATTAATGCGTGCGCAGGGAGGCCCTTTGCTCAGAGAAGCATCGACCGATTTTCTGTATTTCCACACCTTCTCACAGCTTTGTATTGGTTATAGTATGGTGAATCATTGAGATGCATAGACATGCTGAACTTTTGTTCTTCCGGATGTTAGTTTAATGTGAGTGTCTGCATCCAGTACCGCATCCTCTAATTTGGTGGATGCACACAGAGAAAATAAATCTCCTTAATTTACTCCATAACCACCCTATTAAATAGGCCTAGTAACAAACCAGGCGCATGCAGTGGCCGGCGGGCACATGCATCCTGCATGCATGGCCAGTCAGCCAAGTCCATGCGCCAGCTCCAATGCAGAAATGCAAAAGAAGAGAGTGGTTCTTGGGAAAAAGCGAGTAGTTAGTGCAGCAGGCCTTATAAACACGAACAGCTCGCTCTCCTGCTTCTGTCTCCCTCCCAATTCCCCCCGCTCCCCAATCTTCCTCACTCATACAGAAAACCCTGCTCACCTTCTTCCTCACTCGTACAGAAAACGCCTGCTCCTCTTCTTCCACTCCTACAGAAATCCCCAACCCTCCTTCTTCCCCACTCGCACTGGCACTAGGCTCGTCTCTGGCTACTCTGCTCAAACCCGTGAGCTCGGCGCGACGCCCACAAGGAAAATGGAGTCGGCTGGCCCCAGCGCCAAGAAGATGAGGCCCCTGCCAGCGGCGACGCCGGTTGTAGATCCCGCACCCGGTAGCGCGGGGAGAAGCGGCGAGCCCCTCCACCCCCCACCCGGATCTGAGGAACCGGTAGAATCTCCGGTGGACCGCATCAGCGATCTCCCGGGTGTCATCCTTGAGGAGATCATCTCGCTTCTCCCCACCAAGGATTGCTGCCGCACACAAGTCCTCTCAACTCGGTGGCGCCCTCTATGGCGCACCGCACCCCTCAATCTCGACTGTCATCAGATATCTGTCCTTCCTGAATTTGATATCCTCAGAGCCATCGTCTCTTCTCACCAGTAGGGCCCCATTCAATGCCTCTGCATCCCGACAAGCTACCTGCTGTCCATACCCGACAAGGTGGACGCTTGGCTGACATCCCCTAAATTCGGAAAACTCCAGCAGTTTGAGTTCTACCATTACCACAAAAGTTTCATACCACGAACATACCAAGAATTCATGCCCACACCACCATTGTCCATCTCGCGGTTTTACTCCTCTATCCACACCGCCACCTTCGCCCGGTGCCATCTACTAGACGATCTGGTACAAATGCTTCGACTCCCACTGCTAAAAAAAATTCCGCTTGTGGTGGTTTATCTGTCGGAGGCCTCACTGCACAGCATCATCCACTCCAGTTGCCCTGCCCTGGAGCACTTGCTGATTGTTTTGGGAATAGAAATCAGTATCATTTGTCTCCAAATAAAGTCGCCTCACCTTAAAAGCATTGGAATTTGTTTTAAAGGACAGCAGCTCATCATCGAAGATGCCCCTTCACTTGAAAGGTTGCTCCTTCATAACTGTTATACACCTTCAGAAATAATTGTCGTCTCTGCGCCCAAACTAGAGACCTTGGGTGTAATTTGTGACCCGTTTAATAATCACAAGGAGTTGGTGTTTGGCTCCTCACTTTTTCAGGTACCGTATATTATCATCTACACATTTGTAATCATATGCTGCATTTTTCATTTGTGCGCATAAGTTTTATATCATCTTGGAGTACACTTTGGGTACTAATATTATGTTATATGCTCAATGAAGAGTTCGTCCATTGATAGCCTATCAATGCTGCTGGATTCTGTCAAGATCATATATATCAGAATGTATAGTTTTGATCTGGACATAATTATTGGCTTGCTGCGATGCTTTCGATCTCTGGAGAATTTATACATGGAGGTGATGATTTCATGCACATTGAAAGCCCGTATATATTGTACTAGAATTAACTGTTCAGCTGTCGTTCTTTCGACATACTCTTTTTTCAGACCTTAATTGTTTTCAATCTTCATGTCTACTTAGGTAGAACCACACGGAGAAAAACATATAACCAATCGTTGGCGTAATAAGCACAAGGATTTTCTCAGTTCTCATGACATTCATTTGAGGACAATAACGATGGGACGATATGCATCCAACCAGGCAAACAGAAGCTTTGTCACATTCTTCCTGTTGAATGCGAGGTTACTTTGTCCATGAGGCTTAATTTTTACAGCAAGATATTTCTCACGGATGAACATGTTGAACAGCAAAAAAAGAAGTTTCAGGTGGACAAATGGGCTTCTAAACGTGCTCGGCTTCTATTTACAATAAGTTGTAGACATCCTGAAATAAAAAATTTTGCACAGGATGTTGATTTTATGGATAAGACCGATCCATTTGTCTGTGACTGCAAAAAAGAGTGGTTGGGTTAGATGTTACTGTCATGTTCAATCTGGGTTTTGTCTAAAAATTTGATGAACAATTAATCCTTGGGCTTTTTGTGCCATTTGTATGCTTGACTTGCATGTTGTTGCCCTCGTACTCCCCTCCACCTGCCACTACACGGCCGCATATTCCATGGCTGCTATTCGTTCCCGTCCGAGGCCTTTCCGTCGTTCTCCGTCTTGGTTCACTCGTTGTGCCCGCCGCCGTCTGGCATTGTCAACATGGTCAACAACCAAGAGGAATCAGGAGATGACTGTACATGGAGAGGCTGACAGTAGGGACCCACCAGGGTCATTGCATTTCGCAAGCAGGTGCCTCGTTATTACAAGCCAAAAAAATACTTCCTCCTAATTGTTTGACAACTAGGGTCCACGCCATTGTTAATGTAGTCAATAAACGAGAAAATTACACAACAAGCGGATAACACCAGGGACCCAGCAGCTCGCCCAGTTGTTTTTCAGTTTCAAAGACGGAGCTCAACTGCGCGCTGTGCGGGGGCTGTGGCCCCCCACGCTTACGCTTTTATTAAGCACATGATGAGCCCAGTTGATATATTTTTTCTTTCTGAAATTGGCTAGCCCAGTTCTTTTTTTGGAGAATACCAAAATTGAGGCCTACTTGCTTTTCTCAGCCCTGCTGGGCTGCAAATCTTTCAAGACGAGGAGGGATGTAAGTAGTAAGAAATGCGCTTCCCCAGAAAATGGGCTATAAGTTGTAAGAAATGGGTTGTAAATTTTTTAACCAAAGCCAACCGATAATTGCATTAAAATATCATTTTTTTCAAGATTTCTCTACTCTCTACTCTTATAAAAAACAAAGCCAACTGGCAATTACATTAAAATATCATCTTTTCTCCCACAAGATAAACTACTCGTACAAATGCATCTTCATGTTCCGTGCAACGAACGGGCATCTTGCTAGTTAAGATTCTAAATTTCATTCTTTTTTTGCGGAGAATTGTTTTTTGAATTTTATTTTGATATAATTTTTTGAAAATTATTTTTAACGTGACTCGAAATTTCATGATTAAAAGAGTTCGGACCCCACCGAAATATGCAAAATTTCGTTGAATTTTTTAGCAGTGCCCAGAATATATGGTGTGTAATGCTAATAAAAAGAATATGGGCTTCAAATATCCTTAAGAATTAGAAAATGGGCTGTAAATTATTGAAAATAATGGCTAATGGGATGTATGTTGTTTTCCACAGATTTGGAGGCTGACTTCTGGGCCTACTAGGTTGACGATGATGCTGTCCTAAATTTTTTTGACGCGTACGCAAGGCTTTGTCAACTTAGTCAACACACAGCAGTGACTGTTGGATGTCCATCCAATGGCCGACATGCTTCTTCTATCTCTGATCTTCTTGCTCTAGCCACCCAAACCAGCGCCGACGGGACTGCCTGCTCCCTCCTCCTGTGGCTGGCTGTGCTGCCGCCAGGCCATCCCTCTAACCACCCACACATCCTGTTATTTTCCGGCGATGTCAGCCTCATCCCGCAGCTGACCAGTCAGCGCTCGTTCTCCCCTCAGCGTGGGCATCCGCTACGGTGGCTTTGCCGGCTCCGGGTGGTTCTCTTCCTGGGCCTTGCCCTCGTCCATCGTGTTTGTGCTCTCGACATGGCGAGGTCAACATGGTCAACAAACAACAGCCATCGGAAGAGGCTGACAGTAGGGGCCCACACAGGGAAATGCCTCCTTATTACGTGCAAAATAATGATTCCTCCACCTCATAGCTGGGACCCACCGGAAGGGCCTTTGTATTTCGCGAAAAAAACGTTCCCCCCACTGTCAGCTCGGACCCACCGGAAATGCCTCCTTATTACGGAAAAAAATGAATAACCCCCTGCTAGCTGGGACTCACCTTGGTGGGAGGCTGACTTGTGGGCCTACTAAGTTTACGGGGACGGAGGGCTTTGTCAACTTAGTCAATATGAACAATTCTAGCTCCGGTGACCGTACGATGTCCATCCAACGGCAGTAGTGCCTCTTCAACCTCTGGTCTTCGTGCTCCAGCCGCCCAAAGCAGCGCCGGTCGTGCCGCATGCTCCTGCCTCCCATGGACGGCTGTGATGCCGCGGAGGCCTCACCGCCCCCTACTACTCCCACCGCTGGCCAGGTCATCCCTCTACTCACCCACACCCCCTGTTATTCTGCGGTGATGGCAGCCTCACACCGCAGCCGAACCAGTGAACCCTTGTACTCCTCTTCACATGGGCATCCACTGCTGCGTTTTCCCCTGCTCCGCTCCATCCCTTCCTAGGCCTCGCCGTCGTCCACCACCGTGGTGCTCTCGGCGCGGCGTGCTCAATGTGGTCAACGACCGACTTCCATCGGAAGAGTACTGTGCGTGGAGAGGCTGACAGCTAGGTCCACCGCGGCCACAAGGAAGTGCCTCCTTATTACACGCAAAATAATTATTCCTCCACCTGACAGCAGGGACCCACCGGACGGGCCACCGTATTTCGCGAAAAAATGTTTCCCCCCTGACTGCTGGGACCCACCAGCTACACCTTCGCATGCAAGGAAGTGCGTCCGGGCAAAAAAAACGATTCGCCCCCTGACTGTTGGGACCCACCAGCTACATCTTCGCATGCAAGGAAGTGCGTCCGGGAAAAAACGATTCGCCCCCTGACTGCTAGGAGCCACCAGCTACACCTTCGCACGCAAGGAAGTGCGTCCGAGCAAAAAAAGACTCGCCCCCCTGACTGCTGGGACTCACTAGTTACATCTTCGCACGCAAGGAAGTGCCTGACAGTCGGGACCCACCTGGTCGAAGCGTACGTAGCTTGTCATTCTGGTCACGAACGTGTACGTACATATATACTGGTGGATGTAGAGGCGCGCACGTGTCGATGTAGAGGCGCGCACGTGTCGTAATAGAGGCGCGCACGTAGCATGTACACGTACGTACAGCGGCCAGTGTGCAAGAAAGAAAATACAGCCACGTATGTGTACATACGGGCGGGGTCTCGAACGCCTACTCGCGCATACGTATGGCCAGGGCTCGTGTACATGGCTGGGTCGGAACGGAGAAACAGCGTCGTCGTTGTGTTCATGGGGAGCCAACCGGCTGGGTCGGAACGGAATGCGTCATCGTGTTCATCGGGAGGGCTTGGACGGAACAGGCCATGGAAACGAGGCCTGGTGTACCGCAGAACGGAGGAAACGGCCTTGTGTTCGACCGGCCATGTTCGAAACGGGATCTTGTTCATTGGGAGGGGTCTAGTGTACCGCAAAACGGAGGAAACGGACCTCCTACGGTCTAAACGGGGGTCCTAATGATTGGGAGGGGTGTGGCGTACCGCAAAACGGACGAAACGGACTTGTGTTGGAGCGCTACGGTCAAAACGGGGGTCATGTTGATCAGGAGGGGTGTGGCGTACCGCAAAACGGACAAAACGGACTTGTGTTGGAGCGCTACGGTCGAAATGAGGGTCCTGTTCATTGGGAGGGGTGTGGCGTATCACAAAACGGGACTCCACGGGATACTGTTCATCTCCACCGTCGACCTCCTCCAGCCTCCACGGGCTACCGTCGACCTCCTCCAGCCTCCACGGGCTCCTATTCATCCAGCCTCCACCGCACGCTACTCCACCGGCTACTATTCAACCACCCCTCCACGGGCACCCCTCCACCATATACTGTTCATCCAGCCCTCCACGAGGTCGTCCTGTTCATCCAGCCCTCCACACCACGGGGTCATGTTCATCCAGAGGCAACGCCGCCGCTCACTGTTCATCCAACCCCCCCCCACCGCGCGCAATGCTCATTGTTCATCCAATCGATCGGCTTCAGTTAGCAGCAGTAGCAAAGGAATCACTCGATCGGGTTCAGTTAACAGCCATCGATCGATCACTCGGGTTCAGTAACGCGTAGCCTGCAGTGCAATCGCTCGGGTTCAGTTAGAGACCAACGCCTCGCTCTAGTTCAGTTAGAGCCAACGCCTCGCACACACATGCGTATGTGTACAAGAGAAACGCGCATCGCTCGGCCCCCGACCGCCCACCGTAACCGGGAACTCCCCGAAATTTTCTTCGCCCTCGCTTCTACCACGGTTTTTTCCGTCATGGATGACCCAAAGAATGTCATGCAGCTACGTCTCCGGCACGCCCAGGACAAAAAGCCCATTTTCTGTCATGGTTTTTTGTCATAGAAGTAGGAGCCCACCACAGCTATGATGATACCGGGTTTTGTCACAACTATCATCATAGAAGTGTCATATCTATGACAGAAAAAAGTTTCGTTCGGCCCAAAATGTCACGGATGTGTCTTTTTTTTGTAGTGAACAAGGCAAGGTTAGTGGCACAAGGGTACTCACAAGTTGAAGGTTTGGACTTTGGTGAGACCTTTGCTCTCGTTGCCCATCTTGAATCTATTCGCATCTTACTTGCTTATGCTACTTTCAATGGTTTTACATTACATCAAATGGATGTGAAGAGTGCTTTCCTTAACGGTCCTCTACAAGAAGAATTATATGTATCACAACCACCTGGGTTTGTTGATCCCGATCACAAAGCCTATGTGTATAAACTTCATAAGGATCTGTATGGCCTCAAACAAGCACCTCGTGCTTGGCATGATCATCTTAAGAAGTTTTTACTCGATGATGATTTTGTGAGAGGGGTGATCGATCCCACTCTTTTTACTAAGAGGGACAAGGGTGATTTGATCTTATGCCAAATCTATGTAGATGATATCATTTTTGGTTCTCCTAACATTCATTTGTGCAAGAAGTTCGCGGCTTCCATGACCAAGAACTTTGAGATGTCACTCACTACGGATTTGAAGTTCTTCCTCGGATTCCAAATTCAACAATTTCAAGAAGGAATATTATTATCTCAAGCAAAGTATCTTAAGGATATTCTAGAGAAGTTTAGCATGTCTGATGCCAGTCCATGTAAGACTCCCATGCCAACCAAAATTGTACTCACTAAAGACACAAATGGTATTCCTTTCGACCCATGTACTTACCGCTCTATGATTGGTTCATTGCTTTATCTTTGTGCATTTAGACCATACATCATGTTCAGTGTATGCATGTGTGCTATTTCAAGCTTCCCCTAAAGTCATCATAAGGCAGTTAAGCATATTCTTAGATACCTTGTTCACACCCCAAAGTTGGGTCTATGGTACCCCAAGGATGCTAAGTTTGATCTCATTGGGTACACGGATGCGGATTGGGATGGAGACAAAGTCAGACGAAAGTCCACCTCCGATGCATGTCAGTTTCTTGGACGCTCCTTGGTAAGTTTGTCCTCGAAGAAGCAAAATTGTGTTGCTCTCTCCACCGTCGAAGCTGAATACATTGCAACCGCCAGTTGTGCAACTCGGCTACTATGGATGAGGCAAACTTTGAAGGATTACGGTATCACCTATAGACATGTGCCTCTTCTATGTGATAATGAAAGTGCCATCAATATTGCTGCGAATCCCAAAGATTATACCCGCACCAAGCACATTGATATTAGGTATCATTTCTTGAGAGATCATGTGGAAAGGGGGGGCATTTGTATTGATCATGTCGGTACAGATATTCAACTTGTAGACATATTCACAAAGCCATTGGATGAAGCAAGATTTTGTCAACTTAGGCGTGAACTTGGTATCTTGGAGCTTGACAACATTATGTGAAATATAGTACCCATTCATTCATTTTCATCATGTCTTGTTTAGATGTAGGCATATATTTAGGGGGAGACTTTCAACTCATGAGTACTCTCACCCTATATAATGCATAAATAAAACAAACACTCTCAAAGTTACCATGTTCTTCGAACTATGGTACTTTAAAATGATGGAGTCGTGTTATTGAGCCCAAGGACACTATTTTTGTGGCATCATGACACTTATACTCACACATGGTGGCCTATTGGCCACCAACTCTCCTCAAAAGGAGAGGTTGTCCAATCATGTTTTGGGTTCTTAACTTGCGTGTCGAGTTGCTCACCATGTGGTAATTTACATGTCTGATTGTCCATAATATTTTGTCATATACCTATTCCTGGTTTTTGGTTCCTCTAGATATGGCATGTGTGATCTGCCAAACCCTTTGCCATCGGTCGTCCGACGGTTCTCGAACATACGATGACTCACAGTTTCCGGTCGACCGACTTCTCTCGGCTGCCCGGTTGCTGTGCAGCAATCTTGCACAAGCCCAAAAATCACCACCCCCCCCAGGTCTCGGACATCCGTGGTTCACCGGTCGTCCGTCGCCTGGCACGTCCACCAGTGCATGGACGTCCGACCACGGTCGGTCGTCCGATGATAGTGCGGGTCACATATATATTCTGGGGTTGGGCTGAATGGTTGCCCTATCCCCTTTTTCCCCATTCGCATGACTGAGTCCACTGTCGCGCCGCCTGGAGGGCCTTGCCGTCGCCCCTCCTCCCAATCTGGTACTCCTCCCTTGTTGTGTTTCTCGGCTCTCTTTCTCTTGGTTCCGTCACTCTTTCGTGCACACGGTTGTGATCCCCTTTCTCTCTTGGATAATATCTCAGGTGAGGTTTGTCCCACGATGGTGAAAATCAAGCATACCGCTCACAAGGATGCGGGGGGTACCTCTGCCCATGGTAATTATGTCCTTTTTTAGTTTCAAATTTTCATCATCTTTGTCTCCATTCGGGTCAGGGGCTCACTATGGTTGTACATGTTCCTCTCCTCTTGATTTTAGCCTCCCGTCGTGGTGGTTCTAATGACTCTCAGGAGGAGTTGCGTCCCCGCAAGCATGCTGGAAAATGTCCCGTGATCATGGAGTCCTCCTCTTGCGATGGTTCTGACTATGAAGAAGAGATGGGGGAGGAGTAGGAGCGTGGTGCGCGTGTGACGTTTTCGTCCCGCCCCCGTGGTTCTCGTCGGGCCTCTCACATGCCTGCTCCTCCTCCCGATCAGCTGCATGCCGATGGTCGCCACATACCTCTTGAGGCTCCTCAACTTCATGGGTGTATCCTCAAGGACTTCACTAAAGTGCCCAAGCCAGCATATCTTAAGTTCCGGCATGATGTTGATCAATTTGAAGTGGTTCAAGATTCCCTGGACCAACGGTTTCACACAAATGTTCAGGCTAACATCTACACCTCTGTTGTCCTCCCAAAGGGTCTATCTCTGCAACACTTCATTGACTTAGATTATATTCGAAAACATCTCGTGAAGTATCCGGGTGCCATTGAGCTCATTGAGTCATCTGGTCTTGCTGCTCTGTTTGCCTTTCAACATGATTTTAATCAGGCTGCTATCCATCAGTCTTATGCCACTTGCTTCTTTGCTCCTAACAAGACCGTCACCTGGATGACCTCTGACACTGAGCTCACTGCCACTTATGCTCAATTTGTCGCTGCTCTTGGGTTTCCGAACACTGGATTCAAGATCCATAAAGATGATCCAAATCACAAACCCAAAGGGGTTGAGGCGTGTGGATATCTCCTAAAGGAAATTGATGAACTAACTGAGGAGGAAAAGCTGAAGGATCTTAATCAAGTTTCTATTTGTAGATCTACGTACTACATCATCTACCAATGCATCATTCGCACCATCTATCCTAAGATGGGTGACCAAGGTTCTTGCAACAGTTATTGCATTGATCTCATGTCTCGTCTCTATGAGTCTTCCAAAGGCAAGATTAATGTTCCTCATTTCCTTTGGCATGAAATCCGACTTGCTAGCTTTCAGTACAAGTGTGCCTTTCCTCATGCTCCATTCATTCAGGCTCTTATTGAGAGTGTGGCTCCATTCTCCTTTTTGTCCGCACCCATGTGCATGAGAAGTGGATTATTCCTCCTTGTCAGTGGGAAACGACACCTATGGGATCACAAGGATCCCTACTACGGTTGCGGGGCGCTGGGTGGTGAGGAGAGCAGGATCAGCAGTCAGTAAAGCACGCGGATCGTTTACCCAGGTTCGGGCCGCAGAGATGCGTAACACCCTAGTCCTGCTTGGATGTGTGTGTTTGTGTTCTTGAGGTTCTTGAACTAGCTACAATGGGCGTAACTTGTCTAAAAGTGTGAATCCCTCTCCTGGATGCCTCGGGCCTCCTTTTATAGGCAAGGGGATCACCACAGTGGCACACAGGAGGTGGCATAGGGGCACTGTGATTAAGCCTATCCCTCGCCATTACGGGACAAAGTGCATTTAATGCGCCCCTGATGCGTCCCCTCCACTTTATCGCCACCTCGCCCTGCTTCGACACGCGCTTGGACCAGCGAGGCGGTGGTGCCATGTAGGCTGGCAGGCTGCTGAGGTGGCGCAGTGGTAGGGCCTTCACGAAGATTTGCATGCCGCCACGTAGGCATGCGCTGATTTGGCCAAGAAGCCTTGTGCTGACACGCAGGTGCCTGCCCAGCTGGTGGGCTCGCGGCTGCATGGGAGTGGTGGCAGAAGCTTGGCGGGTGCGGGCCTGGCTGTGGCCTCGCTGACGTCCTCGACAAGGGCCTTGCCGGGGCCCCCGGCAAGGGTCTCGTCGCGGCGTTGCGGTCGTCCCCGGCAAGGATCTTGCCGGGGGTTGATACGTCTCCAACGTATCTATAATTTTTTATTGTTCCATGCTATTATATTACCCCTTTTTGAAGTTTATGGACTTTATTTTACACATTTATATCATTTATAGGACTAACCTACTAACCGGAGGCCCAGCCCGTATTGCTGTTTTTTTTTGCCTATTACAGTATTTCGAAGAAAAGGAATATTAAATGGAGTCCAAAGGGAATGAAACCTTCGGGAGCGCGATTTCTGGAACAAACGTGATCCAGAGGACTTGGAGTGCAAGTCAAGAAGCAGCCGAGGTGGCCACGAGGGTGGAGGGCGCGCCCACCCCTACAGAGCGCGCCCCCCTGTCTCGTGGGCCCCTCGGGCGGCCACCGACGTACTTCTACATCCTATATATACCCATGTACCCCGAAAACATCCAGGGAGCCAACGAAAAACAATTTCCACCGCCATAACGCTCTGTATCCGCGAGATCCCATCTTGGAGCCTTCGTTGGCGCTCCGCTGGAGGGTGAATTGACCACGGAGGGCTTCTACATCAACACCATAGCCCCTTTGATGTTTTGTGAGTAGTTTACCACAGACCTTTGGGTCCATAGTTATTAGCTAGATGGCTTCTTCTCTCTTTTTGGATCTCAATACCATGTTCTCCCCCTCTCTTGTGGAGATCTATTCGATGTAACTATTTTTGCGGTGTGTTTGTCGAGATCCGATGAATTGTGGGTTTATGATCAAGTTTATCTATAAGAAATATTTGAATCTCCTCTGAATTCTTTTATGTATGATTGAGTTATCTTTGCAAGTCTCTTCGAATTATCAGTTTGGTTTGGCCTACTAGATTGATCTTTCTTGCAATGGGAGAAGTGCTTAGCTTTGGGTTCAATCTTGCGGTGTCCTTACCCAGTGACAACAGGGGCAGCAAGGCACGTATTGTATTGTTGCCATCGAGGATAAAAAGATGGGGTTTATATCATATTGCATGTGTTTCTCCCTCTACATCATGTCATCTTTCTTAATGCGTTACTCTGTTCTTATGAACTTAATACTCTAGATACATGCTGGATAGCGGTCGATGTGTGGAGTAATAGTAGTAGATGCAGGCAGGAGTCGGTCTACTTGTCACAGACGTGATGCCTATATACATGATCATGCCTAGATAATCTCATAATTATTTGCTTTTCTACCAATTGCTCGACAGAAATTTGTTCACCCACCGTAATACTTATGCTATCTTGAGAGAAGCCACTAGTGAAACCTATGGCCCCCGGGTCTATCCTTTATCATATAAGCTTTCAATCTACTTTTATTTGCATCTTTACTTTTCCAATCTATATTATAAAATACCAAAATATATTTATCTTATCATACTATATCAGATCTCACTTTTGCAAGTGGTCGTGAAGGGATTGACAACCCCTTTATTGCGTTGGTTGCGAGTTCTTTATTTGTTTGTGTAGGTGCGTGGGACTTTTGAGGAGCCTCCTACTGGATTGATACCTTGGTTCTCAAAAACTGAGGACTTTTGCAAGTGGCCATGAAGGGATTGACAACCCCTTTATTGCGTTGGTTGCGAGTTCTTTGTTTGTTTGTGTAGGTGCGTGGGACTTTTGAGGAGCCTCCTACTGGATTGATACCTTGGTTCTCAAAAACTGAGGGAAATACTTACGCTACTATTGCTGCATCACCCTTTCCTCTTCAAGGAAAACGAACACAAGCTCAAGACGTAGCAAGAAGGATTTCTGGCGCAGTTGCCGGGGAGGTCTTCGCTCAAGTCAAGACATACCAAGTACCCATCACAAACTCATCTCCCTCGCATTTACATTATTTCCCATTTGCCTCTCGTTTTCCTCTCCCCCACTTCACCCTTGCCGTTTTATTTGCCCTCTCTTTCCCAATCTTCTCCTCTCTTTTTAGCTTGCCTTTTTTGTTTGCTCGTGTGTTAGATCGTTTACCTTGTCATAATGGCTAGTCCTCCTATCTTTGTTATTACTCCCGAACATGAAATTCTTAATTTTAAGCAAAGGGAGGGAGAAAATTTAAAAGATGCTTGACATAGAATTTGCAATGCTTGAAATAAATCCACTAGGAAGCTTTCTACTTCCGTTCTTCTTCGCAATTTTTATGTAGGCATTACTCCTTGGAATAGATGCGTTCTTAATACCATTACCGGAGGGGATTTCTTGAGTAGCCATACGTTTAATGCTTATAATGCTATGTTAGATTTGTTTGGCCCACCACCTCTTTTGGTTAATGGAACTATTTTAACTTTGGAACATGTGATGCAACAGCTTGAAATTATTGAAAACAAAGTTGTCACTGTTGAGTTGATTGAAAATTTGGATAAAAAGATTCATAATCACATTACCCAATATGGATCTAGGGTCGGAGTTACTTTGAAAACTTTTATAGAGAAAGAACCTATAGTTAATGAAAAGATAGATTTCGATTCTGCAAGAATCGGTAAACTTGAGAATATTATTACCAACTTAGGGTCGGTGTTTTCTTCCATGAAAAACACTCCAAAACCTCCTACCAAAACTGCCAAGTTTATTTATGTTCCTAAAAATAAGGGTGAATCTTCTAGTAAGGGAGACGCGGATCTCAAATCAATAAGCGTCCATCCCAATTGTCTCTCTATCATTAAGGAACCTTTTGCTACAAACGAATTTCTTGAATTTTTGCCTAAAGGTTTAATCATTGCTAAAAAGGGAGAAACCCCTAAAGATTAAAAGTGCTCTATTGAGGAATTGAGTATGCCTAGCTAGGGGCGTTAAACGATAGCGCTAGTTGGGAGGCAACCCAATTTTATTTGTGTTTTTTGTTTTCGTTCCTGTTTAGTAATAAATTTTGCATCTACCTTCTTTTTAGATGTGTTTTTATGTTTTAATTAGTGTTCGTGTCAAGTAAAACCTATAGGATAACCTATGGTGATAGTTAATTTGATTCTGCTGAAAAACAGAAACTTTGCGCGCATGAAATTAGTTTTGTTAAATCACAGAAACGTGCTTTTGCATTGATTCTTTTTGCTGATGATCAATAGACAAATTACCCAGGACTTCCTATTTTGGTAGGATTTTTAAAGTTCTAGACGTTTGCATTAGTTACAGATTGCTACAGACTGTTCTGTTTTTGACAGATTCTGTTTCTCGTGTGTTGTTTGCTTATTTTAATGCATCTATGGCTAGTATTAAGTAGTATGAACCATAGAGAACTTGGAATACAGTATGTTTAACACCAAAATAAATAAGAATGAGTTCATTACAGTACCTTATGTGGTGGTTTTGTTTTCTTTCACTAACGGAGCTTATGACATTTCCTGTTGAGTTTTGTGTTGTGAAGTTTTCAAGTTTTGGGTAAAGATTTTATGGACTATGGAACAAGGAGTGGCAAGAGCCTAAGCTTGGGGATGCCCATTGTTGACACCAGATTTTGGCACGGTCAAGAACTTATTTAAGATGGCTTCAAATGGAGAAGTGTTCTACATGAAAGAGTTCCGTATTGTTGATATGAACATCTTTGAAGTTTGGGCCATCGCCGTCCGGTTTCATCTCGAAGGCCGAAACTATGCTCAAAGTACTAAGATCTTATATTCAGAGTACAGTTTGGCCGATTAGGCCCACAAGAAGACCTCAAATGAAAACATTATCTACAAGAATTGTCTTTGTCTCATCGAAACGGTCGATTTTGATATAAAAATCATCCGAATTCGAGTTCGTATGCAAAAGTTAGAGCCGAAAATGCGCGGCTGCATCAGGATTGCCAAACACTCCGGGAATGATCATCCGGGTTTTGGGTTTCTCCGAGGACGGCCGGACACTCCGGGGTTGTTTGTCCGGGTTTTGGATTTTTCTACCGCAGACTTCAGAAAATAGCCTAAACCCCCCTCAAGATGGCCTCTGATCAAAAAACGTTCAACATGAAAGTTGTTCGTCTCGTCGAAACCGTTAAGATTGCTTTTGGACTTGTTTCCATCTGAGGTCGTTTACCACCAGAAAAAAGACCCACAAGGTGCAGCCAGTTTAAACCGAACAATTTTGGAAAGTTCGAACAAAACCAATCCGAATTTGACTAGGGTTTTGGACGTGAATCCAAGCCTTTTCCTTGCACGAGAAGTCCAGTCGCCTCTTATATATCTAAGGCTTGATAGCCGATTGAACAACACACAATCGATCAAATCATCTACCACTTTTTATCTTTTATCTTTTCTCCTTAACCCTAGTTCTTATTCTTCCTCGTTCTTCGCTCGTTCTTCTTGTTGCAGGGCGGCGAACCTCGAGGCCCTAGGGCGATCAGGTCGACCTAGGGCAAGCCATATCCGCCGGGTGCCCTGACGGGGTCCCTCCCGAGCGTGTGGAGTTTCGGGTCTACAAAAGCGCCCACCGGATTGCTTGCGTACCGTGCTTCTGGACGGGTCTCCTTCGACGTGAGTTGCGGTGCATCACCCCCGGTGTCGAGGGTACACGGTGACGTTTTCGTATGCGAACACACTTTTTGGCGACTCCGCTGGGGATGAAGCTTTGAACGATCTCCGACCCGTTCTTGCTACGAAGAGATCGTCATCTAGGGTTTGCAATCTACAAAGGTAATATGAATACCCAAATCACATATGCAGATGCAAATAATGCATATGTTGTTGCTAGATCATCTAATGAGCATAATGTATCGGCTAGCCCTAGCTTTATCAATTATGCATCTAATTATGTGCAAGGGCCGATGCAACAAAATATCCATGATTCTACTTCATATAATTTTAGCAACATGCAACATATGTATCCCAACTCCCATGCATCGGCAACCCCACAAATTTATATGCCAATGAATAACATGATGAGTTCGGTTAATCAAGTTGAGACACCCTATGTAGGAACTTCCAATGGTATGCAACAAAGTGTTTCAAGTTCTTATTGATCGGCAAATAACTTGCAGTACGTTAATCCAAACGTGCCGGTGGATAGGGGAATTGGCCATGTTACTACTAGTTATTTGGCCAATTACCCTCAAACATCATATGCTATACCTAATGCTACTAATTTTTTGGCACCATATGCTACTATTGATGTCCATAATTCGGCTCCGCACCTTCATGGTCATGGCCGAATAAGTGAAACTTCTGTAGGAGCACAAATGCCTTCACCTACTACCGTGGCATATCATGTACCCCCTTCACAATTACAGAAGTTCGGCAACATCTCATTGCCGAAAGAGTCTAAAAGCATTCGGGGGCAACCATATCCAGACTGGGTAATTAAGAACAAGCTTACATTCTCTTGGGATTTGTGCAACTCTATTCGCAAGGAACTAATAGAAGGCGGGAAGCCTCATGATTTTGCTGCTGTAAAAGCTAGAGTTGTGCAGTGTTGTACCATCCAGTATACCACCTAAACAATCTCAAAGTTTCGGCACCTCATTGCCGAAAGAGTCTCAAAGTATTGGGGGGCAATCTCATGATGAGTGGATGGAAATTGAGATGAAAAAGTTTAAAGCTCGCCAAGCTGAGATGTGGGCCAAAATTATACGAAAGCGAGAAGCCTCGCAAATTCAAAAAGATAAAGTTGTTGATTCAGGTAACAAAGAAAATTTGATTGTTAGAAAAGCCGAATCAAGTAGTATATATTATGAGTTCATCAAATCCAAAGAGGCAAGCATTATTGAGAAAGGGCATGGAAAGCATGGCAAAACAGCCATATTTGATTTTTCCGAAGTCAATGGAACCTACTTCCTGCCCTATGAGTTCCGTGCCATAGAAATTGACAAGCCTCAAGGACAAGAACAAGTAGCCAAACAAAGTTCGGCTGACATGGATCTTCAAAGCAATGATGCATGGAATCAACAAAAATATGATGAAAAGGTGTTGGGGAGCCATCCAAAGATGGAGCAAGATGTTCTTCAAGTAGCACCGCCATCATATTCTCCCAACATATTTGAAGAGGTATGCATAGAGAGTAATTTACCTATTTTCAGATTTGGTCGCGACTTCATTATTGATGCATCTATAAGAAATATTCTCATAAGTAATTTTGAAAGACCAATGAAGAAGGGTAATTTACTTGTTAGCAATAAACTTGTTATGAAGCATATCGGTCAACACATTACACCATTCAGAAAGACCGATAGCAAAAAATTATTGCAGCCAAGGCTTTCGCCATTGCTTTGTCTAAAATTCATATCTAATTAGGTAGCTTTGCTTATTTCTTACTTGGCTTACACTTGGTCTCAATTGAGACATGTATGTTCTAACTATTTTTGTTTCAGAAATTTAAAGCCAAGGTTAAAATCTTTTGAGCAAACTGATGCAAGTATAGTTTCTTATCCAATGACATCGGTAAGAGAATGCAAAATAAAATTCATAGCCAAATGGAGAGATACAAAATCTGAATCATTCGTTTGCTTAACTCCAAAGCCGTTCTCACAGCAAGATCGGCTAGAAAATAAAAAGTTCGCCCTCAATTCAAGCATGTGTGATTAAATATTTGATTTGTTGCTGAAAAATAATTACAGAAGAATTTTTTATCACCATGTCAAGCCATCAATTCAAGGACGAATGTATTGTAGGTTGCATCATTCGTTCGAACATAATTTTGAGGATTGCAATATGTTTCATAAAATAGTTAAATCGGCCATTGCTAAAGGACGATTGAAATTTGTTGAGACACCAAGAGATGACCAGTCTATTCGGATTGGTCCCGATGGCAGAAAGTTTTTGCATTGGCTGCTTCAAGCCGACCCATTTAAAGAGAAGGTAAAAACTGCGGGTGATGGGATCAAGCTTTCAAGTAAAGAAGTTGTTGAAGAGCATAATGAACATAATCTTGAGGGTGAAAATTCCATCAAAGCTACAATGGAGACGCCAAGGACTGGGGGGTAGCAAGCAAATCCAATGATCGATGAAAGCAAACCAAAAGAAAACAAAGGCGAAGTAAGCGCAAGTGTAAGAGATCAAAAATCACCTTCGCTGAACTATTGGATAAATATCAAAAGAAGAGTGAAGAGAAGAATGCTTATTGGCCAAATCATGCAAAGAAACCAAGATCACCCCCAAGGCGCAAATATGAGGAACGGTATTGGCAAAGTGATAATTTTAATGCAAGATATTCATATCCTTATTTTGGGCCGCCAATGCCAATGTCGTGGATGCCTCCCTATGCTCATGTTGATTCATATCCATCATGGGATAGGTATGATACAAGGGCACATTCTCCATCTTATTTTAGACCATCTCACCAATATTATGCAGCTCCGAGAAGATCAACATTTGAACAGTCGCATATTAAAGACTGTTTCAATCATAAGGAATCGGTCCAGAGCTCAAGGAAGAAGAAAGAGGTGGTAAAGCAAGTTTACCGCATGAAAAGAGATGGTCGTAAGTGTGCTACTTCAGATTTGATCTCAAATAACAAAGAGCCAATTAAAGTGTTGACATTGGCTACAAAAGGCAAAGAAGTGAAACAATCAATTGATAAAAATCAGAGTGCCAAATCTGAAGAAAAGAAGTTGAGGGTGCACAAGGCCCAAAAAGAGTTGCCATTTATTGAAAGAAAATCACAGTCGAGCTGCTCACTCAGCTTATCATATTGGCAAAAGAAGGAATTACAAAATCTTAGTGCACAAGAGCTGAGAAAGAAGAACGTGGCATGGGTTCCCAAGAAGATCAATCAAAACAAAAATGATGTGCATGTTTCTATTGCAACAAGTACAATAAAAGTGAAGAAGGAAAAGAAGGAAAGCAACAAACAATTAAGTCGAAGGTGCGCATCACAACATCAAAATCTTCGGTTAGCACATCATCCATTTTCTTCAACCATGTCGTTGATGCCTTTGCCATGGAATTCATCCCTAGGTATGATCAATTACCCTCCATGGATTCATTTTGGTCCATGGATGCAACATAATTTTCTATATCATGAGAGGGTATTACCAAATCACTATACATTTGGTTAGTTTCATTTTTGTTGCTAATACAAAGGGGCCGAAATATTTTATTGCTATTTTATTTGTTTATTTCGGCTATACATGCTTTAGTGGATGAATTCTACATGGACCTCATGGTAATGGCCGATACTTAACTATTGTCCTAAGAAACTATCTGATCATGGCCAGTGTGGAATTCTAACATCGTCCTTAATTCAATTGGAGACCGAGACAAGGTACATGTTAAGTGATATTAGCCTTGTCTCTCTAGTACTATGGAGATTATATTTTGATGGTTCAATTCGTAGCAATGGCCAATGTGTCAGTGTTGTTCATATATCTCCATATGGCGTTATTTTGTGAAGCCTCATGCCACTTAAAATATTTTTGCACAAAAATCAAAGCCGAATATGAAATTGTATTCGGTTTGAAGATTTTGGTTGCTATAGGTGCTATACAAATTGAGGCTTTCAGTGATTCGTTATAAAATAGTGCAACAAATATCCAAGGGTTATCAATGTTTTGACGAATCATTTATAGTTTATCTTGGGATATGTCTAGATGCAAAATTTACCTTGGTTACTTTAATATACTTCATATATCTAGACATGACAATTGGAGAGAGTTGGCATAGCAAGCATCCGGCTACCATGTCCATCATGGTATATTGCACATCTATCAACAGCCGATGCTTATTCTTGCCAACATAGGTAAGGCCGAATTGGAGCTCACCACCTCGGCCACTAATGAAACTTTTATGTAGGCAAAGCAAGGATTGGAGGAAGTTCATTCTTGATTATCTGCAAAATCCTAGCGAAAGGGTGAATAATATGGTTCAGAGGATGGCTTTGCGATGCATATGTATGGAACCTTATCATCGGATTGTTATATAAGTTGAGAAGTTTTCACCCAAGTTGCATCAAGAGGTTCAAACAAGCAATGGCTGATATATACTTATCGTCCTAAGCACATACAAATGGCCGATGGAGTGTTGACATCGTCCTCGGAGTAAGATATGTGCAAGTTATTTTTCGGCACACAAGCTTTGCCGAAAAACAGGGGGGCATGTGTTGACACCAGATTTTGGCACGGTCAACAACTTATTTAAGATGGCTTCAAATGGAGAAGTGTTCTACATGAAAGAGTTCCGTATTGTTGATATGAACATCTTTGAAGTTTGGGCCATCACCGTCCGGTTTCATCTCGAAGGCCGAAACTATGCTCAAAGTACAAAGATCTTATATTCAGAGTACAGTTTGGCCTATTAGGCCCCCAAGAAGACTTCAAATGAAAACATTATCTACATGAATTGTCTTCGTCTCATCGAAAAGGTCGATTTTGATATAAAAATCGTCCCAATCCAAGTTCGTATGCAAAAGTTAGAGCCAAAAATGCGCGGCTGCATCAGGATGGCCAGACACTCCGGGAATGATCATCCGGGTTTTGGGTTTCTCCGAGGACGGCCGGACACTCCGGGGTTGTTTGTCCGGGTTTTGGATTTTTCTGCGACAAACTTCGGAAAACAGCCTAAAACTCCCTCAAGATGGCCTCTGATCAAAAAACATTCAACAATAAAGTTGTTCGTCTCGTCGAAACGGTTAAGATTGCTTTTGGGCTCGTTTCCATCTGAGGTCGTTTACCACCAGAAAAAAGACTCACAAGGTGCAGCCAGTTTAAACCGAACAGTTTTGGAAAGTTCGGACAAAACCAATCCAAATTTGACTAGGGTTTTGGACGTGAATCCAAGCCTTTTCCTTGCACGGGAAGTCCAGCCGCCTCTTATATATCTAAGGGGTGACGGCCGATTGAACAACACACAATCGATCAAATCATCTACCACTTTTTATCTTTTATCTTTTCTCCTTAACCCTAGTTCTTCTTCTTCCTCGTTCTTCGTTCGTTCTTCTTGTTGCAGGGCGGCGAACCTCGAGGCCCTAGGGGCGATCAGGTCGACCTAGGGCAGCCCATAGCTGCCACGCGCCCTGACGGGGTCCCTCCCGGGCGTGTGGGGTTTTGGGTCTACAAAAGCACCCACCGGATTGCTTGCGTACCGCGCTTCCGGACGGGTCTCCTTCGACGTCAGTTGCGGTGCATCACCCCCGGTGTTGAGGGTACACAGTGACGTGTTCGGGTGCGAACACCCATGGCACCCCAAGATATTCAAGAATAGCCAAAAGCCTAAGCTTGGGGATGCCCCCAGAAGGCATCCCCTCTTTCGTCTTCGTTCATTGGTAACTTTACTTGGAGCTATATTTTTATTCGTCTCATGATATGTGTTTTGCTTGGAGCGTCGTGTATGATATTAGTATTTGTTTTTTATTTTTCCATAATCATCCTTGCTGTACACACCTTTTGGGAGAAGCCCACTTGATTGGAATTTATTAGAATACTCTATGTGCTTCACTTATATCTTTTGAGCTAGATAGTTTTTGCTCCAGTGCTTCACTTATATCTTTTAGAGCATGGCGGTGGCTTAATTTCGTAGAAATTGCTAGTCTCTCATGCTTCACTTATATTATTTTGAGAGTCTTTTAGAACAGCATGGTATTTGCTATGGTTATAAAATTGGTCCTAGAATGGTAGGCATCCAAGTTGGGTATAATAAAAACTATCATAGGAAGTGAATTGGATGCTATGATAAACTTGATACTTGATAATTGTTTTGAGATATGGAGGTAGTGGTATTAAAGTCATGATAGTTGGGTGATTATGAATTTAGAGAATGCTTGTGTTGAAGTTAGCAAGTCTCGTGGCATGCACATATGGTAAAAGTTGTGTAACAAATTTATTACATAGAGTGCTCTTTTGATTGCCTTCCCTTGAGTGGAGGTCGGGGGCGCGCGATGGTTAACTCTTACCAACCTCCCCCTAGGAGCATGTGTAGTAGTACTTTGCTTCGAGGGCTAATATTTTTTTTGCAATAAGTATATGAGTTCGTTTGACTAATGTTGAGTCCATGGATTATACGCACTTTTACCTTTTCATCATTGCTAGCCTCGTCGGTACCGTGCATTGCCCTTTCTCACCTTGAGAGTTGGTGCAAACTTCACCGGTGCATCCAAACCCCGTGATACGATACGCTCTATCGCACATAAATCACCTTATATCTTCCACAAAACAACCACCATACCTACCTATTATGGCATTTCCATAGCCATTCCGAGATATATTGCCATGCAACTTTCCACCGTTCCGTTTATCATCATGACACGCATTACTATTGTCATATTGCCATTGCATGATCATGTAGTTGACATCATATTTGTGGCAAGGCCACCATGCATAATTTTTCATACATGTCACTCTTGATTCATTGCTCATCCGGGTACACCACAAGAGGCATTCATATAGAGTCATATCTTGTTCTAGTTTTGAGTTGTAATTCATATGTTGTAAATCAATAAAAGTGTGATGACCATCATTATTAGAGCATTGTCCCAAAAAAGAAAAAGGAAAAAAAGAAAGCCCAAAAAAAGAAAAATAAAAAAATAAAAAAATAAAAAATAAAAAATAAAAAAATAAAAAAATAAAAAGGGGCGATGTTACTATCTCTTTTTCCACACTTGTGCTTCAAAGTAGCACCATGTCCTTCATATAGCGAGTCTCATATATTGTGCTTCAAAGTAGCACCATGTTTTTCATATAGCGAGTCTCATATGTTGTCACTTTCATATACTAGTGGGAATTTTTCATTATAGAACTTGGCTTGTATATTCCTACGATGGGCTTCCTCAAATGCCCTAGGTCTTCGTGAGCAAGCAAGTTGGATGCACACCCACTAGTTTTCTTTTGTTGAGCTTTCATGCATTTATAGCTCTAGTGCATCCGTTGCATGGCAATCCCTACTCATCATGTTGACATCAATTGATGGGCATCTCCATAGCCCATTGATTATCCTCGTCAATGTGAGACTTTCTCTTTTTTTGTCTTCTCCACACAACCTCCATCATCATATTCTATTCCACCCATAGTGCTATATCCATGGCTCATGCTCATGTATTGCATGAGAGTTGAAAAAGGTTGAAGCACATTAAAAAGTATGAACCAATTGCTTGGCTGAAATTGGGGTTGTTCTTGATGGGAGTATTTTGTGTGATGAAAATGAAACATAGCCTAACTATATGATTTTGTAGGGATGAACTTTCTTTAGCCATGTTATTTTGAGAAGACATGATTGCTTGTATTAGTATGCTTGAAGTATTGCTATTTCTCATGTCAATATGAACTTTTATTTTGAATCATTTGGATCTGAACATTCATGCCACAATAAAGAAAATTACATTGAGAATTATGCTAGGTAGCATTCCACATCAAAAATTCTGTTTTTATCATTTACCTACTCGAAGACGAGCAGGAATTAAGCTTGGGGATGCTTGATACGTCTCCAACATATCTATAACTTTTTATTGTTCCATGCTATTATATTACCCCTTTTGGATGTTTATGGGCTTTATTTTACACATTTATATCATTTTTGGGACTAACCTACTAACTGGAGGCCTAGCCCATATTGTTTTTTTGCTTGTTTCAGTATTTCGAAGAAAAGGAATATCAAACGGAGTCCAAACGGAATGAAACCTTCGGGAGCATGATTTTTGGAACGAACGTGATTCAGAGGACTTGGAGTGCAAGTCAAGAAGAAGCCGAGGTGGACACGAGGCTGGAGGGCGCGCCCACCCCTACAAGGCGCACCCCCTATCTCGTGGGCCCCTCGGGCGGCCACCAACGTACTTCTTCCTCCTATATATACCCATGTACCCCGAAAACATCCAGGGAGCCAACGAAAAACAATTTCCACCGACGTAACCTTCTGTATCCGCGAGAACCCATCTTGGAGCCTTCGCCGGTGCTCCGCCGGAGGGGGAATCGACCATGGAGGGCTTTTACATCAACACCATAGCCCCTGTGATGATTTGTGAGTAGTTTACCATAGACCTTAGGGTCAGTTATTAGCTAGATGGCTTCTTCTCTCTTTTTGGATCTCAATACCATATTCTCCCCCCCCCCCTCTTGTGGAGATCTATTCGATGTAACTCTTTTTGCGATGTGTTTGTCGAGATCCGATGAATTGTGGGTTTATGATCAAGTTTATCTATGAGAAATATTTGAATCTCCTCTGAATTCTTTTATGTATGATTGAGTTATCTTTGCAAGTCTCTTCGAATTATCAGTTTGGTTTGGCCTACTAGATTGATCTTTCTTGCAATGGGAGAAGTGCTTAGCTTTGGGTTCAATCTTGTGGTGTCCTTATCCAGTGACAGCAGGGGCAGCAAGGCACGTATTGTATTGTTGCCATCGAGGATAAAAAGATGGGGTTTATATCATATTGCATGAGTTTATCCCTCTACATCATGTCATCTTTCTTAATGCATTACTATGTTCTTATGAACTTAATACTCTAGATGCATGCTGGATAGCGGTCGATATGTGGAGTAATATTAGTAGATGCAGGCAGGAGTCGGTCTACTTGTCACGGACGTGATGCCTATATACATGATCATGCCTAGATAATCTCATAATTATTCGCTTTTCTATCGATTGCTCGACAATAATTTGTTCACCCACCATAATACTTATGCTATCTTGAGAGAAGCCACTAGTTAAATCTATGGCCCCCGGGTCTATTCTTTATCATATAAGCTTTCAATCTACTTTTATTTGCATCTTTACTTTTCCAATCTATATTATAAAATACCAAAAGTATATTTATCTTATCATACTATCTCTATCAGATCTCACTTTTGCAAGTGGCCGTGAAGGGATTGACAACCCCTTTATTGCGTTGGTTGCGAGTTCTTTGTTTGTTTGTGTAGGTGCGTGGGACTTTTAAGGAGCCTCCTACTGGATTGATACCTTGATTCTCAAAAACTGAGGGAAATACTTACGCTACTATTGCTGCATCACCCCTTCCACTTCAAGGAAAACCAACGCAAGCTCAAGACGTAGCAGGGGTCTTGTGGGTTTTCTGAGCGAAGATCTCACCGAGGTTCATCGTCTTCTACTCTTCTGATTTGGAGTATTATCCTTGTCTTCACAAAGATCTGCATGCCACCATGGTGACGCCTCCCGAGCCTTGGTCCAACGCGGTTGGTGGCGCTGGAGGAATCAGGGCTCAAGGGTGGCGTGCCCTGCTGGCGTCAGGTAGGCTGCCCCGGCAAGGGCCTTGCTGGGGCCGTGGGGGCTGCCCAGCAAAAACCTTGCCAGGGGAAACCACTTCGCCTTCTGGCTCTTTGTGCTTCTGTCTTGGTGTTGCTTTGATTCTGTGTTGTGGCTCTGATTTCCTGTCTCTGCCCTGCTTAAGTGTGGCCATGGGCGCGGCTCTGACTGCCCGTGCACAAATAAGGGGTACAAAAGAGCGCCCCTATTTTAGTACACCGACAGGAGCCCCCGGGCCTGGGCCACACATAAGCGTGACACGTTGTTGGGCCAGGCCCAGAACGGTGCGCGGGCAGGCGGGGCGGTTTTTACCATGGTATCTTTCCGTCCGCTACGCTTCCCCACGACCTGCGTTGAATGCGTGACGTGGGGGTCGCGCGCGCGGGTGATTGAAGCATGCTTGCATCATCTTGCGGTGAACAGTAAAGAGGCGGCTTGCGTGTCCCTTTGAGACCGTAGGGCCGCAGATCATTTATTGTCCTTACCTAGAAACTGTCATTCCATGCGTCCCATTACCCCGTCTCTCGCGCCACGTACACTGCATGCACAAAGCAAAGGGAATGACAGGCGTGCGGGATACAGGAAGACGTGCGCGCGTGGGTCGATTCCCACGCGCCTTCAATTGGGAGGGGAGGACGGTCGACGGCCTCGCCCGCTGTCACCTTTAATGAGCCGGATTGGCCGAGAGGGGTGGCCGAGCCCCGCCCCCGTCTCTTTATAAGGAGGGGAGCAGGAGGAATGGCGCCTCTTAGTCCTTTACTATTCGCCTCTCCCCATCCCTACTCCTTCCTCTCTTCTACCAGGGCGAGAGGGCGGTGATGCTTCATCGGTGGCGGCGAGGGTCTCTGCTCGACAGCGCATCGCCCCTCCCCAAGAGCTTGTGGTGGCGGAGCTAGCTGTTAGAGGCAGGGGGAGGGGCGAGGTCGAGGACGTCGCGACGCTCGGGGAAGAGGAGGATGGGGCGGCACATCGGCCTCGCCTTCGCCAGCGGCCCCTCCCCCAGTGGAGGGCCACGTCAGGGACAACCCCTACGAGTTCTTCATCAGGCTGCGCCAGCCGCCGCACCGTCGTCTTCGCCTCCCGACCCCATTTGCACGGGAGATGGAGTTGGACCCGCCGCAGGCGCTACGGCTGCATATGAGGGGTTGTGGGAATAGCGGCACATGGACCAACGTCGAGTTCCCCGCCCCTCACGTCATGTATCTTCGCCGAGGGTGGAAGACCTTTGCTTGCATCCACAGCCTGACGGAGGGGCTCACTCTCCATTTCAAATTAATGAAGAGTGGCCTCCTCTCCGTCAAGGTCTTTGGACACTTCGGGACTCGCGTAAGGTGCTGCATGGAGAGCTCCTCTGATGACGAAGACTCCTCCTCGAGCAAGAGTGTCGAGGAGGACAGCGGCAGCGACGGCGAGGGTGGCGAGCGGCAGGATGACATGTCCGACTAAGCGTCGGGCGCGCCGCTCCGGGGAGACACCGGCGACCCCATCATCTGTGTTGCCGGCTCCTTGAACTTCTCGGGGTCGCCTCCTTGGGAAGCTGGCGTGGGGAGGCCGGAGAAGGCGAAGAAGGCGGGTGGCGGGCCGTCAAGTCGGAGTATGATGGCACCGATGCCTTTTGTTGGGGATATAACTACTGAGTTTAAACCGGCCAGGAGGGCCCGGTTCACCCTCGACTATGTTGAAGCCCATGAAGATCCAGAAGATGGCGCTTTATTAATGAAGCTTGGAGGCCCAAAGCCCAAAGGTGGATTAGGGCCCATAATGGTAAACCGCCATGACTATGTAACTTGTAATGTAAGTTAGGAAAGGAGAGACCGAGCCGGACACCTTGTATGAGTTGGCCTCGGGGCTCTGTAGACCGGCCGGGCGTCAACCTATGTATATAAAGGGACGACCCGGCGGCGGTTCAGGGACAAGAAACAACAACTCGGGACTCAGGCAAGCGTTTTCGCTCCCTGGTCATTGAAACCCAATCAATCCCATCACAACTAGACGTAGGCTTTTACCTTCATTGAAGGGGCCGAACTAGTATAAAACTCCCGTGTCCCTTATCCGGTTTAACCCCTTCAAGCTAACCCATTGTGATGGCTCCACGACTAAGTCCTTTCATGAGGACATCTGACGTGTTAATTCCACGACAGTTGGCGCCCACTGTGGGGCTATCGCATGATGGTTTTGAGTTCTTGAAGAGCAGCTTTGAAGGACTTAAGGGGTACATGGTCAGCCGGATGACCAAAAGTCATCGCGGCAAGCTCCACATCGACGACGAAGGCTGGGGCCCCGAGGCCGGCTCAATCGAGCACGGGTACCGGGTCCCCTTTGGCGGAATTCATGTCTTCATCGGCAAGATCGGCGAACCAGGCCTTGAGCCGGACATCTACACCGACCTCGTCGAGACGGCTCAGCGTGCAAGTCCAGCCCGGGTTAATCCCGCCATGAAGCGTGCATTCGTAGGATGTGTCCATGGGATCGGATCTGAACCGGTGTCTGAAGGCGAGACGGTTGTTTATTCTGATGGCGAGTCATCCATTGGTGAAACTGAGTCCCTGTATCAGATTCATAACGGTGTGTTTGAAGGATATTCCGACGGCAACAGTATTCTGGACCTCCTTGAACCGCCAAGTCGAGATGCTGTTTACATGGCCGGAACACAGCCCACTTTGCAGTCTTCATCTATAGCGGCAATGAATACCGGATCAGCAGCCGCGGCAGGAGCCCCGGCGCGCCGACCGGCTCAAGTCCTCTCCGGTTTGATGGATGCCTGGGCGACTTTGTTAACCACGGCAGTCACCCCGGAGACGCGGGATCAGCACAATGCGGACATGCGAAGCTGAAGGACTAGATAACACAGGCTGAGGACCTGGCAACTGAGGATGCTAGGATGGCTGAAGAACGGGCCGCTTTGGATGCCCAGTCACAGCAGATACAGGCGCAGAATTATAAACTCATGCTGGATCGGACCGCATCAGAGGATGTAATGCGAAGGAAGTACCGGTCTCGTCTGCCGTCGGTCTACGAAGGATTGAACCTCTTTCAAACACCAGGCGCTGGGTCGAGCAATCTGGCAGCTGCAAACCAGACTGATGCACCTAGGACAGCTCTGGATCAACTACTGATAACAGAACTACCCCGGCGAACAGATAACCCGCTGCAATACGTGTCTACACCGCCGGGTCACTTCTCGAGCCCTCTGGATAACATGATTGCTGCAGCATCGCGCCTGGCAGCCATTTCGATGGAGGGCGATTCACTGGCAGCAATTGAAACGCGGCGGGCTAGGGACCTTCTTCAAACCGCTGTGGTGCTGCAGCAGGCTTATTCTTATAGCCGGGATACAATTCATTCAACCCCTCGTCCGAGCCCAAGCTATAGCAGGCACATGGATGAACCGGAAGTGTCTAGCAGTGCTCGGCATCGTAATGCTCAAGACGTGGTGGATAATGGCAGAGCATGAAGGGAGGCCGCTTTGGGTCGTCATCAACCCGCCCCGGTTCAGCCAGCGACGTCAGTAGACCGAGGCACCGGGCTTGCCTTCGGTTCCTGGGGAGTGCCGTGTCTTATTCTGGCTCTCCGTAATGTGCATCTGCCCAAAGATTTCAAGGGTCCACGTAAGGTGCCTAATTATACTGCGGATCAGCCACCTGAGGCATGGGTCGAGAGTTATGAGATGGCAATGGAGATGCTAGATGTGGATGAAGTGGCCTACGCAAAGTACTTCACGATGATGTTGGAAGGGACGGCCCGTACTTGGTTGAAAAATTTGCCAGCTAACTCCATCGAGTCGTGGGATCAAATGAAGGCCTGGTTTATAGCCAATTTCAAAGACACGTGCAAACAGCCCATGTCCATTGTGGATCTGGATGCTTGTGTTCAAGGGGAGAACGAGTCAACAACTCATTGGGCACGCCGGGTTTCAGAAGTTTTGCATTCGTCTGACCGGATTAACGCTGGTCAAGTGATCATAACGCTAGAGTGCAATTGCCGGTTTAAGTCACTGAAGATGAAGTTGGGATGTCTCAAGCGCCACTGCAATGACATGGGAACCCTCATGGCAGCCTTGGTCAAGTATGGAGATTCTGATAATACCAAGGATCTGTTGGGGAACGTAGCAGAAATTCAAAATTTTCCTACGAGTCACCAAGATCTATCTATGGAGAGACTAGCAACAAGGGGAAGGAGAGTGCATCTACATACCCTTGTAGATCTCTAAGCGGAAGCGTTCAAGAGAACGGGGTTGAAGGAGTCGTACTCATCGTGATCCAAATCACCGGAGATCCTAGTGCTGAACGGACGGCACCTCCGCATTCAACACACGTACAACCCGGTGACGTCTCCCATGCCTTGATTCAGCAAGGAGAGAGGGATAGGTTGAGGAAGACTCCATCTAGCAGTAGCATAATGGCGTGGTGGTGATGGAGGAGCGTGGCAATCCTGCAGGGCTTCGCCAAGCACCGCGAGAGAGGAGGAGGACTTGGGAGAGGGGAAGGGCTGCACCAGAACTTGGGTGCGGCTGCCCTTCCACCCCCCACATATATATAGGGGCAAGGGAGACGGGGGCCGGCCCCCTCAGATCCAATCTGAGGAGGGGGCAGCGGCCAGAGGGGGTTGCCTTGCCCCCCAAGGCAAGGGGGTGCCCCCCCTTTAGGGTTCCCCAAAACCCTAGGCGCATGGGCCTTAGGGGGGAGGCGCCCAGCCCACTAAGGGGCTGGTCCCTCTCCACAAACATCCCACAGGGCCCTTCGGGGCAGGTGGACCCCCGGAACCCCTTCGGTGGTCCCGATACAATACCGGTCACCCCCGAATTATTCCGGTGAACGTATGATGACTTCCCATATATAAATCTTTACCTCCAGACCATTCTGGAACTCCTCGTGACGTCCGGGATCTCATCCGGGACTCCGAACAACATTCGGTAACCACATACAAACTTCCTTTATAACCCTAGCATCATCGAACCTTAAGTGTGTAGACCCTACGGGTTCGGGAACCATGCAGACATGACTGAGACGTTCTCCTGTCAATAACCAACAGCAGGATCTGGATACCCATGTTGGCTCCCACATGTTCCACGATGATCTCATCGGATGAACCACGATGTCAAGGACTCAATCAAACCCGTATACAATTCCCTTTGTCCAGTGGTATTATACTTGCCTGAGATTCGATAGTCGGTATGCCGATACCTTGTTCAATCTCGTTACCGGCAAGTCTCTTTACTCGTTCCATAACACATCATCCCATGATCAACCCCTTGGTCACATTGTGCACATTATGATGATGTCCTACCGAGTGGGCCCAGAGATACCTCTCCGTCACACGGAGTGACAAATCCCAGTCTCGATTCGTGCCAACCCAACTGACACTTTCGGAGATACCCGTAGTGTACCTTTATAGCCACCCAGTTACGTTGTGATGTTTGGTATGCCCAAAGCATTCCTATGGCATCCGGGAGTTGCACAATCTCATGGTCTCAGGAAAAGATACTTGACATTAGAAAAGCTTTAGCATATGAACTACACGATCTTTGTGCTAGGCTTAGGATTGGGTCTTGTCCATCACATCATTCTCCTAATGATGTGATCCCGTTATCAACAACATCCAATGTCCATGGTCAGGAAACTGTAACCATCTATTGATTAACGAGCTAGTCAACTAGAGGCTTACTAGGGACATGGTGTTGTCTATGTACCCACACATGTATCTGAGTTTCCTATCAATACAATTATAGCATGGATAATAAATGATTATCATGAACAAGGAAATATAATAATAATAACTAATTTATTATTGCCTCTAGGGCATATTTCCAACAGTCTCCCACTTGCACTAGAGTCAATAATCTAGTTCACACCGCCATGTGATTAACACTGACAGGTCATATCGCCATGTGACCAACATCCAAAGAGTTTACTAGTGTCGCTAAACTAGTTCACATCATCATGTGATTAAGACTCAATGAGTTCTGGGGTTTGATCATGTTTTGCTTGTGAGAGAGGTTTTAGTCAACGGATCTGTAACATTCAGATCCGTATGTACTTCCCAAATCTCTAGGTCATATTGTAAATGCTGCTTCCACGCTCCACTTGGAGCTATTCCAAATGGTTGCTCCACTATACGTATCCGGTTTGCTACTCAGAGTCACTCGGATAGGTGTTAAAGCTTGCATCACCGTAACCCTTTACACCGAACTCTTTATCACCTCCATAATCGAGAAACATGTCCTTATTTACTCCAAGGACAATTTTGACCGTTGTCCAATGATCCATTCCTGGATCATTCTTGTACCCCTTGACTGACTCATGGCAAGGCACACTTCCGGTGCGGTACACAACATAGCATACTATAGAGCCAACGTCTGAAGCATAGGGGGCGACCTTCGTCCTTTCTCTCTATTCTGCTGTGGTCGAGCTTTAAGTCTTAACTTCATACCTTACAATTCTAGCAAGAACTCCTTCTTTGACTGATCCATCTTGAACACCTTCAAGATCATGTCAAGGTATGTGCTCATTTGAAAATACCATTTAGCGTTTTTTTTATCTATCCTCATAGATCTTGATACTCAATGTTCAAGCAGCTTAATCCAGGTTTTCTATTGAAAAACACCTTTCAAACAACCCTATATGCTTTCCAGAAATTCTACATCATTTCTGATCAACAATATGTCAACAACATATAGCTATCAGAAATTCTATAGTGCTCCCACTCGCTTCTTTGGAAATACAAATTTCTCATAAACTTTGTATAAACCCAAAATCTTTGATCATCTCATCAAAGCATACATTCCAACTCCGAGATGCTTACTCCAGTCCTTAGAAGGATCGCTGGAGCTAGCATACCTTTTAGCATCCTTAGGATCGACAAACCTTTCTGATTGTATTGCATACAACCTTTCCTTACGAAAACTGGTAAGGAAACTCGTTTTGACATCCATTTGGCAGATTTCATAAATGCAGCTAATGCTAACATGATTCCGACGGACTTAAGCATCGCTACGAATGAGAAAATCTCATCGTAGTCAACTTCCTCGAACTTGTGAAAAACTCTTCGCCACAAGTCGAGCTTCATAGATGGTGACATTACCGTCCACGTCTGTCTTCTTCTTCAAGATCCATTCATCTCAATGGCTTGCCGATCATCAGGCAAGTCCACCAAAGTCCATGCTTTGTTCTGATACATGGATCCTATCTCGGATTTCATGGCTTCTAACCATTTGTCGGAATATGGGCCCACCATCGCTTCTCCATAGCTCGTACGTTCATTGTTGTCTAGCAACATGACCTTCAAGACAGGATTACTGTACCACTCTGAAGTAGTACGCATCCTTGTCACCCTACGAGGTACGGTAGTGACTTGATCCGAAACTTCATGATCACTATCATAAGCTTCTACTTCAATTGGTGTAGACGCCACAGGAATAACTTCCTGTGCCCTGCTACACACTAGTTGAAGTGACGGTTCAATAACCTCATCAAGTCTCCACCATCCTCCCACTCAATTTTTGAGACAAACTTTTCCTCGAGAAAGGACCCGATTCAAGAAACAATCCCTATTGCTTTCAGATCTGAATTAGGAGGTATACCCAACTGTTTTGGGTGTCCTATGAAGATGCATTTTATCCACTTTGGGTTCGAGCTTATCAACCTGAAACTTTTTCACATAAGCGTCGCAGCCCCAAACTTTTAAGAAACGACAACTTAGGTTTCTCCAAACCATAGTTCAAACGGTGTCGTCTCAACGGAATTACATGGTGCCCTATTTTAAAGTGAATGCGGTTGTCTCTAATGCCTAACCCATGAACGATAGTGGTAATTTGATAAGAGACATCATGGTACGCACCATATCCAATAGGGTGCAACTATGATGTTCGGGCACACCATCACACTATGGTGTTCTAGGCGGTATTAGTTGTGAAACAATTTCCACAATGTCTTAATTGCGTGCCAAAGCTTGTAACTCAGATACTCATCTCTATGATCATATCATAGACATTTTATTCTCTTGTCATGATGATCTTCAACTTCACTCTGAAATTACTTGAACCATTCAATAATTCAGACTTGCGTTTCATCAAGTAAATATACTCAGTATCTACTCAAATCATCCGTGAAGTAAGAACATAATGATATCTACTGCGTGCCTTAGCACTTATTGGACTGCACACATCAAAATGTATTACTTCCAACAAGTTGCTTTCTTGTTCCATTTTATTGAAAACGAGGCTTTCAGTCATCTTGCCCATGTGGTATGATTTGCATGTCTCAAGTGATTCAAAATCAAGTGAGTCCAAAACGATCCATCTGCATGGAGTTTCTTCATGCGTACATACCAATAGACATGGTTTGCATGTCTCAAACTTTTCAAAAACGAGTGAGTCCAAAGATCCATCAACATGGAGCTTCTTCATGCGTTTTATGACTTACATGGCAGTGCCACAAGTAGGTGGTACTATCATTACTATCTTGTATCTTTTGGCATGAACATGTGTATCACTACGATCGAGATTCAATAAACCATTCATTTTAGGTGCAAGACCATTGAAGGTATTATTCAAATAAATAGAGTAACTATTATTCTCCTTAAATGAATAACCGTATTGTGATAGACATAATCCAATCATGTCTATGCTCAACGCAAACACCAAATAACAATTATTTAGGTTTAATACCAATCTCGATGGTAGAGGGAGTGTGTGATGCTTGATCATATCAACCTTGGAAACACTCCCAACACATATCGTCAGCTCACCTTTAGCTAGTCTCTGTTTATTCCGTAGCTTTTACTTCGAGTTACTAACACTTAGCAACTGAACCGGTATCTAATACCCTGGTGCTACTAGGAATACTGGTAAAGTACACATTAACATAATGTATATCCAATATACTTCCGTCGACCTTGCATGCCTTCTTATCTACCAAGTATCTAGGGTGGTTCTGCTTTAGTGTCCGTTCCTCTCATTACAGAAGCACTTAGTCTCGGGTTTGGGTTCAACCTCGGGTTTCTTCACTAGAGCAGCAGCTGATTTGCCGTTTCATGAAGTATCCCTCCTTGCCCTTGCCCTTTTTGAAACTAGTGGTTCTACTAACCATCAACAATTGATGCTCCTACTTGACTTCTACTTTCACAGTGTCAAACATCGCGAATACTTCAAGGATCATCATATCTATCCCTGATATAGTTCATCACGAAGCTCTAGCAGCTTGGTGGCAATGACTTTGGAGAAACATCACTATCTCATCTGGAAGATCAACTCCCACTCGATTAAAGTGATTGTTGTACTCAGACAATCTAAGCACAAGCTCAACGATTGAGTTTTTCTCCCTTAGTTTGCAGGCTAAGAAAACCGTCGGAGGTCTCATACCTCTTGACGTGGGCACGAGCCTGAAATCCCAATTTCAGCCCTTGAAACATCTCATATGTTTCGCGACGTTCCAAAATTGTCTTCGGTGCCTCAACTCTAAACCGTTTATCATTACTGAACTATCACGTAGTTATCAAAACATGTGTGAGAGATGTTCGCAACATCCACAGACGATGTTCGAGGTTCAGCACACTGAGCGGTGCATTAAGGACATAAGCCTTCTACGAAGCAACAAGGACAATCCTCAGTTTACGGACCCAGTCCGCATAATTGCTACTATCAACTTTCAACTAAATTTTCTCTAGGAACATATCTAAACAGTAGAAAAAGCGTGAGCTTACGACATAATTTGCGAAGATCTTTTGACTATGTTCAGGATAATTAAGTTCATCTTATGAACTCCCACTCAGATAGGCATCCCTCTAGTCATCTAAGTGATTACATGATCCGAGTCAACTAGGCCGTGTCTGATCATCACGTGAGACAGACTAGTCAATGTCGGTGAACATCTTCATGTTGATCGTATCTTCTATAGGACTCATGCTCGACCTTTCGGTCTTCCGTGTTCCGAGGCCATGTCTGTACATGCTAGGCTCGTCAAGTCAACCTAAGTGTTTCGCGTGTGTAAATCTGGCTTACACCCGTTGTATGTGAACTTTAGAATCTATCACACCCGATCATCACGTGGTGCTTCGAAACAACGAACTTTCACAACGGTGCACAGTTAGGGGGAACACTTTCTTGAAATTTTAATGAGGGATCATCTTATTGACTACTGTTGTTCTAAGCAAATAAGATGCATAAACATGATAAACATCACATGCAATCAAAATAGTGACATGATATGGCCAATATCATTTTGCTCCTTTTTGATCTCCATCTTCGGGGCTCCATGATCATCATCGTCACCGGCATGACACCATGATCTCCATCATCATGATCTCCATCACCATGTCTCCATGAAGTTGTCTCGCCAACTTATTACTTCTACTACTATGGCTACCGGTTAGCAATAAAGTAAAGTAATTACATGGTGTTGTTCAATGACACGCAGGTCATACAATAAATAAAGACAACTCCTATGGCTCCTGTCGGTTGTCATACTCATCGACATGCAAGTCGTGATTCCTATTACAAGAACATGATCAATCTCATACATCACATATCATTCATCACATTCTTCATGGCCATATCACGTCACATAGCATACCCTGCAAAAACAAGTTAGACGTCCTCTAATTGTTGTTTGCATGTTTTACGTGGCTGCTATGGGTTTCTTGCAAGAACGTTTCTTACCTACGCAAAAACCACAACGTGATATGTCAATTGCTATTTACCCTTCATAAGGACCCTTTTCATCGAATCCGATCCAACTAAAGTGGGAGAGACTGGCACCCGCTAGCCACCTTATGCAACAAGTGCATGTCAGTCGATGGAACATGTCTCACGTAAGAGTACGTGTAAGGTCGGTTCGGGCCGCTTCATCCCACGATGCCGCCGAATCAAGATAAGACTAGTAACGGTAAGCATATTGAACAAAATCAACACCCACAACTACTTTGTGTTCTACTCATGCATAGAAACTACGCATAGACCTAGCTCATGATGCCACTGTTGGGGAACGTAGCAGAAATTCAAAATTTTCCTACGAGTCACCAAGATCTATCTATGGAGAGACTAGCAATGAGGGGAACGAGAGTGCATATACATACCCTTGTAGATCGCTAAGCGGAAGCGTTCAAGAGAACGGGGTTGAAGGAGTCGTACTCGTCGTGATCCAAATCATCGGGGATCCTAGTGCCGAACGGACGGCACCTCCGTGTTCAACACACGTACAGCCCGGTGACGTCTCCCATGCCTTGATCTAGCAAGGAGAGAGGGAGAGGTTGAGGAAGACTCCATCCAGCAGCAGCACAACGGCGTGGTGGTGATGGAGGAGCGTGGCAATCCTGTAGGGCTTTGCCAAGCACCGCGAGAGAGGAGGAGGACTTGGGAGAGGGGAAGGGCTGCGCTAGAACTTGGGTGCGGCTGCCCTTCCACCCCCACATATATATAGGGGCAAGGGAGAGGGGGGCCGCCCCCCTCAGATCCAATCTGAGGAGGGGGCGGCGGCCAGAGGGGGTTGCCTTGCCCCCCAAGGCAAGGGGGCGCCCCCCTTTAGGGTTCCCCCAAACTCTAGGCGCATGGGCCCTACGGGGGATACGCCCATCCCACTAAGGGGCTGGTCCCTCTCCACAAACAGCCCACAGGGCCCTCCGGGGCAGGTGGACCCTCCCGGTGGACCCCCGGTACCCCTTCGGTGGTCCCGATACAATACCGGTAACCCCCGAATTATTCCGGTGACCGTATGATGACTTCCCATATATAAATCTTTACCTCCGGACCATTCCGGAACTCCTCGTGACATCCGGGATCTCATCCGGTACTCCGAACAACATTCGGTAACCACATACAAACTTCCTTTATAACCCTAGCATCATCGAACCTTAAGTGTGTAGACCCTACGGGTTCGGGAACCATGCAGACATGACCGAGACGTTCTCCTGTCAATAACCAACAGCGGGATCTAGATACCCATGTTGGCTCCCACATGTTCCACGATGATCTCATAGGATGAACCATGATGTCAAGGACTCAATCAAACCCATATACAATTCCCTTTGTCCAGTGGTATTATACTTGCCCGAGATTCGATCGTCGGTATGTCGATACCTTGTTCAATCTCGTTACCAGCAAGTCTCTTTACTCATTCTGTAACACATCATCCCATGATCAACCCCTTGGTCACATTGTGCACATTATGATGATGTCCTACCGAGTGGGCCCAGAGATACCTCTCCGTTGACAAATCCCAGTCTCGATTCGTGCCAACCCAACTGACACTTTCGGAGATACCCGTAGTGTACCTTTATAGCCACCCAGTTACGTTGTGACATTTGGTATACCCAAAGAATTCCTACGGCATCCGGGAGTTGCACAATCTCATGGTCTAAGGAAAAGATACTTGACATTAGAAAAGCTTTAGCATATGAACTACACGATCTTTGTGCTAGGCTTAGGATTGGGTCTTGTCCATCACATCATTCTCCTAATGATGTGATCCCGTTATCAACAACATCCAATGTCCATGGTCAGGAAACTGTAACCATCTATTGATTAACGAGCTAGTCAAGTAGAGGCTTACTAGGGACATGGTGTTGTCTATGTACCCACACATGTATCTGACTTTCCTATCAATACAATTATAGCATGGATAATAAACGATTATCATGAACAAGGAAATATAATAATAATAACTAATTTATTATTGCCTCTAGGGCATATTTCCAACAGGATCCTGATTCTGATGATGAGAAACCGGAGAAGGGAAAGAAGAACGGCGGTGCAAAGGGACATCATCACAACCAAGGAGGCCATGGGAATAATGGTAAGCGCAAGGCAGATAATTCAGATCTTGTGGCTAACACCAATATGCAGCGTCGTAAGGGTAAACTGCCCCAGCGCGGTGGAGGGATGAATTTGGAACTTTTGATGAACCAGCCCTGCCCAAAGCATGGGACCAAAGAGGCCCCTTCCACGCATCTGTGGAAAGATTGTTATATCATGAAGGAGTTCAAGAATTCCGATGTTTTCCGGTATGATCAGGGTCCGTCGGGCGGTTCAGGTCTAGGTTTTCATGGTGGCGACAGTTCAAGCTCTGGATTTCAGAATAATCAGGGCAACCAGCATAACCAAGGGGGTAATGGCCAACAGAATAATCAAGGGAATCGGCAGCAATCAGGTTATCAAAGTCACCCCAAGCAGTTGAATGGGGGCAGTATCATGTGTTTACTACTAGCCTGTGTAAGCGAGATCAGAAGCTTCACAAAAGGGCAGTTAATGTTGTTGAATCGGCAGTGCCACATTATTTACGGTGGTCCAAGCAGCCCATTGTGTGGAGCAGAGAGGATCATCCGCCCTGGGTTGACAATCCGGGTCAACTAGCTTTGGTGGTAGCACCTCAGGTGGGAGGTTACAAGTTTACCAAAGTCCTGATGAATGGAGGGAGCAGCATCAACATCCTGTACTATGAGACTTTTCGTCGCATGGGGTTGACAGACAAGAACCTTAAACCGTCCAACACTGTTTTTCATGGTGTAGTACCAGGTAAATCGGCATATCCTGTTGGCAAGATCTCTTTGGAGGTTGTGTTTGGAGACGAGCATGATTCCAGGTCTGAAAAGTTGACCTTCGAATTGGTAAAAATCCAGAGCCCGTATCACGCACTGTTTGGACGGCTGGCTTACGCAAAATTCATGGCGAGGCCCTGCTATATCTATTTACAGCTCAAAATGCCGGGTCACAAGGGAACTATAACAGTACATGGAAGTCGAAAGATCGCTTTGGATTGTGAGGAAGGTGATGCGGCTTACGCTGAGTCAGTTTGTGCTACGGAGGAGCTGAAGTTTTATAAGGACAATGTTGATCCGGTAGACATGACTCCTTTGAAGAAGCCCACCACTGAGCATGACCCGACCCTGAAATTCAAACCAGCTGATGAGACTAAACTTGTTGACTTTGTTCCTGGCGATTCATCCAAACAATTTAGCATCAGCACCAATCTGGATCCAAAATAGGAAAGCACGCTCATCGAGTTCATCCATGAGAACCGGGACATTTTTGCATGGAAGCCTTCTGACATGCCAGGTGTACCGAGGGAACTCGCTGAGCACACTCTCAATATTGATCCCAAGTTTAAACCGGCCAAGCAATTTCTTCGGCGGTTTAATGAGGAAAGACGCAAGGCCATTGGTGAAGAGGTAGCCCGGCTGTTGGCTGCTGGGTTTATCATTGAAGTGTTTCACCCTGAGTGGTTGGCTAATCCGGTGCTCGTACTTAAGAAAAATGGCACTTGGCGTATGTGTGTGGACTACACAGATTTGAACAAGGCTTGTCCGGCAGATCCCTTTGCTCTCCCGCATATTGATCAGATTATTGATGCGACGGCGGGTTGTGAGCGCCTGAGTTTTTTGGATGCTTATTCAGGTTATCATCAGATTAAAATGGCAGTTAAGGACCAGGAGAAGACAGCCTTCATCACTCCCTTTGGAGCCTTCTGCTATGTTTCTATGCCTTTCGGGCTCAAGAGTGCCCAGGCAACTTATCAGCGTTGTGTGCAAAATTGTCTTCACACGCAGGTTGGGCGTAATGTTCATGCCTATGTGGATGACATTGTGGTAAAATCCAGGAAGAAGGAAACCTTGATAGATGACCTCAAGGAAACATTTGACAATCTTCGGATTTACAAAATGATGCTTAATCCGGATAAGTGTGTTTTTGGTGTTCCGGCAGGCAAGCTCTTAGGCTTTCTGGTGTCCAACAGAGGCATTGAGGCTAATCCGGAAAAAATCAAAGCGATTACATCTTTGACTAAACTGAAGTGTATCAATGATGTTCAGCGTCTGGCGGGTCGAATTGCCGCCCTTAGCCGGTTTATCAGCCGTTTGGGAGAGAAAGCGATTCCTTTATATCAGATGTTAAAAAAGATGGACGATTTCATATGGACCGATGCAGCTGATGCGGCGTTTGATGACTTAAAGCGGTAGTTGGTTGAACCGCCGGTTCTTGCTGCTCCGGTTGACAACGAGCCCTTGTTATTGTGCGTGGCTACTAATGCCCGTGCTGTCAGCGTGGCGATTGTGGTGGAGCGCAAGGAGGCTGGTAAGGAATACCCGGTTTAACGGCCGGTTTACTACATCAGTGAAGTGCTTATCGAGTCAAAGCAACGATATCTGCATTGGCAGAAGCTAGTTTATGGGGTTTTTATGGCAAGTCGGAAGCTCAAACAGTACTTTCAAGGCCATCCCATTACAGTGGTCAGTTCAGCTCCTTTGGGCGATATAATTCAGAACAGGGAGGCAACTGGCCGGGTTGCAAAGTGGGCAATTGAGCTTGGCCCGCACGGATTGAAATATATGCCTCGGACATCAATCAAGTCACAGACACTTGTTGACTTCATCAATGATTGGACCGAGTTACAAGCACCAGAGGACAAACCGGATAATACATATTGGACCATTCACTTTGATGGTTCCAGGCAATTGGAGGGCTCGGGGGCTGGAGTTGTTCTTACTTCCCCTCGAGGTGATAAAATTTGTTATGTTCTCCGCTTAATGTTTCCCTATACTAACAATGCAGCTGAGTACGAGGCCTTACTCCACGGTCTCCGCGTGGCTAAGGAGATGAACTTAAGCCGGGTCCGCTGTTTTGGCAACTCTGATCTGGTGGCTCAGCAAGTTTCTGGTACTTGGGATTCTAAGGACCCACTAATGGTGGCTTACAGACGCGAGGTGGATATTGTGGCAGATCATTTTAAGGGATATCAGGTGGAGCACATTGACCGGCACAAAAACGAGGTAGCAGATGCTTTAAGCCGGCTGGGATCTCAGCGTAAACTGGTACCACCCAATACCTTTTTAGATATCTTGCATAACCCGTCTGTTAAGTTGCCTACAGAGGAGGATTTAGCTGTTCCTGATCCAGAGGCCCAATTGGTGGCCGTTTTACACACTACTCCGGATTGGACGGTTCCATATTTGGCGTATTTAAACCGGGGCGAGTTACCAGATGATGAGGCTTTCGCTTGACAAATAATACGGCGGTCCAAGTCCATGGTTATTCACAATGGCGAGTTACACCGTTGCAGTGTTTCAGGAGTTTTTCAATGTTGTATTTCCCCTGAAGAAGGACAAGAGATTCTACATGAAATCCATGAAGGGGGTTGTGGTCACCACGCCGGTTCAAAATCCCTGGTGGCAAAAGCTTTTCGTCATGGGTTCTATTGGTTGACAGCTCATGCTGATGCAGAGGATCTGGTAAAGCGATGTGACGCTTGTCAGAAATTTTCACGTCGAGCTCATGTTCCGGCTCAGGAGCTACGGATGATTCCTATCACTTGGCCGTTTGCCACTTGGGGGCTTGATATGGTAGGACCTTTTAAGCATTCCCAGGATAAGAAGACCCACCTGTTGGTGGCGGTTGACAAGTTTACTAAATGGGTTGAAGCGAAGCCTGTCAGCAAGTGTGATGCAGCCACGGCGGTTCAATTTCTCAAAAAGATCATTTTCCGTTTTGGGTTTCCACACAGCATCATCACATATAATGGCACGAACCTTTCTAAAGGTGAGATGGAGGAGTTCTGCCAACGAGAGCACATCCGGCTTGATGTAGCATCTGTGGCTCATCCACAGTCCAATGGTCAAGCTGAAAGGGCGAATCAAGAGACCCTGAAGGGTATTAAGCCTAGGCTTATGGTTCCCTTGAAGCGGACGCCGGGTTGTTGGGTGGAAGAGTTACCATCTGTGTTATGGAGTATAAACACCACCCCAAACCGATCCATGGGTTATACACCTTTCTTCATGGTTTACGGGGCTGAGGCTGTCCTCCCAAGTGATATTCGTCATGACTCGCCCCGGGTTGCCAATTATGTTGAAGCGGACAGTGAGCAAGCGCGTCAAGAGGCATTGGACCTGTTAGATGAGAAATGGGACATGGCTTTGGCTCGGTCGGCGGTTTATCAACAAGACCTGCGGCGTTATAACAGCCGCCAGGTTAAAACACGAACCTTTCAAGAAGGCGACTTAGTGCTTCGGCTCATCCAGGATCAGACCGATATGCACAAGTTATCCCCACCTTGGGAAGGACCCTTTGTGGTCAGCAAAAATCTGCACAACGGATCTTACTACCTCATTGACATTCGAGAAGACTCACGCAGTTCTGAGGAGGAGACTCGGCGGCCATGGAACATAGCTCTCCTTCGGCCTTACTACACCTGAGCCATAGGCTTTCCTTATGTACATATTATGACAATGTATATATTATGATCAATATAATAAACCGGCATCCTTGCTAAAAGCAGGGCCTCTGCCGTTTTTTCCAAAATTTCTTGGTTACAAGGGGGCTTCTGCTCTCAAAGCGATGACTCACCTTACCTATTAAACCGGCTATCATGCCACAACATAGCTTGGGAGCTTCACACCCAAGGGGCCAAAGAGAGTCTGGATGTTATGCACAGCTCAAACATGGGCACCCATTGAGCACAGCTCACAAAGTTACTTGGGGGCTTTTTGTGCAAAAGCCACAAAGAGCTTGAACGGACCCTTGTAATTGGGTATCGACCCATGGCTTGGAAGCCTGGTGTATTCACCTAAAACCCCGGGTTAACCTGCCTTCATCAAGTAAGCCACTCTTATCCAGGTAATCCTGGCACAACCCGCCGAATGTTTGACAAGTCAATCTTATACAGACCCTGAACTTGTCAAAGTTAAAACGACGATTGGTTAGTTGGAGGCCCATCTTAAAAGGCTTTGCAAAATGGTTTAACTCGATGGCCTGGCAGCCCATGAAAAGCCTCGAATTTGGGCCTGGCAGCCCTTGAAAAGCCTTGACTACATGATTTCTTATTGGCTTTTTTTGCTAAGTTTTCACCTTTTTTGAATTTATCTTAAACTGGTGTTCTTTGACCCGATGTGGCTTTTCAGTCATATTTTTAAACCGGTGCTTGTTAAACCTGGCTTGGCTTTCAGCTATAAGTTGTCAGGCCATCTCATCAAACCGGTGTTTGTTAACCCGGCCTGGCTTTGACTATATGTCGACAGTATGATCATCTGGTGTTCATTATAACCCGGCATGACTTATTCATCTTATCATTATAGGGTAAGGGTTTTGAAAGCTCAAAAATGTGGGTTTCCACCCTTATTAAGTGACTCCATATCACAGGTATGAGTTATTTCATATTTATTCCGCTTTGGTTATTAACTAGGCTTTATCTTGGGCACTTTGACCCGTCCAGCGGTAAACCGCAGGACATCTTTTTTCAATGCATACACAGGGATTGCACAATATATAAGCTAGCATTGAAATTGGCATGGCGGATCTAGCAAAGTATATCCCAGTGCACGATGGTAGCAGATAAAAGTATTTTAACTAACCTATTACAAGGCGCTTTAAGGCCCAAAATACGGAATTGTTCTTTCCACAGAACAGTCTATGAAGCATCAATCAGATTGCCGAATCAGGCCTCATCACCATGTTGACGTGAAGTGGATGGATCATCTGGTGTCGGTTCAGCCTCCTCCTCATCCAGTAGCTGGAAGACAGTGGTGGTCCAGTCAATCCGGGTTAAAGCCTGAAAGACAACCTCTTCACTTATAAGTTCAGCCGGATCAACGTCAGGGGCGTAAGTGTGCTTACGGATTGGCGGGATAAGATTTTGCACTTCCGGTATGACAGTGTCAACCCGTTTGTTGTTGGCATCATAGAAGGACCGGTGAACCGTCAAGTTCGCTTCTTTTGGCAGTTGACTCACCAAAGGACGCATCTCCCTTGTCACAGCTTTGAGGGCATCATTGTCAAACTCTGCCCCGTTCTCTTGTTCACTGGGGAAGCCCTTGGCAATATCCACCGGATCAAGGTCAGCTATCCATGCTTTGGCTCGGGTGAGTGCCAACAAATTGCCAGCCCTGGCAGCAGATCGATTCATCTCTTCTATCTGTGCCGGCGTTACGGATAACTTTGCTAGAGTATCCTTGATCAAAGTGGGGGCCGGATTATTGTATGAAGCTGCACAGATAACCCGTTGGGTACCGGTATATAGTTGTTCAATCAGAGTGTATGTTGCCTTCAGCTTCATCCGCATATCAGAGCCCGGATGAGCAATGCGGCCACCTACAATGGTTTTCATGTTAAACCGGCAAATTACAAACATGGTCATTCAAGAAGTCTTGGCAAAACTACTTACCAAATACTGCAGAAGTCATTGCATTCACTTGGCGCTTCAACCCAGTTAGCTCTTCCGCCACCGGTTTAAGAGCTGATTCGGCGTCTTCTGCCCGCTTCAGCAATGCATTTTTCTCCGTCTCCCAGTTGGCACGCTCCGACTGGAACCCTTCTTTGACCTGCTCCATGGCGGCCAAAGCGGCTTTAAGCTCATCTTTTGCCTTGGACGTTTCTGCTTGTTGGGTCTTGATGTTCTCTTGGAGATCGGCAATTTGATTGCCTTGGTGATTTATGTCAGCCTGTCACAAACAGAGCAGGAGCATGTAAATATTGTCAAAGTCCCAAGCATATAACAAGTTATGCACTCGGCACTTGGGGGCTAATGCGGATTGCTTCTTTACTACTAAATGTTTAAAGTCCCAAGGATCAATACAAGTTTTAATCTTGGCACTTAGGGGCTAATGTGTGTTTGATCCAAAAAATACACAAGGAAAGCCAACAAGGTACAGTATGGAATATAAAAGTCCCGGTTTGTCTTTACAAGACAAACCAGCCCTTGGGGGCTACAATATAAGGAATGGGCAGAATAAAGATGGTATTTTGAAAATTACCTCATAGCGTTCCTTCATCAGATTCACCAAACCGGCTTCATAATCTCGGCTGGTGTAAAGCCGGTTCAAGAATCCGGAATGAAGGTCTTGAGTAGAAAGGTCAACATAGGCTGACAAATCAGTCTTCCCCTTCCCCTTGCTCATAGCAGCAAATTCGTCCTTGGCAGTGTGCTTTGATAATGCAATTGGATTGTCGGGGTGGTATAAGCAGTACCAGTGACAACAATGTCATCGTCATCCGTGGCTGGGCTCGATGGATTGACCTTGTCTTTGGCTGGGCTTGGCGGTTTGATAGCAGGGCTTGGCAGATTGGCAGCAGGGCTTGGCGGATTAGCAGTTGAGCCCAGCGGATCAGCAATTGGACTTGGAGGCATGGCATGTGGACTTGATGTGTCAAGATGTGTTTCCTAATCAGCCTCCGGCAGATTGGCATCAGCAGTTGGATCTTGTGGAGCGGATTCATCCATGACATCATCAGTATCTTCGCCAGCATTATCTGGGGTCTTCTCCGGTTCAACATTGTCAGAGGGACCACTGGTCTTGGCTTTCTTACTCAATCGAGCTTTGGCACTACAACATCAAAATAAAGATTAGTATGGTAAACTGATGCATGAAGAGACAAACCAACAAATGATGCACTTACCCAATGACGGTCTTGAGGGGAGGCAGTTGTGTGGTTGATGAACCGCCAGATGAGTTAGAAGATGCCTGGTAATTTGGATTAGACGGATTAAGTGGGTATCGGAAGAAACCCTTCAAAGGTTAACATTTTTCGAGAGAACAAATAACCTCTGGACGACGCTTCCAAATTGGAGTATCCGGTAAACCGGAAGAAGTGACTTGCTGGCCACTGTGTCGGGTTGTGCGGCTCTCTTCAGGTTGCTGTTTCTTTAAAGAAAATTTTGGATCCAAATAAGCAAGAGGGTGAGAGCGTTTCACTTTCCGAACTGCACGGCGAAATCTTTAAACCGACACAAGATCTGAACCGGAGGAAAGAGAGATTACCTCAACATGGTCCGCACGGCTGACCTCCGCATCATCCTGATGATAATCGTTGTTAATAAGATGTATGAAAAAGGAGCCAAGGGAATCAAGTTCTACCTCTTGATCCGAATCTTCAGCATCTTCGGGCGGATCAGCAGCTTCGCCGGTCTTCTTCTTGGTTGATTTCTTGACAACTTTACTCTTGGCACGAGGAGCTCTGGTCGTTTTTTCTGAGGCCTTCTTTTTCCAAAAGGAGCTGTTGGCCTGGAAAGATAAACAAAGGATTATTAGAACAATGTTAGTGGAGGCGGATCAAGAAAATACAAGGTTAAAAGACTTACTGCTGGCGGTTTGTTGGCAGTGTAAAAAGGAGCTAGCCCAGTTTGACTACATATGGTGATGGGTTCGTCTAACATCTTCTTTACTGATTCGGTGACTTCGTCATCGGTCACCTCTATCTCAGTAAACCGTTGAGGATCGTTGGAGTTGCCAGTGTACTCATGCATTAATCCAGAACGGCGACTTAAGGGCAGGATGTGCCATTTAACCCACCAGCGGACAAGATCAACGCCAGTTAATCCATTGGCCATGAGAGCCTGGAGCTTGGTGAGTTGAGGGGCATAAGTTTGCCTCTCTCTGGCAATTAAACGTTTAGGTAACGGGTGGCCATTTCTAAGCCGATGAGGGCAGTAACCTGGCAAGGGATTCTCTTTAGCAGGGGCAGTGTTTTGATAGTAGAACCAAGTTTGGTTCCAGTCTTTGGGATGACTGTGGTGTGATGCATGTGGGAAATCAACCTCCTTCCTCTTCTGGATTGATACCCCGCCAAGTTCTGTATTAGGGCCATCAGAAAACTCGGTTCAGCGGTTTAAGTGGAAGAAATCCCGGAATAGCTCGACAGAAGGTTCCTCTTGAAGGTAAACTTCACAAAATACTTGAAAGTTGCATATATTTGATACAGAATTTGGGACAATGTCTTGCGGATGGAGTTGAAAGCTCGCAAGGACATCCCGGAAATTTTTTGATCCGGGAGGGCTGAAGCCCCGGTCTAAGTGCTGCATAAAAACAATAACTTTGCCATCCTGAGGCTCAGGAGGGCACTCAGGGCCAGGAACTCGCCAGTGCAGGACATTTTTTGATGCTAAAGCGCCCGTCACTACATATCCATTGATCTGCGTTTTTGTGATCCGGGACGGAACCCAATTGCAAGCGGCGAATTGTTTGGTCATCTTGAACAGCAAAGTGTAAAGGTAAAATGAAGGCCGGTTTACAATTGATGGTTCAAGAAGTATTAGTTGCTATTAAACCGGAAAATTTGATCAAGGCATATGTGTGAAATAAACCGGAAGCTGCTATTCAGATCAAACTGGCGGTTTAAAGCGAGGGCTAATGATAGGTGGCGGATTACCATTTGCTAAAATGTTAAACCGCCCTTAGGAGGAGGAGACAGAAATGAAAATTTGCTAAGTGTTGGCAGAAACAGGTTCCACACAAGGATGAAATTTATTTGGATCTACCATGCTTCAGTAAAGAAAAATTACTGCGACTTATAATGGCGTTAAGCAAGAACAGAGAAGGTCGTGCACTCTACAAAAGAAAGGAAAGATCTACTAGTACTAAAAATGGATGCAGAGTAACTACCGCACGAGATTTGCGCTACTATTGGAATGAAGCAATCACGGCAGAAGGAAAAACAAAGAACTAAGAAGGAAAAATGAAGAACTGTACAGACGAACTCATGAACCCTAGCACAGATCTAACGATGCGGGAAGGAGGAAACTTACCAGTGCAGATCTACTGCGGAGAGATGCGGCGAACTCTGGTCCATTTCAGGTTGATGCAGCGTCCTTTGTCGATGAAGTTCTCAAGGGTCGAGGGCGGCGGTGGAGCTTCAGAGCTCGGGCTTCGCGAGGAAGAAGAAAGGCACGGAAGGGGAAGAAAGAAAAGGACCCTCGGGCTTTATTTATAAGGAGAAAGAGATAAAGGGCAGGCCCAAGAATCGAGGAGCCTGAAGCGGCAGAGAGGGTGCGCCTGTCGCCTTGATTTTCAGGATATCATTAAATGAGGGGAATCTTTTTAATCTTTTTTATGCAGAGATGACGTCATGATGGCCGTTACTATGTCCAGAGGATGACGTCATGGCAGTTTAACAAAAGTTACAGGAAGTAAACATGGCGGTTTACAAGAATATAAGGAGATGTTTACAAGATTTCTTTGAAGTGTTGAAGATTGACATGAATAGGTTCAAATCAATCTGGGGCCTAATCTTGGGGATATAACTACTGAGTGTAAACCAGCCAGGAGGGCCCGGTTCACCCTCGACTATGTTGAAGCCCATGAAGATCTAGAAGATGGTGCTTTATTAATGAAGCTTAGAGGCCCGAAGCCCAAAGGCGGATTAGGGCCCATAATGGTAAACCGCCATGACTATGTAACTTGTAATGTAAGTTAGGAAAGGATAGACCGAGCCGGACACCTTGTATGAGTTGGCCTCGGGGCTCTGTAGACTGGCCGGGCGTCAACCTATGTATATAAAGGGAAGACTCAGCGGCGGTTCAGGGACAAGAAACAACAACTCGGGACTCAGGCAAGCGTTTTCGCTCCCTGGTCATCGAAACTCAATCAATCCCATCACAACTAGACATAGGCTTTTACCTTCATCGAAGGGGCCGAACTAGTATAAAACTCCCGTATCCCTTGTCCGGTTTAACCCCTTCAAGCTAACCCGTTGTGATGGCTCCACGACTAAGTCCTTTCATGAGGACATCTGACGTGTTAATTCCATGACACCTTTGTAGCGTATTGACGGACCGCTGCCTCATCTTCCAGCTCTTCCTCCGGTGCCACCACCGCCGACCCTCTCCTAGGCGACCGCCGACATGTTCTCTTGGCACCTACTGTTGCTCGTACCTCGCCTAGGCGCTCATTCTACCCTTTTGTCTTCTTGTTTCATTTCCTGAGGAGAGGGACAAGAAAGGGATTACGGGCATCTTATCTTTTTTTCAATTTGTAAGCCCACGGGCCTCATTTAGATCTAAAACATGTAATCTTCCTGTTCATGTTTACATTCCGTACGAATTGTACATGTATGGAACGTATTAATGGAAAATGGGTGCTTGTTGGGTCTTGTGTGTGCGTGTGAGCAAAGCCCATACCAAGGAACAAATCCTTGTTATTTTCAATATAAACACTGCTGCCCGGCAGTAGGCCTTGCTGTTCCCCTGCTCCGTCCGTCCATACTCACGCCTTTGGCGAAGGCAAGGACGAAGTGGGGGTGGGCCCTATGCTTGCTTCCTTGCCGCCACGACTGTAACCATATTTCGAACCAAGAAGCTCTTGGGTGATAGGAACGAGGGGAGCACGTCAGCTTTCGAACAAAACGAGGTTCCGTACGTCCCAAGTTTCATACGGAAATGCATGACAGGGAATGGGAAAACCTATCCCGATCTGCAGCCCCCGGCAGCCCTGACTTGCCGTGTGTGGACCCTCGTGTCTTCAGCCCTCGGCAAGCTTGGCTTGCCGGGTCCGGAGCGCCGGCTTGTTCTCTTCCTTCCACTTGGCTTGGCGGAAACATTCATGTACCCTGCATACCAAAGAGGATGGATAGGAACAAAATGATGCAAACTCGACCTCTATGCTAGGGGTTAGTCGCCGCTAAGCACTATCAACCCTAACCGAGGGAGAGACTCAATCTAGCATGCCTGCTATAACTTAGGGCGCCAGCGCTTCGCTTATTTATGCTCAGGGTCTGCGCCTGGCTTTGTACAAAGGGTTACATGCCTTGCTGACAAGGCTTGTACAAAAGGTGGCTTGCCGGGGGGCCCGACAGCCGTGCCTTACAGGTAAAACTTGCGAAGATGCTCGATGTTCCAGGAGTTGCTCACCGGAATGGCATCTTCGGTCTCCAGGCGGACTGCGCCCGACCTGATGACTCGTGTTACCCGATAAGGGCCTTCCCACTTTGGCGTCAACTTGTTGGAATTCTTGGCCGACTGAACGTGCCGAAGAACAAGGTCGCCTTCCTCAAAGCTCCGGGCATGAACCTTGCGGCTATGGTAGTGATGCAAGGCTTGCTGGTAGCATGCTGCCCTCACAGCCGCTCGGAGACGATCTTCCTCAAGGAACATTGCATCATCTTGCCGCAATCGCTCTTGATCAAGCTCATCATAAGCGACCACTCGAGGTGACCCATATATGAGTTCCATGGGGAGAACTGCTTCTGCCCCGTAGACAAGGGCAAAGGGTGTCTAACCGGTGGCTCGATTTGGTGTCGTTCTGATCGACCAAAGAACCGCCGGCAACTCGTCAATCCAGCGCCTTCCACTCTTGTGCAGCCTGTCAAAAGTCTCCGTTCTTAAGCCTCGTAGAACTTCAACATTTGCTCTCTCTGCTTGGCCGTTGCTTCGTGGGTGTGCCACGGAAGCAAAACAGACCTTGCTGCCGAGATCCTCGATGTACTGCATGAAGGCGTTGGTACTTCTCCAACGTATCTATAATTTATGAGGCATTCATGCTATATTATTATCTATTTTGAATGTTTATGGGCTTTATTATACATTTTATATTACTTTTGGGACTAACCAATTAACCGGAGGCCCAGCCCATATTGTTGTTTTATTGCGTGTTTTAGTATTTCGAAGAAAAGGAATATCAAACAGAGTCCAAACAGAATGAAACCTTTGGGAGCATGATTTTTGGAACGAACATGATCCGGGAGACTTGGAGTACAAGCCAGGGAAGCTTCGAGGAGGCCAGGAGATAGAAGGGCGCGCCCACCCCCCTGGGCGCGCCCCCTATCTCATGGGCCCCTCGTAGCTCCCCTGACCAACTTCTTTTGCCTATATAATCCCATATACCCTAAAAACATCGAAGAACAAGATAGGTCGGGAGTTCCGCCACCGCAAGCCTCTGTAGCCACCAAAAACCTCTCAGGAGCCCGTTTCGGCACCCTACCGGAGGGGGGATCCCTCACCGGTGGCCATCTTCATCATCCCGGCACTCTCCATGATGAGGAGGGAGTAGTTCACCCTTGGGGCTGAGGGTATGTACCAGTAGCTATGTGTTTGATCTCTCTCTCTCTCTCTCGTGTTCTCTCTATGGCACGATCTTGATGTATCGCGAGCTTTGCTATTATAGTTGGATCTTATGATGTTTCTCCCCCTCTACTCTCTTGTGATGAATTGAGTTTTCCCTTTGAAGTTGTCTTATCGGATTGAGTCTTTAAGGATTTGAGAACACTTGATGTATGTCTTGCCATGCTTATCTGTGGTGACAATGGGATATCACGTGATCCATGTATGTTTTGGTGATCAACTTGCGGGTTTCGCCCATGAACCTATGCATAGGGGTTGGCACATGTTTTCATCTTGACTCTCCGGTAGAAACTTTGGGGCACTCTTTGAAGTACTTTGTGTTGGTTGAATAGATGAATCTGAGATTGTGTGATGCATATCGTATAATCATGCCCACGAATACTTGAGGTGACAATGGAGTATCTAGGTGACATTAGGGTTTTGGTTGATTCGTGTCTTAAGGTGTTATTCTAGTATGAACTCTATGATAGATTGAACGGAAAGAATAGCTTCATGTTATTTTACTACGGACTCTTGAATAGATAGAACAGAAAGGATAACTTTGAGGTGGTTTCGTACCCTACCATAATCTCTTCGTTTGTTCTCCGCTATTAGTGGCTTTGGAGTGACTCTTTGTTGCATGTTGAGGTAGTGAAAGTATGAACCCTATGCCTTGTTTCCTACCATTGCAATACCGTTTATGCTCACTTTTATCATTAGTTACCTTGCTGTTTTTATATTTTCAGATTACAAAAACCTATATCTACCATCCATATTGCACTTGTATCACCATCTCTTCGCCGAACTAGTGCACCTATACAATTTGCCATTGTATTGGGTGTGTTGGGGACACAAGAGACTCTTTGTTATTTGGTTGCAGGGTTGCTTAAGAGAGACCATCTTCATCCTACGCCTCCTACGAATTGATAAACCTTAGGTCATCCACTTGAGGGAAATTTGCTACTGTCCTACAAACCTCTGCACTTGGAGGCCCAACAATGTCTACAAGAAGAAGGTTGTGTAGTAGACATCAAGCTCTTTTCTGGCGCCGTTGCCGGGGAGGTGAGTGCTTGAAGGTATATCTTTAGATCTTGCAATCGAATCTTTTTGTTTCTTGTTTTATCACTAGTTTAGTCTATAAAAGAAAACTACAAAAAATGGAATTGAGGTTGCCTATTACGCTTCATCTTTTTAATATCTTTCGTGAGTATGATGAAAAGGAAAATTGTGCTCAAGTACTAGGAGAAGAAATCTATAGAATGTTTGATACTAAATCTTTGAATGATGAGCATGATTGCAATGTTGTTAGTTTTAATTCCTTGAATATCCATGATGCTAATGATATGCAAAGCCACAAGCTTGGGAATGCTATGTTTGATGAAGATGATATGTTTAGTCCCCCAAGTTTTGATGAGCAAATTTATTATGATAAAAGCATGCCTCCTATTTATGATGATTATATTGATGAAAGTGGGTTTGGAAGAGTGTCAACTTTAGGAAGTAATGATCCCACTATTTTGGAGGATGTTGAATCTTATTGTGATGAATATGAAAGTGGATTTGGAGAGGTCATGACTTTATTTAGTGATGAATCCACTATTTCAGAAGAGGTTCCAATTGATTATGATAACAAAGTTGCTACCTATGATGATTATTATGATGACTTGTATGATATTAAGAATAATGATAACCATGAAACTTGTCATCATGATTTTAGTTTTCAATTGGATTATGCCTCACATGATAATTATTTTGTTGAGTTTGCTCCCACTACAGTTCATGAGAAGAAATTTGCTTATGTGGAGAGTAATAAAATTTCTATGCAAGTAGGTCATGAAAAGAATGCTTTATGTGTTGGTTATATTGTTGAATTCATTCATGATGCTACTGAAAATTATTATGAGGGAGGAACATATGCTTGTAGGAATTGCATTAGTATCAAGTTTCCTCTCTATGTGCTTAAAATCTTGAAGTTATGCTTGTTTTGCCTTCCTATGCTAGTTGATTATTGTTTCCATAATTGTTTGCTCACAAAATACCTATGCATAGGAAGTGGGTTAGACTTAAATGTGCTAGTCATATGCTTCATGGTGCTCCCGTTACGCTTCAATTTTTATCTTTTATGTGAGCATCATTGTCATCATCATGCCTAGCTAGAAAGGCATTAAAGAAAAGCGCTTGTTGGGAGACAACTCAATATTTACCCCTACTATTTTTGTGTGTCCACATGATTATGCTACTGTAGTAATCATGTTTTATATCTTTTGTTTCAATAAAGTGCCAAGTAAGACCTTTAAGATAGCTTACGGTGATAGTTGTGTTGATCCTGCTGAAAATCAGAAACTTTTGCACACAGTAAATTAGTTCTGATAATTCACAGAAACGTGCTTTTGATCTTATTCTTTTGGCTATGGATTGGTACATAAATTGACCAGGTCTTCATAATTTGGTAGGGATTTTGGAGCTCCAGAAGTATACGTTTGATACATATTACTACAGACTGTTCTGTTTTTGACAGATTCTGTTTTCTATGTGTTGTTTGCTTATTTTGATGAATCTATGAGTAGAATCGGAGGGTATGAACCATAGAGAAGTTGGAATACAGTAGATATTACACCAATATGAATTTAGAATGAGTTCACAACAGTACCTAAGTGGTGGTTTTATTTTCTTATAGTAACGGAGCTTACAAGTTTTCTGTTGAGTTTTGTGTTGTAGAGTTTTCAAGTTTTGGGTGAATATTCGATGGACTATGGAATAAGGAGTGGCAAGAACCTAAGCTTGGGGATGCCCAAGGCACCCCAAGGTAATATCCAAGGACAACCAAGAGCCTAAGCTTGGGGAGGCCCCGGATGGCATCCCCTCTTTCGTCTTCATCTATCGGTAAATTTACTTGGAGCTATATTTTTATTCACCACATGATATGTGTTTTGCTTGGAGCGTCATTATCTTTTGTTAGTATTTGCTTGCTGTTATTTAGAATAATGTTTTGCATCTTTATTTTCAATAAAAATGTTAAGGATAGCCTTTACCATGCTTATTTTGCTAGTATACATGTTGTTGTTTGAAAACAGAAAGTTTACCGCTGTTGCAAAAATTCCCTAGAAAAGTCAGAGAATGATATAATGTTGAAACTTTTTGCGTATTGAGATCTGATAAATCTTCTACAGTGTAGTATTTTTCTCATAATTTTTGGAGTTAGGGAAGTATGATGAATCATGCATTCTTTACAGACTATGCTGTTTTGGCAGATTGCTGTTATGTTTGTATTGTTTGCATATGTTTGCCTGTTTAATGATTCTATTTGAGGATAGGAGTATTAAATATGCAGAGGAATTTACTATGCAATGTTGAATAATAATTTTAGTGATTTGTTACAGTAGAAAATGATAAGGTTTTGCATTGGTTTATACTAACCTATCGCACGAGTTCTTGTTGAGTTTGGTGTGGATGAAGCTTTTGATAAAAAGAGAAACCATGATATGAGAGGAATTAAGGAGACACAAAAGTTCAAGATTGGGGATGCCCAAGACACCCCAAGATAATATTTCAAGAAGTCTCAAGCATCTAAGCTTGGGGATGCCCCGGTAGGCATCCCACCTTTCTTCTTCAACCATTATCGGTTAGTATTGGCCGAACCTAAGTTTTTGCTTCTTCACATGAGTTGTGCTATCCTTGCAATGTCATTTTATTTTGTTTTGCTTTCTGTTTGAATAAAATACCAAGATCTGAAATTCTTAAAGGAGAGAGAGTTTTTGCATAGTTACATAATTATTTAGCTACTCATTGATCTTCACTTATATCTTTTTGGAGTAGTTTGTCATTTACTCGTGTGCTTCACTTATATCCTTTGAGTAAATGGTTGATTGAGTTGAATGTCATAAATCTAAAATTATATATGTCTCATTTGCTTATCCCATGGGGAGTAATGACTTCACATCTAAAAAGTAGAGGTTGTAAATTTATTGAAGGTTAGCAAGCATTGTATTGGTCATGTGAACAATTCATGAAAGAATATTGAAGGAAGAGAGATTTCACATATAAATATACTATCTTAGACATCTTTTATAATATGAGCACTCATTAAGTATGATAAGTTAAAGAGTTGATGTTGGACAAGGAAGACAATGTAATGGGTTATGTTTTCTCACATCTCAGTTAAAGTATATTGTCATGGATCATTCAAACATGTTGAGCTTGCCTTTCCCCCTCATGCTAGCCAAAATCCTTGCACCAAGTAGAGATACTACTTGTGCTTCCAAATATCCTTTGTCAGGACCCCGACTCAATGCCACATCGATCTAGCATGTAACACCTCATATCACTTTGTGGCCTCACGCACGGTATCCCCACGGGTGTCGCCTTACCTTTGCCCGGGACCGTTTGCACCCTTTGGCACACGTATATGATAGTGTCGCTAGCATCCATATGATAAGGAGCCTGGGCTGACATGGCTAGTCGTAAACCCAAAGTGGCACAAACTTACAGGGACAGGCATCCATGACCTAGCATCGAACGTGTCGGTCATCAGCGAGTGAATCTAGGTTGTAGCACTGGGCTAGCAGGACTCCGGTGAACCGGGCTGTAGCGGGCTAACAGGACTCCGGTATTCATCGCGTGACATTTCCCGGAAGGGACAGACACATGAACGAAGAAGGACACATGCCGGCCAGCCTAAGTGTTCCGGAGCAGTAGCAAACTACCATGGCTCAGTGGAAGCACTAGGAGACATTTCCCAATAAGAGAGGCTACTAAGGATAAACAACAAGATAGTCAGATCCCACACATACCAAGCATTTCAATAACATACACACAATATGCTCGATATGTGCAAATACAACATGGCATCACAACATGACTCTACAACTCAAGTATTTTATTCAATAGGCTCCGAGGAGCGAGATATTACAAACATGGGTCTCACGACCCAACATTCAGAGCATACAAGTCAAAGCACATGCGGAAGCTTAACATGTCTGAGTACAGACAACTACAAATGAAAAAGGCTAAGAAACCTGACTAACTACCAGATCCTGCCGAGGGCACAAGATCGTAGCTAAGGTAACAAGCTAAACGTCGAAGTCCATTCGGAACTACTAGTGAGACGGAAGTCTCTGCAAAACATAAAATAGGCAAACATGAGTACAAATGTACCCAGCAAGACTTACATCAGAACTAACTACATATGCATCATTATCAACAAAGGGGATGGTGGGGTTTAACTACAGCAAGCCAGCTTTGACTCGATGGCTATCCTGAACTACGACTGCAATGTAACTCTTTGAGGTGGCGCACACGAGTCCACATATTCACCATATCAATACACCACTATGGATCCGCTCCCGTCTCCCTACAAGAATGCCATCCATAGCACTCACGCTTATCTTGCGTATTTTAGAGTATCCACTTTCACTTGTCTATGAACTGTACAGGTAACCTAGAAGTCCTTTTCCGCGGACACGGCTATTCGAATAGATCATATTAACCCTGCAGGGGTGTACTTCTTCACACACGCTCTCGCCACTTACCGCCATGTACACCTCGTGTATCTCGGCAACCTTCAAGCGGAAGCCTGGCGAGGGAGTCGGCCACGACCTGACTAACCACACAAGTCTCTCATCCAGGTTTATCGCCTATTCGGGTTCCATCCGCAAGGAGATCCGGCAGGGGTGTCGCTCACGGCCCCAAACGATGTGTGCAGGGTTCCCAAGCCCACCATCCGGGTGCCACTTCGTACACCGGGCCACTGTGCCTAGTCTGTCCCAAGCCCACCTGTACCGGGTGCCACTTGGTAGACTACTAACACTACCTACAAACACCAGAAACTAGTTGCAACTCCTGGACAGAGATCAAGTCGGTTAATAAGTCGAGAGAGTCAATTAAGGATCCCAATGTGTGGTAGTAGCTGTTCATGGATCACAAACACAGAACTCAGTTCCTGAGGACGGCTGCAATGAGACAACCCACCATGTACTCCTACATGGCCTCTCACCGCTACCTTTACCAAATCGTGTTCACACTCTTAGACCACACACAGTAGGACATGTACACCACATTCCAATTCATCCCCGATGAATCAGACCTGACTCAACTCTAAGCAGTAGCAGGCATGACAACAAGCATGAATGAGTAGGCACATCAGGGCTCAAACAACTCCTACTCATGCTAGTGGGTTTCATCTATTTACTGTGGCAATGACAGGTCATGCAGAGGATAAAGGGGTTCAACTACCGCAGCAAGTAACAGTTGTATCGTTGTTGTCCTAATGCAGTAAAATAGGGCAGGAGCAAGAGAGTGGGATTGTATCGAAATGAACAAGGGGGTTTTGCTTGTCTGGCACTTCTGAAGATAATATAGCTCTTCATCGGTGTCATCGATCTCATCGTCGGAACCACGTCTACTAGGGGGACATTTACTGGCAACAGAGAGAAAACACAATCAATGCAATGCAACAATATGATGCATGATCATGACATGGTAAAATGAGTGTGTTGGGCTAAGGCAACTACAACCAAATGGGTTTGAGCTATTTTGAACCAAAGATTCAAAGTTCAAACTCACTTGTGATCTTAAATAGTGCTTTATCATGTTTTGCACTAAACAGCAAGTTAGCTTGTTAAACATGCATGAAACTAGTACATATGGATAGATTGGATTTTTCTGATCATTGTTCATATATAACTTATTTCATTTGGAGTTGTAGGTAATTTTCTATGAATTGTTGAAGTTTGAAGCATTTTCTGGAATTTCCTGAATAAGAATAAATCCAGTAAATGATTTATTGCGTCAGCATTGCGTCAGGGTGATGTCATCAAGTCAACAGCGGTCAAACCTGGCCGTGGGACCCGCATGTCAGTGTCACAGTGACTAATTACGATTAGTTAAAAATCTAACAAGATATTTAGCCGGGCTGGGCCCACTGTCAGTGTCACTGGATTAGTTAACCGGGTGATTAGCTCCTAACTAAGTGCCACGTCATCCAGAACGGCGGTTAGCCATCGACGACCAAATCCCGTGGCGGTGGCTCGCCGGCATTGCTCGGGACGGCGCTGTAGAGCGCCATTTCGTGCGCGGTTTGCAGCTACGGAGAGCTGGCGGTGTGGCGCAAGCGGTGGTGGCCGCGTGGTGCACTGGGGCAGCCTATAATGGCGGAGGCGACGAGCCGGGCGGCGGCCGGAGCTTGGAGGTGTGCGGCTGCGGGGCCGCAGCTCGCAAGGAAGCCGGCTAGGGGTGGCATTGGCCTCCTGGTTGCTCCAGGAGCCTGCGGGGTGCACGGATCCGAGCGGAGAAGCACGGTCGCTACAGGAACAACGGCCACGGCGGAGGGCGGCTTCGGTCACGGCGAGGAACGGCGCTACGGCATGGAAGCGAGCAAAAGGGGAGAGGGGAGACGCTTAGGGGCTCACCGCGGGTCGGTTTGGTAGGTCAGTTGGCTCGGGGACGCACTGGAGCCCGTGAATCGACGACGGCGAGGTGCGGCAGTAGGCGGCAAAGATGGCAATCCTGGCGATGCTGTCGACCTCCCGGGGTCCCTTCAGTCGATGAGGCAAAGAAGCGCGGTGAGGCGGAGCTTCTGGGATGGCTTTTAGCGCAAGGGGTGGCCGGTGGACGCAGCAACAGCGAGCCGTGGCGACGACGCGTTCGGGTGTGTGTGAGAGAACGAGACAGAGGAGGGGAACGAGGGAGAGGAAGAGAGCGAGGGGGTCCAGGGGGCTCTAGGCATCTCCAGAAGTGGGGTCAGGAAGGAGGACAAGCCTCCAGCGCGAAGCAGGAGGTGGCCCTCGCCTCCTCTGCGTGCGCCACGCACAGTGCACACTGGCGGGAGGAAGGGGATGACTGGCAGAGCCAGTCGGCTGGGCCGATTGCTGGGCTGCCAGGTAAGGCCCAGGTAGCTTCTCCCTTCTCCTTTCTGATTTTTCATATTTCTTTTTGTTTTCTATTTCCTGAAGTTTGTTTTTATTCAATTTAAAAATCAAATCATTTTAGTAGCTTCTGAAAAGATTTATGTGGCTTGATACAAAGTATTCAAAGTCACTCAGAATTGTTGGACTTATAATTCTTTTATTGGAGAATTAAATCCAACTCAAATACTTATTGATTTAAATCCAAATGGCCAAAATAATTCCTAAAAAATGTTCCATATTTTTGGTTTGGGTCAGAACCCTTGTAAAAAAATATCAAACATCATTGAAGTGCATTCTGGAAACATTGGATGCATTTTCCAGGGTTATTTGCCCTTCTTTTAATTGAATTTTTGAGGCTTTCAAATTTCCTCAGTTCAACTTTCAGAATTTAGACATGATGCATGGATGCAATGCCACTAATTACAAACATTATTCTAGGGCTTTGACATCCTTAAACCCAGTTTTGCCATGGGAGTCCACCATACCTACCTATGGATTGAGTAAGATCCTTCAAGTAAGTTTTCATCGGTGCAAGCAATAAAAATTGCTCTCTAAATATGTATGATCTATTAGTGTGAAGAAAATAAGCTATATACAATCTTGTTATGGAAGCAATAAAAGCGACGGACTGCATAATAAAGGTCCATATACAAGTGGCAATATAAAGTGACGTTCTTTTGCATTAAGATTTTGTGCATCCAACCATAAAAGCGCATGACAACCTCTGCTTCCCTCTGTGAAGGGCATATATTTTACTTTATGTCTTTTACTTTATGCAAGAGTCAAGGTGATCTTCACCTTTCCCTTTTTCATTTTATCCTTTGGCAAGCACCTCGTGTTGGGAAGATCCTGATATATATATCCAATTGGATGTAAGTTAGCATGAACTATTATTGTTGACATCACCCAAAGGTGAATACGTTGGGAGGCAACACTATAAGCCCCTATCTTTCTCAGTGTCCGATTAAAACTCCATAACCATTAGTATTGCGTGAGTGTTAGCAATTGTAGAAGACTATATGATAGTTGAGTATGTGGAGTTTGCTAAATCAAAGCTCTGACATAGACCCTTCCTGAAAATAAGATGAATCGTAATTGTTTGATGACTGAGAATGAAGTTTGCTAGTTTTCAAGAAAGTTTATGGTCTATGCTTTAACATGTGAATTGCTTGTTGCTTGTTCGTGAGAAGTTTTATGAGATGAACCACTGTTATGACATATAATCATGCTAGAAAAGGTGATTGAAATTATCATTGAACAAACTTGTGCACCTGCTAGCATTCACACTTCATAAATTCTTTCTTTTATCATTTACCTACTCGAGGACGAGTAGGAATTAAGCTTGGGGATGTTGATACGTCTCCGACGTATCTATAATTTATGAAGCATTCATGCTATATTATTATATGCTTTGAATGTTTATGGGCTTTATTATACATTTTTATATTACTTTTGGGACTAACCTATTAACCGGAGGCCCAGCCCATATTGTTGTTTTATTGCATGTTTCAGTATTTCGAAGAAAAAAGAATATCAAACAGAGTACAAACAGAATGAAACCTTTGGGAGCGTGTTTTTTGGAATGAACATGATCCGGGAGACTTGGAGTACAAGCCAGGGAAGCTTCGAGGAGGCCAGGAGATAAGAGGGCGCGCCCACCCCCCTGGGCACTCCCCCTGTCTCGTGGGCCCCTCGTGGCTCCCCCGACCGACTTCTTTCTCCTATATAATCCCATATACCCTAAAAACAATGAATAACAAGATAGATCAGGAGTTTCGCCGCCGCAAGCCTCTGTAGCCACCAAAAACCTCTCGGGAGCCCGTTCCGGCACCCTGCCGGAGGGGGATCCCTCATCGGTGGCCATCTTCATCATCCCAGCGCTCTCCATGACGAGGAGGGAGTAGTTCACCCTCGGGGCTGAGGGTATGTACCAGTAGCTATGTGTTTGATCTCTCTCTCTTTCTCTCTGACGTGTTCTCTCTATGGCACGATGTTGATGTATCGCGAGCTTTGCTATTATAGTTGGATCTTATGGTGTTTCTCCCCCTCTACTCTCTTGTGATGAATTGATTTTTCCCTTTGAAGTTGTCTTATCGGATTGAGTCTTTAAGGATTTGAGAACACTTGATGTATGTCTTGCCATGCTTATCTGTGGTGATAATGGGATATCACGTGATCCACTTGATGTATGTTTTGGTGATCAACTTGCGGGTTCCGCCCATGAACCTATGCATAGGGGTTGGCACATGTTTTCGTCTTGACTCTCCGGTAGAAACTTTGGGGCACTCTTTGAAGTACTTTGTGTTGGTTGAATAGATGAATCTGAGATTGTGTGATGCATATCGTATAATCATGCCCACGGATACTTGAGGTGACAATGGAGTATCTAGGTGACATTAGGGTTTTTGTTGATTTGTGTCTTAAGGTGTTATTCTAGTATGAAGTCTATGATAGATTGAACGAAAAGAATAGCTTCATGTTATTTTACTACGGACTCTTGAATAGATAGAACAGAAAGGATAACTTTGAGGTGGTTTCGTACCCTACCATAATCTCTTCGTTTGGTCTCCGCTATTAGTGGCTTTGGAGTGACTCTTTGTTGCATGTTGAGGGATAGTTATATGATCCAAGTATGTTATTATTGTTGAGAGAACTTGCACTAGTGAAAGTATGAACCCTAGGCCTTGTTTCCTACCATTGCAATACCGTTTACGCTCACTTTTATCATTAGTTACCTTGCTGTTTTTATATTTTCAGATTACAAAAACCTATATCTACCATCCATATTGCACTTGTATCACCATCTCTTCGCCGAACTAGTGCACCTATACAATTTGCCATTGTATTGGGTGTGTTGGGGACACAAGAGACTCTTTGTTATTTGGTTGCAGGGTTGCTTGAGAGAGACCATCTTCATCCTATGCCTCCTACGGATTGATAAGCCTTAGGTCATCCACTTGAGGGAAATTTGCTACTGTCCTACAAACCTCTGCACTTGGAGGCCCAACAACGTCTACAAGAAGAAGGTTGTGTGGTAGACATCAGCGTGGCTTGTGAACTGTGTGCCGTTGTCAGTGATGATCCTGTTGGGTATACCAAAGCGGCAAACTAGCCCCTTCAAGAACTTGATGGATGACTGCGCTGTCACCTTTCTCACTGCTTCCACCTCAGGCCACTTTGTGAACTTGTCGATTGCAACGTACAAGTACTCAAATCCCCCGACGACGCGGGTTAAAGGGCCCAGTATGTCCAGCCCCCAGACCGAGAATGGCCAGGAGAGAGGGATTGTCTACAAGGCTTGAGCTGGCTGATGAAGTTTCTTCGAATGGAACTGGCACGCTTCACACTTGGTTACTAGTGTCGTCGCATCCTGGAGGGCTGTGGGCCAGAAGAAACCTTGCCGAAAAACCTTGCCAGCAAGGGCCCTCGACCCTATGTGGGAGCCACATATGCCTCCATGTATCTCTGCCAACAGCTCCAGTCCTTCCTCCCGGGAGATGCACTTCAATTTCACCCCATTCAGTCTTTTTCTGTATAAGACATTGTCAATGAATTGGTACAAAGCAGACGGGCGGGCTAACCTCTCTGCCTCTTCCTGCTCCTCACGAAGCTCTCTTATTTGGAGGAATCGGATGGTGTGCTGCGCCCATGCCGGAGCCTGTGGCTCGACAGCGAGGACCAAAGGCATTTCCTCTGTCATGGGAATGGTTGCCTCCGCGGCAAGGGCTTGGCACCCCGCTGGAGTCGGTTGTCCCATGGCAGGCTCGGCGTCCATGGAAACTCCTTCGCCGGCGGCTCCACGGAGCTCGACAGGGAAGTACTTGCCGGGGCCTAGCTTCCTCTGCTTGTTCTACCCGGTCGATGGTTCGACGGATGGTTGAGTTAATCGAAGCACAAAAGTACCTGGTTCCACAGGTAGCTTGAGGGCAGCACGCTTTGACAGATAGTCGGCGACGTCATTCTCCACTCGGGGGACATGCTCCGCATGTATCCCGTAAAAACGCTCCTCCAGTTTCCTCACTTCATCGACGTAAGCTTCCATCAGCGAGCTCTAATAATCCTTGTTGATTTGCCTGACGACGAGCTGTGAATCACCCCTAACGATGAGCTTTTTAACTCCGAGATCTGCTGCGATCCTGAGACCGGCAAGCAAGCCCTCGTACTCGGCGGTGTTGTTAGTTGACATCTCCCGGGAAAGTGCATTTGGATGACATACTTGAGGTGCTCCCCGGTGGGTGCGACAAGGAGCACGCCAGCACTGGTGCTTTGCAGTGAAAAAGCCCCATCAAAGTACATGATCCAGTTGCAGCTCGTTTCCTTGCCCGGGAGAGTGGTCTCGTGTACCTCTTCGTCGGGCGTCAAGGTCCATTCTACAACGAACTCCGCCAAGACTCTGCTCTGAATCGTCGAGGTGCTCTCGAACTTTAAACCAAAACTTGACAGCTCCAGGGCCCATTCCACAATCCTCCCCGCTGCATCTGGGTTATGAAGTATCCGTTGCAACGGGAGGCGGGTGACAACGGTGATCTCATGCGCTTGTAAGTAATGACGCAGCTTCCTCGAGGCCATAAGGAGGCCGAAGAGCAATTTTTTCACCCCCGAGTACCTCGACCTAGCCCCCTGCAAGAGGGAGCTGACGAAGTAAAGTGGGTGTTGCACCATTTTCTTCTTTTGCACCACTTCACCTAGTCGCGCGGGCCCGGTTGCACTGGTGTCAGCCTTTGCCGGGGACTCAGTCTTGCCGGGACCGAGCCCTGCCGGGGAGGGTTCTGGCCCGCCATCCGTTGATTCTGTCGTTGCTGTTGCCTCTTCGTCGACCTCTCTCTGTGCCACCAGTGCGGCGCTAACCACCTGATTCGTTGCCGCTAGGTACAGCAGCAACGGTTCTTGTGGTTTAGGTGCTACCAGCACTGGGGGAGAGGAGAGGTATTTCTTCAAACTCTGCAGCGTTGCCTCAGCCTCTGGGGTCCACTACATCAGGCCCGCCTTCTTCAAGATCTTGAAAAAGGGAAGGGCACGCTCTGTGGACTTGGAGATGAATCTGCTCATGGCGGCAACGCAACCAGTGAGCCGACGCACGTCTTTGATCCGCCTAGGTGCCTCAATTTGCTCGATGGCTTTGATCTTGTCTGGGTTTGCCTCAATCCCGTGCTGTGACACAAAGAACCCGAGAAGCTTGCCGGACGGGACATCAAAGACACACTTCTCAGGGTTCAACTTGAGGTTGATCTTGTGCAGGTTTGCAAATGTTTCCTCCAGATCTTGCACAAGTGTTGCTTTGTCCTTGGTTTTGACCACTATGTCATCCATATAAGCTTCCATAATTCTATGTAGCTGGGGCTCAAAACCAATTTGGACTGCTCTTGCAAAGGTCGAGCCAGCACTCTTCAACCCGAAAGGCATTCGTAAAAAGCAATACGTACCACATGGGGTGATGAATGTCGTCTTCTCCTCGTCTTCTCTTGTCATGAAGATCTGATGCTACCCTGAGTAGGCGTCGAGGAATGATAGCAGGTCACACCCGGCCGTGGAGTCAACAATCTGGTCGATGCACGGTAACGGGAAGGGATCCTTTGGACAAGCTTTATTGATGTCTGTGTAATCAATACACAGTCTCCACTTCCCGTTTGCCTTGCGCACCACTACCGGGTTGGCCAACCATGTCGGGTGGAGCGCCCCCCTTACCAAGCCTGCTGCCTCTAGTTTTCTGATCTCCTCCGTGATGAACTCCTGCCTCTCCAGAGCTTGCTTCCTGGCCTTCTACTTGACAAGCCATGCATGAGGACAGACAGCAAGATGGTGCTCAATCACTTCCCTGGGAACGCCGAGGATGTCGGATGCTTGCCATGCAAACACATCAACATTCGCCCGCAAGAAAGTGACGAGCTCGCTTTCCTATTTGCCATCGAGGGTGGAGGTTATGGTAAAAGCCCCTCCCGTGCTGTCCTCCTTGACGGACACCTTCTTGGTCTCTGGTGGTGCAGCTCTGGACTTCTTGCTCTTGCCGGTGGAGCTCTCTAGCACGTTCTGACGGGAGCGCTACACCCCGAGGAGGTGTGCTTGCTGGAGTGGGTGCGAGGAGTCTCGTCGGTCTTCTTTCCTCCCGGGACTCCGTCGGCGGGAGCAGGTGCCTTGGCGGCAGCTGCGGCAGCTGCTGCAACCGCTTCCCGGTAGAGTTGGTCGGCGCAAATCAATGTGTCTTTCTTGTCGGAGGGGACGGTGATGATGTTCATCAGCCCGGGCATCTTCAGCGTGTTGTAGGCGTAGTGAGAAGCCGCCATGAATTTGGCTAGTGCCGGGCGGCCGAGGACCCCATTGTAAGGCAAGGGGATCTTGGCTACATCAAAGACAATCCTCTCCAATCATGTAGTTCAACTCAACTCCAAATGTCACGGGCAGCATGACCTTTCCCTTCGGCTGGCTCCTCCCTGGAATGACCCCTTGGAACGTGCCCGTCTCCTCGAGGTCCCCATCAGCGATCTTCAGCCTCTTGATCACAACAAGTGAGATCAAGTTCAGACCGGCCCCGCCGTCAACTAGCATCTTCATCACCTTGAGGTTGCAGATTGTTGGTGAGACCAACAACGGCAAGCACCCGAACGCAGTGGCGCGGTCAGGGTGGTCCTCGGTGTCGAAGATGATAGGCGTGCTGGACCACTTCAATGGCTTCCGTGAATCGAGTGACGGCTCCACCGCCATGATCTCACACGCCCACTGCTTGAGCTGGCGGTGGGATACATGCAGCGAGGCGCCACCGTTGACGCACATGGCCTCTGTAGCTTTCTAGAACTCGTGGTCGCCGGACTCATCGTCATCGTCATGATCATCGTCTTCTTGCTTCTTGTCGCGGCCTCGGGCGGGCCTCTCCTGCTAATTATCTTTGCCGCAGCGGCCTCCTTGGCCGCCGTGCTTCTTGCCGGATCCTTCGGCACCCTCTTGGCCCTTCTCCTTGTCCCGCTGCTCATACTCAGCTTTTTGCTTCTCAGCGAGCAGCTCAACTTGCCGGCAGTTCTGGAGGTCGTGTCCCTTGGTGCTGTGGATCTTGCAATACTGCTTGTCGGAGCCCCCTAGCTTGTCGGCAGCCGCCAAGGCCCGGCAAGCGGTGCACCCGGCAACCTCCTTGCCGAGGTCGCTTGCATTGGCCTTCTTGGTGGTGCCGGTGTCGTCGTACCCCTCAACGGCAAGCACGGTCTTGCCCCTGCGCTTCTTGTTACGGCGCCGGCCCTTCTTTGTCGGGGTGGCGGTGTCATCCATGGAGTCGGTTTCCGCGCCGGCGTCCTCACCGGGGTACTTCCTCCCCTCTTCAGCTCGAGCGTACCGATCAGCCAGAACATAAAGTTCGGCCACAACCCTGACCTTGTTCATTGCCAGCTCCTGATGCATCTTGCGGTTATGCACATTCTGATGGAATGCACTGATCATGGCGGCAGGATGAATGTCTGGGATGTTGTACTGCACTCGGCTGAACCTTTGGATGTACTTACACAAGTTTTCTCCTTCCTTCTGGGGGATGATATGCAAATCGCTCGCATGGCCATGAGCTTGGTGGCCTCCAGTAAAGGCGCCAACAAACTCATGACACAGATCCGACCAAGAAGAAATGGAGTCCACCGGCAAGTGCATCAACCATGACATAACATTGGACTTGAGTGCCAACGGGAAGTAATTGGCAAGCACCTTATCATCGTGAGCCCCGGCAACTTGCATCGCGATGGTGTAGATGCTGAGGAACTCCGACGGGTGAGTCTTGTCGTTGTACTTCTCGCCAACGTCGGGCTTGAACGTGCGGTGGGAGGGCCACTGGAACTGCCGCAGCTCACAGGTGAAGGCCGAACAACCCACCTCCTAAGGTAGGCCGCCGTAGCCTCCCGGTGTTGGGTGGTCCATAGTGGGCCCTGCCTGCCTGTCCGACTAGTGGCGTGCATCACGTTGGCGCTCAATGGTGGTTCGGGCGTCTTCATGAGCTCGCTCCTGAAGAACTTGACGCTGGTCGCGGTGGGTTCATGGGTTGGACGACGCTATGGAAATATCATCTTGAGCGTCTTCGCGATGGACCGACACCTGCGGTGGCTGGTGTGGAGGAGGGGAGTGCACCGTGGCCGCATCACCTCCGGCCCGTCCACCGCTGGCATGCGGTGGCTCGATGGAGCGACGACCTACGGGCCCCGCCGGTCAAAACTCATCTTTGTTGGTGATGCCGACGAGGCTCCGAACAGTGGCCCTCCATTTGTCGAGCTTCTCCGCAGCGGGAGGAAAGTCGAGGAGCAGCTACGCGCGCTAGGGCTTCTGCTGGTGTGGGCGGCGGCGAAAGCTGCGTGGACCGTGATGCGCTTCGACTTCTAACTACGTTAGAAGGAGCTCCATCACGGCCCTGCGGCCGTCCGCCACCTCTGCCAACACCTCGGCGCGCATGCTGGCCCTCCTCGTCACGTGAAGAGCGCACAGGACTCTTCCCAGGGCGGCGCCCAGGATCACCAGCGGGGCGGCGCTGCTCATCGAGCACGACCCGAGAAGAGCGCACCGTGGGCGCCGGTGTTGGTGTCTTGGAGGTCGCCGCGTCACCGTCTGGCGGCACGACGACGCCCCTGGAGGGCCCCGCGCCGCCCGCGGGGGGCCCAACTCCATCTATGGAGTTCACGACGTGTGGCTCATCGACTAGCGCACGAACGACACCGCTCACCAGGCCCGGACTGCCAGGGTGATGGGGATGTTCGCGGGCTGCGCCACGGGTTCTCTCCATGACTGGCCCGCTATTGGTCAATGCCGGTACAGGCAGTCCGGTCCCGGATGAACCGATCGCTATGGTCGTCTTGTTCTCGGGAGCCATGGCGATGAAGAGTTGTGCTACTAGCCGCTAAACCGAATGCTCACTACTGCGCCCCCGACCTGGCGCGCCAAAGATGTCGGTGGGAAACGACACCTATGGGATCAGAAGGATTCCGACTTCGGTTGCGGGGCGCTGGGTGGTGAGGAGAGCAGGATCAGCAGTCAGTAAAGTACGCGGATCGTTTACCCAGGTTCGGGCCGTAGAGATGCGTAACACCCTAGTCCTGCTTGGATGTGTGTATTTGTGTTCTTGAGGTTCTTGAACTAGCTACAATGGGCGTAACTTGTTCAAAAGTCTGAATCCCTCTCCTGGATGCCACAGGCCTCCTTTTATAGGCAACGGGATCGCCACAGTGGCACACAGGAGGTGGCATCGGGGCACTGTGATTAAGCCTATCCCTCGCCATTACGGGACAAAGTGCATTTAATGCGCCCCTGATGTGTCCCCTCCACTTTACCGCCGCCTCACCCTGCTTTGACACGCGCCTGGGCCAGCGAGGCGGTGGTGCCATGTAGGCTGGCAGGCTGCTGAGGTGGCGTGGTGGTAGGGCCTTCACGAAGATTTGCATGCCACCACGTAGGCATGCGCTGATTTGGCCAAGAATCCTTGTGCTGACACGCAGGTGCCTGCCCAGCTGGTGGGCTTGCAGCTACATGGGAGTGGTAGCAGAAGCTTGGCAGGTGCGGGCCTGGCTGTGGTCTCATGGACGTCCTCGGCAAGGGCCTTGCCGGTGCCCCCGGCAAGGGTCTCGTCATGGTGTTGCGGCCGTCCCCAGCAAGGATCTTGCCGGGGGTCTTGTGGGTTTTCTCGGCGAAGATCTCGTCGAGGTTCGTCGTCTTCTACTCTTCTGATTTGGAGTATTATCCTTGTCTTCACAAAGATCCGCATGCCAGCATGGTGGCTCTGGATGGATCAGGTCTCAAGGGTGGCATGCCCTGCTGGCGTCAGGTAGGCTGTCCCGGCAAGGGCCTTGCCGGGGCCGTGGGGGCTGCCCTGGCAAGAACCTTACCGCGGGGGAAACCACTTCGCCTTCTGGCTCTTTGTGCTTCTATCTTGGCGTTGCTTTGATTCTGTGTTGTGGCTCTGATTTCCTGTCTCTGCCCTGCTTAAGTGCGGCCGTGGGCGCGGCTCTGATTGCCCGTGCACAAATAAGGGGCACAAAAGAGTGTTGGAGATATGCCCTAGAGGCAATCATGTATGATGATATTTCCTATGTGTTTATGAATAAAGATAGTCCTTGGACATTATCAATGATGTGTATCAGCAAGTACGTGACTTGTTTGTGAGACTATGCATTGTATGATGACTATCCTAAAAGGTCCCTAGTCGAAAGGGTTGTGTGGACGCGCAGCCGACTAGACTAGCATATGACACGGTCGATGGCTTTGTCTCACTAGCCATGGAGCATTGGATTCTAACCAGATAATATGGACTTGGAAAGGTCTGGTCGGATTTGACGTAGTCGGATCCGAGTTGAGATAAGGTCCGAGTCGGACAGACCCAACTATGAGACGCAGCGATATGTCATCTGTGAGTATCTAGTACAACATACGTTCTATGTCCTAAGACCTGAGCTGACGCATGTGCTCGGGATGGTGACAGACTTGCTTTGGGCCGACCAAACGCTACTCCGTGACTAGGTAGTTACAAAGGTAGGTTTCGGGTTTGTCCAGTCCCATGCTGTGAGACATGGTCGAGCAAGATGGGATTTGCCCCTCCGATCAGGAGAGATATACCCTGGGCCCCTCGTGTGATCCGACCAGGATAAGCATGGCCATGCGATAAGGCTTATGAGATAATCCGAATAGTGGTCGGTATCACTGGAACGAGAAAGAGGTCGGGCTAGCACAAGGATGACAGTCCCTCCTTGAGCCCGACAACATATATCGTGTGGCAAAGGGAACAAAAGTATGATGTACAGGTTCGCCTAACCAGCTTCACAGTCTGCTTGGTGTTCGGCATGCCTTGCTAGAGGCCGCTACCAACCGTGCAGTTCGGAGGTGACCCGAACTGCGACCAAGCCGACTTGAACCTAAAGGGTTGCGCGCTTAAGGGAAGGAACCTACAAGGTCGGATCCGAGGACATTGGTCGGATGTGGTCCGAGCTGTATTCGGATTATGGCCGAGTAGACTTGTGGGCTTTAGGGTCCGTGCGAGGCCCAAGTGTTGAGCCCGCGACGGACGCCTATATAAAGTGGAGGTGCAGCACACTCATGTGATTGATCACTTCGGCACTGCGACTAGGGTTTGCATGTGTTGCGAATAGCCACCTCCACTCGCCGCCGACTGTGTGATTGGACCTAGCAGTCCACCGCACGGTGTTCCTCCTGCACGCGCGGATACCATTAGAGGCGGTGCACTTGTACCGCCGTGTGCGTAGCGCCGTGTATTTCGTACCTGACACACAAACCAGTAGAATGCAATTCTATGCATAACTTTGTTTTGTAGGTTTGATGTGAATAGTATGGCCCATGTGTATGTGATGCATGTGTGTAATTTATACGTGGCCTGCATGTCATGTTTGTCAGCCGGCAGGAGCCAAAGTGTTGTCATTATATTGTATAACGACCTGCGTGTCGACTTGTGACTCTATGTAAAATTCATTACTAGTTGTAGTAGTTGGATAATAGAGATCAGGTTGGTGGCTTGGCGTCCCGGCGGGACAAACAAGATGGAGTTTCTAGATGGTCATCGGAGTCGGAGCCGACCTGGAAGAACGTCCATGAAGGAGCCATACTATTTCACAATATGTGTTTATTTGTGATTGTTATGCTTCTTTGTTTCTATGCATGTTAGAATGGTAGAATGATCCCTCATGAATATCAAGCAAAATGCCATCCCCGATGTTGCACCTTCGCACGTGAAGTACGTCTAGTAGTAGGCTCATAAAATTGGGGTGCTGCTAGGTGTCCTTCAACTGAAGGGTTCATGTCGGACATGGACATGCACTACATCAGGTTAACTTGACAAGGCTATCAAAACGGTTTTGGGCCTTGTGGCAAAGAAGGTTGGGAGCCGGGGTATGAGATACCTTCCCGACCGATAGGAGTCATACAGAGATATGATTAGCAAGGAGTTGCTTACCGGATACTGTCGGCGTTCTAGGAACGGGGGTCCCCAGACTTGCCTGCCTGCGGCCTGCGGCGTGGCTCAAGGGGCAGCCCAGCATGGCCCGTCTTCATCAACACGAGCTCAAGACCCTCGCGAGGGGCCAAGCCTCACGGGGCGGATGACAGGAGGCTTCCTCAGGCACGGCCGCGTCAGGCGGGCTCGCGAGGAGGCGGAGAGATCAAGGCGGGGTACCTCACGAGGTGCCCATGATGCAAGCCATGACGACCAAGGGCGCCAGGCAGGCGCCAGCCCGCGCAGTGTCCTTCTTTCCTCTTTGGTGCAAAGGGAGCAAGCGCAGGTGAGAGCATCAAGCAAAGGCATCCATTTCGGTGCAACAAGACCAAGACCAACAGAACGGCCGGATGGAGGTCATCGTGGAGCCCAAGCCGGTGTCACCACCAGAGCCTTTAGCAAGCGAGGACCAACTTTAGTCAGGACAAGTGTACTAGATGTTCCCCTTCAAAATGGCCAATTGTTGGCGCCCTTCCCGCTCAATATTTGGGAGGAGGCCCATGGCCTTTGCCTATATATAGGACTAGTAACAACAGAAACGGAGAACGAACAACAGACAACGGACAACAACATCAACAGATAGAGATGGGATCCTCACTAGGAAACCAGTAGAGAGAGCGACTGAACTCCCCCTAGCAGTTCATCGCACCAGCCAAGGAGAGACCCTCGCGAGGCTGTTCTCCCTTGTATTGTTCATCGTCATCCCAAGAGGCAATCCACCACACCACACACTGGAGTAGGGTATTACACCACAATGGTGGCCTGAACCAGTATAAACTATGTGTCTCTTGTGTTGTTCCTTGATTGCTTAGTTCATAGCGAGGCAGTGAGGTGCAGGTGGGCAGAGGGTGAAATCTCCGCATGCACCCCAGAGTTTGAACCTAGAGGGTCTGCCGGAACCCGAAATCCGACATTTGGTGCGCCAGCTAGGGGTGCGCCAGAATTCGCCTTCTTCCGCCCTGTTCTTCACCGACCATCACGTCCATGTCAGACGCTCGTCGGTCCCGCGCCGAGCGCCGAGCCGCTCTCGCTTCCTGCGTCGCCCAGACGGCCCCCGTCGGCTGCCACCCCCGTCGTTCCTCGTCGCCTTCCGTCAACGCCGCCACCGGCCCCGCGGGGAACGAGCAGCAAGCATCGTCCCAGCATCCATCCATGAGGCGAGACGGCCTCACTGCTACTCCCTCGCTCGCCCCGGCTGGTTCTTCGTCCCGCGCGTCACGCGCGGCCATGGAGGCTCGAGCTGCGCTCATCACGGCAAACGAGCTCCTGCGCTACTGCCCAGTCAACAACGTCTATGAAGAGTGGCTCGACCGCGTCACTAAGCTCGTCCGCGCCGCAGGGGCTCCCCCACGCCGTCCTTCTCGCTGCACCGCACCCCGCCCTGCGCGGGCAATGAAGCTCCGGGGGCGCCTCAGCCGCCTCCTCCTCAAGAAGGCGCCCTGGCCCCAAGGCGTGTGGCCCCTGGATGGAACCCACCCCGTCCAGCACCAGTGCAGCAAGAGCGGAGCTGCCAAGAGGTTCCTCGCCCCTAAGAAGTTGCCCGAGTGCTCCCTGCACCGGTCCGTCACGACCACGCTCCTGTCCCAGCGCGCGCTGCTCCCAGCTCCAGCGCATGGGGACCCGCAAGACCATGCTCCCCGTCACCAGAGGCCTCCCGTGGCCACGGTAGGATGTCGCGCCTACACCGTCGGGCTGCACAGCGTCTTGTGGCCCTGCAAGTTCAAGCCAGACCTGCCTCCTCGCTACGACGGCACGATCGACCCTGCGGAGTTCCTCCAGCTCTACGAGCTGGGCATCGAAGCCGCCAACGGGGACGAGAAGGTCATGGCGAACTGGTTTCCCATGGCACTCAAGGACGGGGCCCGCACGTGGCTCCTGAACCTGGCGCCAGGCACGATCTCCTCCTGGGACGAGATGCGCACCCATTTCATCACCAACATCCAAGGTACTCGCGACCGGCCACCTACCGTGAGCGACATGCGCCGCATCAAGCAGCAACCATGGGAGACCCTGCAGAAGTACATCCAGCGCTTCAACAACGCATGTCTCAAGATTCCCAAGGTGACCGAGGAGGCCATCATCTCAGCCTTCTCCGACGGCGTGCGCGACGTCAAGATGAAGGAGGAGCTGGCGATGCATGAAGATCTGTGCACTTCCTTGGAGCTGTTCAACTTGGCAACCAAGTGCGCGAGGGCTGAGGAAGGGTGCCTTTCCCTCCTCGAGCTGCCAGCCGCCGACCCAGAAGAGAAGAAATCCAAGGCCAAGGACGTGAAGTGCAAGGGGGCTGCCGTGCTCGCGGCGGAACTAGACACCAAGCGGGGCAGAGATCAACACGAGTCTTTCAAGGGCAGCCGGTAATGTGTGTACCACGACCTCCACACTCACAACACCAACGAATGCCAAGAGCTCCGAGCCGTGCGAGAAGGAAGGGTCGGCCGACGCCCCGACCGCAATGATCGCGGCTATGGCCGAGGAGGAGGAAGGAACGCAGGACGCTGGGAAGACCGCGGCCCTTGCCAAGGGTGGCGCGACCGACCTCGCGAGGATCGCTGGCAGGATCAGCCTTGCGAGGGAGACTGGAGGGATCGGCCTCGCGAGGATCGCCCAGGAAACGCAGGCCTCCCTCCACTGCCGCCACAGCCAAGGAGAAATGAGGACCATCATCAGGACGAGGGGGCTGGGGGCTTCCAGGAGCCGCGCGCGATTGCCTGCATCCTGGGCAGAGCTCAAGCCCCAGCCTCTCAACGCATCTTCAAGCAGTTCGCCCATGAAGTGAATGCAGTCCTTCCTAAGCTTGAAGCCACGCGCCCCTCAGGTGGTCAGCATGCACCATCACGTTCTGCTCAGCGGATCAGCTCAAGTGCGCGGCCACAGCCGGAGTCCTCCCGATGCTTTGCTCCCCAGTCATCAGCAACGTGCAAGCCACCAGGACCCTCATCGATGGCGGGGCAGGGCTCAACGTCCTGTCCATAGAGACGTTCAACAATCTCCAAGTGCCTTACGATCAGCTTCAGCCAACCAAGCCTTTCTCTGGAGTCACCGACGGCTCCACAGTTCCAATTGGGCAGGTTCTCCTCCCTGTCACCTTCGGGGCACGCAACAACTACCGCACCGAGCTCATCGACTTTGACGTTGCCCACATTCGCCTGGCGTACAATGCCATCCTTGGCTACCCAGCTCTCGCCAAGTTCATGGCCGTGACTCATCACGGCTACAACGTCCTCAAAATGCCAGGAAGCGGTGGAGTCATCACGGTGCCTTGTGAAGAAAGAGACGCGGTGTGTTCCCTGGAACGAGCTTTTCAGGCCGCATCACTTGAAGACCCAGATCGCGGGAGTGGGAGGCTCCCTGAGACCGCCCCCAAGAAGAAGAAGACATCGCCAGGCCCGACCCCTCAGGAGGCAGGCCCCTCAGGGTCTGCGCCTGCTCAGGGGGTGCCTCCTTCTGTCGCATAGGGAGGCGTGCCCAGCGCTCTCCTCAAGCAGGGCTCGGGGGCTCCCACCTGGAGGGCCATCGACCTTGCTAAGGTCACGAGGGAGGCGCTTGGGCACCGCTTGGAGGCGTGTTTCAGAACACGTTTCCCTCAGGAAGGAGCAAAGCAAGGAGGGCCAACCCCGCAGGAGTTCGTCAGTCAGATCACACAGGAGTTGAAGGAGTCAAGAGTCATGAGTGGCAGCCGCCGCCTACCCGCCACAGCTCCCCATCCAGGTGAGGATGGCGGGCTGTGAGTCTGCATCGACATCCCAGGGCTCAACCGAGTCGCCTCTCAGGAGCGCTTCTGGCCCTCACGTGTGGGGCGCTGCGGTGGCCCACCCCACGGCTACGTTCGCATGCCCTACGGCTTGCCGAACATGGCCGCGGTGCACCAGCACCTCATGAGGAGCATCCTGGAGGCTCAGGAGGCCAGGCGTTCTGCAGTCCTGGTGGAGATGGAGACGGTTCGTGAAGAGCCACCAGCGCCTCTGGAGCCTCCCGAGGCTCCTGGGCCTGGGGGCTCGTGAAGATCGGCTCTCGCAGCCCGCTACGTCTGCTACTTCAACACCCCTTCGTCATCAACACTATCAGGTGACATCTTTCAAGTTTCGTTTCCAGCTGGGAGCGCCCTCAGGGCTGCATCAATCCCAGGCCGCATGGGTCCGTCCCTGCGGCGTGTATCCCTTTTGCTTGTGTTCTTATCTTACTTTGTTGGGGGCGCCCCTCGGGCTGCATCATCCCCAAGTCGCTCGGGTCAGACCCGGCGACGTGTACCCCTCTTGCGTTTATTTTCGGGCCATGCATTCGACCCATCATGCTTGTTATTTGGTGCCTATCCGTGGCACCTCTTCTTCCTTGATGTCGGAAGCTTGCGTGTTAAAGGGGGGGTGCCTGAGCATCGCGACTCAGGGCTCTTACCGGCTCTCCAGCCCTCACCCTCTGGCTTTGCCCATGGCATCACGCCCCGGCAAACCAGCGACGGCTGAGACCAGCTCGAGGGCCGGGACCCGAGGACGTAGAGCGTCGACATCTAACCAATCTTGCGCGTTAAAGGGGGGGTACCTGAGCATCACGACTCAGGGCTCCTACCGGCTCTCCAGCCCTCACCCTCTGGCTTTGCCCACGGCATCGCGCCCCGGCAAACCAGCGACGATTGAGACTAGCTCGAGGGCCGGGACCCGAGGATGTAGAGTGTCTACATCTAACCAAGCTTGCGCGTTAAAGGGGGGGTACCCGAGCATCGCGACTCAGGGCTCTTACCGGCTCTCTAGCCCTCACCCTTTGGCTTTGCCCACGGCATCGCGCCCCGGCAAACCAGCGACGGCTGAGACCAGCTCGAGGGCCGGGACCCGAGGACGTAGAGCATCGGCATCTGGCCAAATTTGCAGGAACACATCACAGGATAAGGCCCGGTGCCAGGTGCAGCCCGCCTTGGGGTAGGGCCCAGTGAGTCCCGCGCTGGCTCACGGGTGCCCCAATACACCTCGTCAGGCCTTTAGTGCCTCGTCGCCTCTCCAAAGCAACTAACGGCTGACCACCGCTTGTCATAGCGGGCTTTTGCTCCTTTTTGTGGTGGGTCTGCAGGATCCCCCCAAGGAGAAGCGCCAGGCGAGGCCCTCAAGGCGTCCTCTTCACTCTCGTCCATGCGAACCGCTTGCGCATTAAAGGGGGGGTGCCTGAGCATCGCGACTCAGGGCTCCTACCAGCTCTCCAGCCCTCACCCTTTGGCTTTGCCCACGGCATCGCGCCCTGGCAAACCAGCGACGGCTGAGACCAACTCGAGGGCCGGGATCCGAGGACGTAGAGCAGAAAGGGGAGCAGAGAAGAGAGGAAAGAGGCACGCGGAGACCTCGCCAGGCAACCCCTTGCCGGCCAAGGCACGGACCTAGCGCCGCACCAGGAAGCGTTACCCGACCCTCGAGATAAGTCACTCTCCGGAAACACTAGCTATCGCAGCACCGTCACCGCATCCAATGCAATCCCGTGTTAGCAACATCACATTCCTTTCTCACCGAACGATAGCTGCTTGAGCGCCAAAGGGGACCTCCTGAGCATCGCGACTCAGGGGCTCTTACTGGACCCCGGGCCGCTCACCTCCTGGCCTTGACCATGGCATCGCGACCTGGCATACCAGCGATGGTGAAGCCGCCTTGGGACCGGGACCTGTCGGCGTAGAGCGCCAAGCCCTCGTGAGGTCCGAAAGGAAGAAACTAAGCTAAGACGGAATAAGAATCTCGCACTACTTCACGATAAGGATCATATTGACAAACGGAGCTACAGACACCTTACAAGCCCCCACGGGGTGTATTCTTGGCTCCTCGTAGGGACAAGAGACGCATATCCTAAGGAGTCCTAACTGCAGGAACCGTCGCGGCAGACGCCATCATCAACAGTGGGCCGCCAGGCACCGGCGCCAACCTCATCCAGATCAGAGACGGCGGCAGCCTAACGGGCCCGTCCTGCTCCGATAGCGGCGCAGGCTCGAGGGCTCGTAGCTGTCGTCGCTCGTCTCCGGAGTCGCGAAGAGCTCGGCGGAGTCGCTGGATCCTCCGGCGCCCTCGCCGCTTGAGGAGCTGCTGGAAGAGCGTGCGACGGCAGGCCTGGTCCTTGCCGCTCCGGGGCTTCTGCCGCTGCCTCTGGGACAGCACTCCAGCCGACGCCCATCTTCATCGAAGACCTTGAAGAGCATCATGGAAGCACCGTCGAACTCCAGGTGGATCACGAGGGCGCCCCTCGTCCTGCAAGCCCGGGCGATCTTGCCCCAGCCCCGGGTCATGAAGACCTTACCTGGGGCGACGACCTCGACATCCGCATTGGTCGCAGGAGTCGGGCAATTGGCGTGCTGCAGCCAGAGCCTGAAAGGCCCCCTCGACGGAATCTCGAAGGCGAAGGAAGGAGGAAGGCGAATCCAAAACCGAGGAGGCATGGCGGCGTGGAGCACAAACTCTCGGGAGGAGCCCCTAGTGTGAACTCCAGGAGGGACAACGCGCACCGCCGTGACCCGCCGGCGCCAATGGCGTCGTCGTCCATGACACTCGGCATCGGCTCCTGCAGGGCCCTCAAGGTGGGCGTACAAGGTCAGCGGAAACCCTGGTGGCGGCTGCTCGCACTAAGGCCTCGACACCTCCTGCCGCACGCCCTCGTCTCGGCGGCAGAGGATCAACTGCTTCTTTGGTGGAAGTGGGTCGGGGCCCTCTCGGGGGGCCTTTCCCTTCTCTTCTGCGGAGAACCGGCGTATCGGAGCCATTGCGCCAAGGCGGAGCAGTGGCGAAGATGAAGAAGAGGAGAAGTAGCAGAGGAAGATGAACTGGAATGGCTCACGTCGTTCCGTACTTATAGCCAGGGGAGGCCAACCGTTGGCTTCCATGATCACAGGTAACCATGACCAGTTTTTGCACGCAGGGACTTGTCAGTTCGTGCAATCGCCGAGGCGTCGTGGGGGAGCGGAGCCGCCCACGTCCAATCAACCGCAACGCGACGCCCGAGGCCGCAGGCTGTTAGGGCCCGCGGTGCTTCGCACTTGCCCCTTCGCCTCTCTGCTCAGCCAAGTCCGGGCGCGCCTTGGGCCCGGGGGCTACTGTCAGCATTCTGGGAACGGGGGTCCCCGGACTTGCCTGCCTGCGGCCTGCGGCGTGGCTCAAGGCGCGGCCCAGCATGGCCCATCTTCATCAGCATGAGCTCAAGACCCTCGCAAGAGGCCAAGCCTCGCGGGGCGGACGATAGGAGGCTTCCTCAGGCACGGCCGTGTCAGGCTGGCTCGCGAGGAGGCGAGGAGATCAAGGCGGGGTACCTCACGAGGTGCCCATGACGCAAGCCATGACGACCAAGGGCGCCAGCCCGCGCAGTGTCCTTCTTTCCTCTTTGGTGCAAAGGGAGCAAGCGCAAGCGAGAGCATCAAGCAAAGGCATCCATTTTGGTGCAACGAGACCAAGACCAGCAGAACGGCCGGATGAAGGTCATCGTGGAGCCCAAGCCGGTGTCACCACCAGAGCCTTTAGCAGGCGAGGACCAACTTTAGTCAGGATAAGTGTACTAGATGTTCCCCTTCAAAATGGCCAATTGTTGGCACCCTTCCCGCTCAATATTTGGGAGGAGGCCCAGGGCCTTTGCCTATATATAGGACTAGTAACAACAGAAACGGAGAACGAACAACGGACAACGGACAACAATATCAACAGATAGAGATGGGATCCTCACCAGGAAACCAGTAGAGAGAGCGACTGAACTCCCCCTAGCAGTTCATCGCACCAGCCAAGGACAGACCCTCGCGAGGCTGTTCTCCCTTGTATTGTTCATCGTCAGCCCAAGAGGCAATCCACCACACCACACACTGGAGTAGGGTATTACACCACAATGGTGGCCTGAACCAGTATAAACTCTGTGTCTCTTGTGTTGTTCCTTGATTGCTTAGTTCATAGCGAGGCGGTGAGGTGCAGGTAGGCAGAGGGTGAAATCTCCGCGTGCACCCCAGAGTTCGAACCTAGAGGGTCTGCCGGAACCCGAAATCCGACAGATAGGTATGTTGGCTAGCAGTGATGCTAAAGCTCACTAGTCGCATGCGCTAGTCGGATCCTGAATCACTAAGAGTTTGCGGAGGGATGCTGACTTCAGTGGGAGTATTTCTGTTTAGGCTTGAATTACTCTACATAAACACATTGCTTAGTGATTGCATATTTTCTGTTGTAGATCAATGGCACCACCTGCTCAACCCAACTTTGCATTGAAATCAATTCTGGAAAAGGATAAACTGAATGGAACAAACTTTACCACCTGGTATAGAAATCTGAGAATTGTTCTCAAGCATGATAAAAAGGAACATGTTCTAGAGGATCCACTTCCAGAGGAACCTGCCGATAATGCTAATGCCACAACTAAGAATGCCTACCAGAAACTCGTTGATGAATCAACGGAGATCAGCTGTTTGATGCTGGCTTGTATGGAGCCCGATTTGCAACAGGATTTTGAAAATGTTGAGGCTTACGATATGATTGAGAGTCTCAAGAGCATGTTTCAGACACAGGCTAGGACCAAAAGGTTCAACGTATGGCGATCCTTGATGGATTGCAAGCTGAAGGAAGGTGATACACTGAGCCCACATGTGATCAAGATGATCGGATATGTGCAAGCTTTGGATCGGTTGGGTTTCCCGCTCTTGGATGAGCTTGCTATAGATGCTGTTCTGAGTTCTCTTCCACCCAGCTATGGGACGTTCATCTAGAACTATCATATGCATAGCATGGATAAGAAGCTCACTGAATTGCATGGGATGCTCAAAGTGGTAGAGCAGGACATTAAGAAAGGCACACATCAAGTGTTGATGGTGCAGAAATCGGCTAAGTTCAAGAAGAGTTGGTCCAAGGAAAAGGCTAAGGCAAAGGGCACGGAGACGGTAACCTCCGCCGCTGCACCAAAGTCTGGACCGGACTCAAAGACCATTTGTTATCACTGCAAGGAGACCGGTCACTGGAAGAGGAACTATAGCAAGTGGCTTGCAGAGCATGGCAAGAAGGTCAGGAATGCTTCTTCAGGCAAAGGTACACTTGTTGCATATGTTATAAACATTTACCTTGCTGACATACCTAGTAGCTCTTGGGTATTTGATACCGGATCGGTTGTTCATATTTGCAACTCGATGCAGGGGCTGGTAAGAACTAGGCATGTGGCACAAGGGGAGATTGACATCAGGGTCGGCAACAAAGCAAGAGTTGCTGCGTTGGAGGTCGGCACGATGCAACTCCAGCTTCCTTCCGGATTCATTATGGAATTGAATAATTGTTATTACATTCCTGCACTTACTCGGAACATTATTTCTGCCTCATGTTTGATGAGTCAAGGTTATGAATTCAATTTAAAGGACAATGGTTGTTCGATATTTTTGAATGGTATGTTCCACGACTATGCACCCATTATTGATGGGCTAATTATATTGAATCTAGAACAGGAACCGGTCTATAACGTGAATGTCAAGAGGCATAAGCCAAATGAGATAAATCCGACATACTTCTGGCATTGCCGGCTTGGACACATTAGTCTGAAACACATGAAGAAGCTCCATGATGATGGGCTCCTAACTTCGTTCGATTTCAGGTCGTTCGAGACATGTGAATCATGCTTGCTCGGCAAGATGACTAAGTCTCCTTTTACAAAGAGTTGCGAAAGGGCATCCGAGCCGTTGGAACTTATACCTAGTGATATGTGTGGTCCAATGAGCACAACTGCTAGAGGTGGCTATCAGTACTTCGTGACTTTTACCGATGACTTGAATAGATATGGGTATATCTATTTGATGAGGCACAAGTCGGAGACTTTTGAAAAGTTCAAGGAGTTTCAGAACGAGGTTCAAAATCAACTCGGCAACACTATAAAGCTTATGCGATCTGATCGTGGAGGTGAGTACATGAGCCAGGAGTGTGATGATCATCTGAAAAGTCGAGGTATAGTACCTCAGCTCACACCTCCGGGTACGCCACAGAGAAACGGCGTGTCAGAACGGAGGAATAGGACCTTGTTGGACATGGTCCGGTCTATGATGAGCAAATCGGATTTACCCTTGTCATTCTGGGGATACGCTCTAGAAACCACAGCTTTCACACTTAACACGGTACCATCAAAGTTCGTAGACAAGACACCACATGAGATGTGGACCGGGAAGAGTCCCAGTTTGTCTTTTCTACAGATTTGGGGCTGTGAAGCATTTGTCAAGCGACTTATGTCAGACAAGCTTACACCCAAGTCAGATAAATGCATATTCGTGGGATATCCGAGGGAAACCTTGGGATATAGCTTCTACAACCGAGAAGAGAACAAAGTGTTTGTTGCTCGGAACGGGGTTTTCCTTGAGAAAGAGTTTCTCAGTCGGGAGGCTAGTGGGAGGATGGTCCGACTCAAAGAAATTCAAGGACCACTCGGGGACGTCTCGGCTAGTGATGAGATCATACCGGAGTCAGTCAGGGAACCCGTAGTGGAAGCGGCACCAGAACCACGAAGGTTGAAAAGATTGCGCAGAGTGTGTGATGTATTGTTGCTGGAAAGCGACGAGCCGGCCACATATGCAGAAGCGATGGTGAGCCCAGATTCTGAGGCATGGCTGGAGGCCATGAGATCCGAGTTAAAGTCCATGGATGAGAATCAAGTTTGGGACTTGGTTGATCCGCCACCTGGCATAACATCCATTGGTTGCAAATGGGTCTTTAAGAAGAAAACCGATGTGGATGGAAATGTTCAGATCCATAAAGCTCGGCTTGTCGCTAAAGGTTATGGACAAGTTCAAGGAATTGACTACGATGAGACTTACTCACCGGTAGCGATGCTGAAGTTGGTGAGGATCATACTAGCTATAGCTGCATATTTCGATTACGAGATATGGCAGATGGATGTCAAAACGGCTTTCCTTCACGGAAATTTAACCGAGGACGTGTATATGATACGGCCCAAGGGTTTTGTTGATCCTACTAGCACTAGTAAAGTATGCAAGCTCAAAAGATCCATTTATGGGTTGAGGCAAGCATCTCGGAGCTGGAATATTCGTTTTGATGAGGTCGTCACTGGTCTCGGTTTCATCAAAAGTGAAGAGGACTCTTGTTTGTACAAGAAGTTAAGTGGGAGCTCGATAGTGTTTTTGATCTTGTATGTGGATGACATACTACTGATCGGAAATGATGTTTCGATGCTAAACTCGGTCAACGAGTCATTGAATGGCAAGTTTTCAATGAAAGACCTTGGTGAGGCAGTATATATTTTAGACATTAAGATCTATAGAGATAGATCAAGGAGGCTGCTCGGCTTAAGCCAGAGCACGTACATAGATAAAGTGTTGAAGCGGTTCAACATGAGTGAGGCGAAGAAAGGGTTCTTGCCACTCTCACATGGTATAAGGCTAAGCGAGACTCAGAGTCCTTCGACACCTGATGAGCGAAGCAGGATGAGTAGGATTTTGTATGCCTCGGCAATCGAATCCATCATGTATGCCATGATATCTACAAGGCCTGATGTTGCTTTTGCAATAAGCCTAACAAGCAGATACCAGGCCAACCCAGGTGAGAGTCACTCGGCAGCGGTAAAGACTATTTTGAAGTACCTGAAAATGACTAAAGAGATGTTCCTAGTTTATGGAGGTGAGGAAGAGCTCGTCGTAAGGGGTTACGTCGATGCTAGTTTCCAAACCGACAGAGATGATTGTCGATCACTGTCCAGATTCGTGTACATCCTAAACGGAGGAGCAGTGCACTGGATGAGTTCCAAGCAGGATACGGTGGCTGATTCTACCACAGAAGTCGAATACATTGCGGCTTGTGAAGCTGCAAAGGAAGGTGTTTGGATCCGGCATTTTCTGGATGATCTTGGTATTTTCCCAGCCTCGGTGAAACTGTTGGACCTTTATTGTGATAATTCTGGTGCCATCGCACAAGCCAAGGAGCCAAGGAATCACCACAAGGTCAGACACATAGATCGGAAATATCACCTGATACAAAAGATCATAAAGAATGGTGATGTAGAGTTATGCAAGATTCACACGGATGCAAATGTTGCAGATCCGTTGACTAAGCCGCTTCCACAACCCAAGCATGAGGGGCACGTTAGAGCTATGGGCATTCGATGTCTATTTGATTGACTCTAGTGCAAGTGGGAGACTGTTGGAGATATGCCCTAGAGGCAATCATGTATGATGATATTTCCTACGTGTTTACAAATAAAGATAGTCCTTGGACATTATCAATGATGTGTATCAGCAAGTACGTGACTTGTTTGTGGGACTATGCATTGTATGATGACTGTCCTAAAAGGTCCCTAGTCGAAAGGGTTGTGTGGACGCGTAGCCGACTAGACTAGCATATGACACGGTCGATGGCTTGGTCTCACTAGCCATGCTAACCAGATAATATGGACTTGGGAAGGTCTGATCGGATTCGACGTAGTCAGATCCGAGTCGAGATAAGGTTTGAGTCGGACAGACCCAACTATGAGACGCAACGATATGTCATATGTGAGTCTCTAGTACAACATATGTTCTATGTCCTAAGACCTGAGCTGACGCATGTGCTCGGGATGGTGACAGACTTGCTTTGGGCCGACCAAACGCTACTCCGTGACTAGATAGTTACAAAGGTAGGTTTCAGGTTTGTCCAGTCCCATGCTGCGAGACATGGTTGAGCAAGATGGGATTTGCCCCTCCGATCAGGAGAGATATACTCTGGGCCCCTCGTGTGATCCGACCAGGATAAGCATGGCCATGCGACAAGGATTATGAGATAATCCGGATAGTGGTCGGTATCACTGGAAGGAGAAAGAGGTCGGGCTAGCACAAGGATGACAATCTCGCCTTGAGCCCGACAACATATATCGTGTGGCAAAGGGAACAAAAGTATGATGTACAGGTTCACCTAACCAGCTTCATGGTCTGCTTGGTGTTCGGCATGCCTTGCTAGAGGCCGCTACCAACCGTGCAGTTCGGAGGTGATCCGAACAGCGACCAAGCCGACTTGAACCTAAAGGGTCGCGCGCTTAAGGGAAGGAACCTACGAGGTCGGATCCGAGGACATTGGTCGGATGTGGTCCTAGCTGTATTCGGATTATGGCCGAGTAGACTTGTGGGCTTTAGGGTCCGTGCGAGGCCCAAGTGTTGAGCCCGTGACGGACGCCTATATAAAGTGGAGGTGCGGCACACTCATGCGGTTGATCGCTTCGGTGCTGCGACTAGGGTTTGCATGTGTTGCGAATAGCCACCTCCACTTGCCGCCGACTGTGTGATCGGACCTAGCAGTCCACCGCACGGTGTTCCTCCTGCACGCGCAGATACCATTAGAGGCGGTGCACTTGTGCCGCTCCGGTGAACTTGTACGTTGGATAGGGCGACCGGTTGTTTGAGGGAGATCGGACAAGGAGGAGACGATCCACGCGGATGCGCTGCCCCAACTCTTCTTCCGCTGCACGGCACTGCGTGTCTAGTGGTAACGATCCGTAATCCATCTCCCGTAGCATGTTCTTGGTTGTTCTGCGCGTAGGAAATTTTAATTTGCAGTCGACGCACCCTACCATAGATCCCAACAAAGAGCGCCCCTATTTTAGTACACCGACACTCCTCACATGGCCAATGATTTTTCTCCAAAAGGTTCCTCCAAGTCTGCTCTTGCTCGTAGGTCTGACGCTAGTTCCCATCCTGCTAATGCCAGCTCGGCGTCCTTTGGGCGTTTTGCTCGTTTTATCGAAAGGCTCACTCTGCCATGATGATGGCATTCTCCTTCAACTGCACACACAACCATGATGTTGTCACTCGCTTGATCACTTCCAAGAATGCCTTGAAGTCTCGTCACCGTGACTCTAGGGCTACTGATGTGAGTGACGATGAGCGCCTCCCAACTGCTCCTCCTTCTGACTTTGGTTTTCCTTCGGGGCCTGAGTGGGCTGATTTCCTCAATGAAGCTAGTGGGAGTGGAGCTCCAAATGATGATGATGATGACTTGTGATTGTCTGAGGGTTCTCTCTGTCCCTTTTTGGGTAGTTGTTGCCAAGGGGGAGAACTAGTTCTAGCTTTCTATTCATGTTGCTCTTATGTTGAACCATTTACCTTGAGTGGGTGTATGACTTTATATCTATGCCTTATGCTGTGATGTTGAACATATTGAACCTCTGTGTTCTATGAATGTTGAGATATTATGATATTATGCGGTTGTGCTTATATGATGATGGTTTTATTTGGTTCTTGTGATATTTTTCTCATATATTCTAGATTGGTTGTCTCTGTGAGGGAGAGCTCTCCATATAATGTTGCAATGATTATGGTTGAGAGGGGGAGCTCTTAAATACACGTGTCTTAAAGCATAGAGCAACTTGATTTCTTTTGTGCTATGAGTATATTGTCATCAACTACCAAAAAGGGGGAGATTGAAAGTGCAATTATGCCCTAAATATTATTTTGATGTTGATGACAATATACTCATAGGGGACTAACAAAGTTTGTCAAGTATATCTCAAGTTTTAGTCCCCTCGGAATCAATTGTGTGTGTGGATTATGACTTCAGAAATGTTTAACCTCATTAAGAACGAAGAAACAAGACTATTTTTATGTTTATTCTTGAGTATAGGACCCCGCACTATTAAGAGGGGAACATGGGTTATTGCTAAAGTCTTGCTCAAACAACTACTTCAAAGTCAGTGTCTGATCTTCATCTCTGGCGGACGACCGGTACTCACCGGACGTCCGATCGCCTCTATATAGAACCAAAACATCGGTCGTCCAGTGTGCACCGGACGTCCGGCAAATCCTATCCAGAGCCAAAACATCGGTCCTCCGGTCCTTGTCGGACGTCCGTTGTCTGCAGAGCCCTCGGTCGTCCGATATTCTTCGGTCACTCCGTACCTTTTCCACAGAGCCTAAACATCGGTCGTCCGCTACCTACTATACCGTGCCAAAACATCGGACGTCCGGTCCCTGTCGGATGTCCGATGTCTGTCAAGCCTTCGGTCGTCCGTTGTGCATCGGACGTCCGACGATGCTGTGCTGTTTTGGGCTCCAACAGCCAGTTATTGAGGCATACTATCAATATCTCTCTCCTATCCCGTGAGAGGATTGACCATTCACTTCAAGCACCCTCAAGAACACATCTTCACTCTCTCACACACACTCCAACACCAGATCTTAGATCCCTAAGGGATTTGAGAGCATTTGAGAGAAGTTGTCCACCCAAGTGATAGATCCACTTCTTTCATATCGATGTTCACCAAAGGAATTCATGATTTGAGCAAGTCTTGAGCTTTTTCCCCATAGTTCTTGTTACTCTTGGAGGTTGGAGACTCCTAGGCGGTAGGAGTCATTCGGAGAGGAATCGTTCTTTGTGATTACCCCCGGAAAGTTTGTGAGGATTTGGAGACCACCCAAGGTCTACCACTAGTGGTTGAGAAACGCCTTCGTGGTGTTGTCTCAAAGGGAGAATAGGGTGAGCCTTCGTGGTGTTGGTGTGCCTTCGTGGTAACACCCACCTCTCTAATGGTAACGTAGCTCCCCTCCAAGGAAGTGAACATCGGCATACATCCTCGTCTCTCAGAGTTGCGGTTATCCCTAACCTTAACTCCCTATTTGTGGTTACTTGTCTCTTAGTCTTTACTTATATCATATTGTGCTTGCTTACTCTCCTACTTGAGCTACTTGTTTACCTTGCTTAGTTCATAGCTTCACACTTGCAATTGTTAGGCTCAACTTCATATTTTGCATTATTGCCTAAAATTGCTAAGTAACAATTAAAATTTGTAATTGTACCTATTCACCCCCCCTCTAGGTCAATCTAGATCCTTTCACGTGGGCGCTCGTTATTACCATAGCGCACGCTTCTTTTAGTTAGAATGTGTGCCCGTCTAGGGCACACGCGTTGATCTGTCTAACTATTTTTGTTTGTTGTGGCTAATCGTAAACAGTTCATCCGTGTGAAGTGTATGCCATAAATCGCACACACCTTTGATCTGGCTGACCGCTTCTGTTATGTTGCCTAATCACAAACAATTAATCCTTATGAAGCGTATGCCCTCAATCGCACACACCTTTATCTAGCTGTCCGTTTCTATTGTTCCGCCTCATCACATACTGTTAATTCGATTGAACTATATGCCGTATATCGCACACGCCTTCATCTGGCTGCCCGTTTCCGTTCTTCTTCCTCATCGCAAACAGTTCATTGAACTGAACCGTATGCCGTGCATCGCACACGCAACTAAAATCTGAACCGTGTTTGATGCATCCGTCATCGCAAACATTTTGCACATTTTTTACGGTTCTCTTACACCACCGTTTGCGATTATTGCATCGCACACAGTTTCTCGAAGGGTCTCTGATTGTAGTGTCGCGTTAGCAGCATCCTGCAGTAGTGTATGCTCTGCAGGCGTGCTCTTCGACCAGCGTTCATCTCTTGCCTCTACTCAGCTGGTATATTTGTACTTACTGCTCTTCTACGAGCGTTCATCTCTTGCCTCTCCTTTGTTGTCAGATTTTGTCTGGCAGCCCTTTGGCTTGCATTCCTATCTTCGATAGTCTAATTTTTTCTATATGCTCTTCGATGTGCATTCATTTCTTCTCTTTGCCCGGGTGTTAGGCTATCTCGCCTTTCTTTATCACGGATCCGTCTTTGTTGATGTTTGTCTTCTTTAATGCTTGCATTGGAAGCAATATCTTCAGCACCACTCAGTGTTCCTTGAGGTGTTGTAGGGTTTTCTACATGGCCAGTGTGTGTTTTGCTAAATCCAAGACCCACATTTGAACGAATATACCCATCACACGTTTAGACTCAATAAATCTAGATCTATAGACGACCATACTTCAATGGTAAAAACGTCGTGTGAAAGGGTAAATACCATTTGATGTTCCCACATGCTCCCGTGGCTCCAATGCTATCATGGTACTGGCTATGGGAAGCGTTGTAGCTAATTGGGTGGATGGTTCACATATGAACATCGATATGACTGTTCCAACAACAACAGTAAAGATTACAAGATGGTCACCTTCAAATCATCAATTAAGACATTATGCCTAAACAAATTGTTAGAGAATACACATTTATTTTTCACTTATCCTTCGACATCTTATAAGCAAATGTTGCATGGATAATGATTAATGACATTTGAACCTTCAGCACTGTGGTTCATAAAGAAAGTAAAATAGTTGGTGCTACGATTAGTTGGTAGTAAAGATGCTATGAGGGAGAATTCAGAAAAGAGGGCAAAAAAATACTGCAGTAGTAAATGGTGCAGGGATGGTGATTAAGGCCCTTCGAACCTTCAACAACATGGTTCATAAACAAAGAAAAATAAATAATATTTACCTACATACACAGTTTCTCCTCCATGCGCACATTATTGTCTTCTCCAGACATCTAAATTTTAATGAATTTCTACAAGTTTGCTTGGTGAGGTTACATTTCGTATTGCTCAAGTTGAAAGTTCCTGGAAACCACCAGCGGTATGCACGTGACTTGTGTAATTAGGGCATCTCCAGCCGCGCCCCCAACAGCCCCCCAGGCCACTTTTTGGCGCCGGCGCCGAAAAAACGGCCCAGTCACGCCCCCAGGACGCCGAAAATCGCCGGTTCGGACCTTTTTTCCGCCCGGCGGTCATAGGCCGAACCCGGCGCGCTGGGGAGCCATTGGGGGCTCCGGCGCTAGGGAAAAGCACGCCTGGCCCACACCGACAGGGGAAAACTCAAGGTTTTCTTCCCCCGACTTTCCTCGCACCCCCCGCGCCCTCGGCCACCACTAGCTATATCCCGGCGACGGCCGCCGGCCTACTCCGCTAGATAGCCATTCCCCGCCGGAAAATAGCAGCGCTTCGCCGCGGCAGCCCCTCCCGCAGCAGCTGGGCATTTCCGGCCGCCGTTTCCGGCCGCGGAGGCGCGGTTTAATGGCGGGTACACACCCACAGAGCGCAAGGTGTTCGGCGTTTTGACTGTCTCAGCCATGGACTCGGATGAGGAGGAAGAGCTCGCCACGCTGCTGGAGGAGGAAGCCGCGACCGACGTCCAGGAAGAAGAGCATCTGATGGTGCTCGTCGCCCTCGCCCAGCTGCTGGCGAGCAACGAAAAGCCGCGTCGAGGTGGCTCGGCGCTGGGGCGGGTGAAAGCAAAGAACCGGCATCGTCTGCAAGGCTACTGCATGCTCTACTCCGACTACTTCGCCGATGCTCCACTTCATGGCGAGAGAACATTTCGGTGCCGTTATCGGATGAGCCGAAAGCTCTTCCTCGGGATTGTGAATTCCATCCGGGAGTTCGACAACTACTTCAAGTGCAAGATGGATTGCACTGGCGCTCTTGGATTCACCTCCATCCAGAAGTGCACCACAGCGATGAGGATGCTTGCATATGGAGCTCCCAGTGATTCACTCGACGACTATGGGCGCATGGCCGAGTCCACCAGCATAGAGTGTTTCTACAAGTTCTGTCGGGCAGTGGTGGCAGTGTTTGGGCCACAATACTTGAGAACACCCAATGCGGAAGACACTGCTCGGATCCTAGCCCAAAATGCAGCAAGAGGATTTCCTGGGATGCTTGGAAGCATCGACTGCATGCATTGGAAATGGAAGAACTGCCCATTTGGTTGGCAGGGGATGTACAAAGGCGCCGAAGGCGGTTGCAGTGTGGTGCTTGAGGCGGTAGCCACACAGGACCTCTGGATTTGGCACGCCTTCTTTGGTATGCCAGGAACTCACAATGACATCAACGTGCTGCAGTGCTCTCCTGTTTTTGCCAAGCTCGTTGAGGGCCATTCTCCTCCGGTGAACTTCGAGATCAATGGTCACCAATACAACAAGGGGTACTATCTAGCTGACGGCATCTATCCAAGATGGTCGACATTTGTGAAGACGATCTCAAACCCTGTGGCAGGAGGCAAGAACGCCTGGTTTGCGAAGCTTCAGGAGGCTTGCAGGAAGGATGTCGAGAGGGCATTTGGTGTGCTCCAATCTCGATTCGCTGTTGTTCGGTACCCCGCTCAGACCTGGTCGAAAGATCAAATGTGGGAGATCATGACTTGCTGTGTCATCTTGCACAACATGATCATCGAGAGCGAGCAAGAAGACCCAGTGTTTGACACTGAACCATACTACAGGCAGGGTCCTCTAGCCGAAGTTGATCACCAGCTACCGGCAACTTGGACTGCCTATCTCAGTATGCGTCAGGAGATCCGAGACCCACAGGTGCATCATCAACTGCAGAAAGATCTGATTGAGCACCTATGGAGGCTCAAGGGGGACGCCGCGTGATGAAATATGAGTTTTTATCTGTTGAACTATATAATTTGTATTGAACTATTTGTTGTTGTAGTATTTTGTTGAAGTATTTGATTTTTCTGTGATGAAATATGTGATAAGGAATAATTGTGTTGATAATTGAACGCCGAGACACGGCGAAACCACGCCGAATATGGGTCTATTCTCGCCCATATGGGCCGTTTATTCGCCGAAATTGGGCTGCAAAGTGGGCCAATTTCGGCGCCTGGGGGCGAGCTGGGGGCGACGACTGGGCGCAAAACCGCCCCCAGCGCCGAGTGTATCGCCGGCTCGCCCCCAGGGGGCGATTTTGTATGCGTCCTGGGGGGGGGGGGCAACGGCTGGAGATGCCCTTACAATCTATCTAGCCTATGAAACCCCAAAACTATGACAATCATTTTTAATAGTAGTTCGCCATGCATCGCCTTTTGTGAACTAAATAAATTAGTAATGCATATATCAGGACTATGAAGATCCACAAGAAAGAGCACCACGTCGGAGAAACATATGGCTTTGTCAAAAGGTGAACTCACCTCCGGATGATGAAAGCGAGGCTGACAGGTTGATGATAAACTCATGTGACCTCCATGGTGACCTGGTGTGATCGCCATCATGATCTCCCAGCAATGTATCGTCTGTGCTTGATGGTGAGTACTTGAGGCGTTATCAATCTTGTCGGGTTTTTCTTATCTTGTGCCTTATGTTTTCTTTTTGAGAATGTGCTTTATGTTTAGTATGTAATAATTGGGCTAAGTATTGTTAGGATTCTATGGTTTGTTTCCCACGTATACTACTTTTGCACTTACCATGGTGGGAGGAAGGCTAATTATTTTTAGTACGTACGGAGGAAGATTACAACGGTGCCGATTATTTGGGTTTGTTTCTTTAGGATTATTTGGGTTTGTTTTCATGTATGACTTTGGCACTGGGAAGGGTGGGACGAGGGGAGGGGCGAACGAGCGAACGATGTATGAACGCACCATCACAACCGCAGACTCCTCTTTTAGAAATAAAGATAAGTAATAACTTAACGCTCTTATATTTTTTTACAGAGGTATTAGTATCAGCATAAGACGAGCGATGGAACGAGCAACTGCTCTCTCCACTCTGCAACCGCAACATGCAACAGCGGCCGTTATGCTCTAAGCTCTCCAGTGAGCCGAGAATAAGGAAAAAAAAAACCGAAACGCAGTTCATGGGCCTTAGAAGCAGACCGAAAGAAGCCCACCTATTCGGGGGTGACTCGCACCGCGGCCCAGCAAGCAGCCAGGCCCGCCCCCTCGTATATATAAGCGCCACCACGCTGCCTCCCATCCCTAGCCCTTCCGCTCGCCCGCCCGCCCGCGCCGCCGCCGCCTCCTCCATCCGCAGGAGCTCCCTCCTCGCAGGCGCGATGGTACGTCCGATCTCACCGCCTCCTCTTCCTCCATGGCTGCTGCTTCAGTCCGCGCTTGCGTTGCTGCCCGCAGCGTCTGGCTTTCGTGCGCCTTCGCTGCAGGAATCGGCGCCTAGGTTTTCGATTCTTGTTTCATAGCTTGCACTACCCAACTCAGGGCTTAAGGGTTCAGCACTGGACTGGTCAGATCTGCGGGGTTTTTGCTCTGTCGTGGAGGAATAGTCCTCGCCGCTCGTAGAATCTGTTAGATCTGGATTTGTGCCGCTTGATAAGATTTTATTGCTCGCAAATCATGCTCTACTAGCTCTTTGCCTGCTCTAATTTTAGAACTGAGAAGAAGTTCCCATTTCTTAGACCAGATTCACTATTGTAGTGGATTGACGAGGGATTGGTTTATGCTGCGGTTTTGTTTCTTGTCGCGATAGTAGACTGGGGTTTATATAGGAATTACTTCCTTGATTATCCTAAGCTTGGGAGGTTCCATGAGGTTTCTCGTCATTGAATAGAACTATGAGCTACTTAAAATCTTGTCTTAAATGTTTTGTTTGTGCCGCCTGATTGATTACTAGGATTTCCAGGGTAGCACTGATGTTCCAAACCTAGGTGTATACTCATGTGCTTCTCTTTGATACGTCTTGTAGGTGTACATCAAGAACCAGAAGACAAGGGCGTACTCCAAGCGTTTCCAAGTCAAGTTCAAGAGAAGGCGCCGTATGTCTAACACATGCCTCTCCATGAATCTGCCACTTCTGTCATTTGACAGCGATTCTGACTGGCTGATTTTCCTTTTCCCCATGTTTTCTCAGAGGGGAAGACCGACTACAGGGCCAGGCTGAGGCTCACAAACCAGGACAAGAACAAATACAATACCCCCAAGTACCGTTTTGTTGTGCGATTTGTATCCTTCAAAGTTTCTTCGTTATAATTTGTGCACTTGTCAATCATCAATGTTCTGCTTATTATTACCTTGGAGGCATGTTGTATCTCTTAACAATAGTACTTCAGACCAACAAGGATGTCACTGCACAAATTGTGTATGCTACCATTGCTGGTGATATCGTGATGGCCGCTGCTTACTCCCATGAGTTGCCTCGCTATGGTCTTGAAGTTGGCCTCACCAACTATGCTGCAGGTTGATTTTATCTACTGAATGAATGTGCTAATGCATGCTGTGTATGCATGCCTCTTTTCTAATCTAATTTTCTGAATGCATGATGTAGCCTACTGCACTGGTCTGCTTTTGGCCCGTCGTGTGCTCAAGAACCGTGATCTTGATGAGGAGTATGAAGGCAATGTTGAGGTATAATTTGGTTTCATCATTTTTTTTAGTTTAATATCCTGATTTGTTGCTTCTGATGAACACAAATAATATATGTCTGTGCTCAGGCCACTGGCGAGGACTTCTCTGTTGAGCCTTCTGATGAGAGGAGGCCTTTCCGTGCGCTTTTGGATGTTGGTCTTATTAGGACCACCACTGGAAACCGTGTGTTTGGTGCCCTTAAGGTAAGCCATGTTATTACTGTACATTTTATGATTGCAGATAGGCACTCAATGTCACAGGCCTTTGACATGAAACTATTTTTTTTTGAAAGGTTTGACATGAAACTATTGGCAAATCATGATTGGTCGTTCTTCTTTAGCTACCTTAGACTTGGGAGTCTAATTGCATGATTACCCTGTAACTTGTCACAGGCCTTTGACATGAAACTGTTCTGCTTTATTGTGCTATTTGACCTTGTGAAAAATCATTGTTATTGCTGTTTGTTCTCATTTTTTTATTTGCATTAAGTGATATGGTGCTCCCTATTCTGCTGCACTTCAGAACTTATTTTGTTTTTGAATGCATGGGTTGTATCCCTTTAGTGCTTTTTCTGCTGCTGGTGTAATTATTTTTGCTCCTGCAGGGAGCTTTGGACGGTGGTCTTGACATTCCCCACAGTGACAAGAGATTTGCTGGTTTCAAAAAGGATGAGAAGTCGCTGGATGCTGAGATTCACCGCAAGTACATCTTTGGAGGGCATGTTGCTGACTACATGAGGGTGAGTTGGAAGCCATTGCTCTCTTGATTTTGTATTACTCTTGTTCATGCTCTTGTACCTAGGGCAATAAAATGACCCTAGTTCCTCTTTCATTTCTTACTGAACTTTTGCCTTTCTCTTATTCCAGTCACTAGCAGATGAGGAACCAGAGAAGTTCCAAACTCACTTCAGTGAGTACATCAAGAGGGGAATCTCAGCTGATGACATGGAAGCAGTTTACAAGAAGGTTCATGCTGCCATCCGTGCTGATCCCACCATGGCCAAATCAACCAAGGCGCCTCCCAAGACTCACAAGAGGTATAGTCGGCAAGCTCTTCATCATACTGTCTTTTGGATGCATTGTGGACAAGGGCCATTTACTCCTGACTGCTGCTTCTTTTCCATCTTGTTGTGAGCTGCATTGTGAACTTTGCCTTTTGGATGCAGATACAACCCCAAGAAGCTGACCTATGAGCAGAGGAAGGCCAGCCTCGTCGAAAGGCTCAACGCCCTCAACAACTCTGCGGGTGCCGCCGATGACGATGAGGACGACGACGAGTGAAGAGCTCTTTGTCCACCCCAGTGTAGTCTTGCAACGTGCGTTTTTGTTGAAGTCCGGCACTCTGCACAATGACCTGTTCCATTGAGTTCTGTTTGTCCTGCTGGAGTTATAGATTGTGTTATCTGGATTATGTGCCGTGCTGGCATTTGGATCTTAATCTTAATCCGTTCGTCTTGCACCCTTTTCTAATGTTGTTTTTGCGGCTGTTTCATGCTGGTTGGTCGTAGGTTGACATGAGTACTCCGTATATGGTTTTACTGTGGCTGCGATCTTAAGTCGTTTCTTGTTTCGCACAAGACAGTTTTTGATTGTCGCAAAAGGCAGGCACAAACTTTATCCTTCACAAAAAATAAGGTCGCAAAAGTGCCAGTATAATGGCTCCAAAGGGAAAAGCAGAAGGGGACGCACAAGTATAAGAGCATCTTCAATAGACGGTTCAAATGTAAAAATACCTAAATTTTGGACCATCCGGTCATCGTGGTGCAAATTTGCATTACTGAGAACTGGTCCAAATTCGGTGACCGCCCGCAAGCGCCCAACTGCACCAGTCAGCTGCAATCCGCCGCTGCCATTCCCCAAATTATCGCTGCCGTCGCCGCCTACGTGCTCAGGAGCGGTGACAAACGACACCGATCGAAGGAAAAAAAATAGAGGAATTGGGAGAGGAGCTCATCACGGGAAGGATGGCGCGCTTGGGGAGAGCTTGATGGCGACGGATTTGATGAAGGTGGCCTACATCCCGAGATTGAAGAAGACGATCAAGGCAATTTTACATCTTCGTTTTGGACCATTTGTTGGAGTTGCTCTTTTACATCTCCGATTTAAACCATCTGTTGGAGTTGAGCATTTCGGAAGCTCTAAAGCACACATTTGACGGACCATATTTTAAATCTTCGGTTTTGGACCGTTAAAATTTGAACCATCTATTGGAGATGCTCTAACCGACTTGGCCACTGCAAGAAGGTAATTTGCCGACCAGAGCGCGAGCCGAGTGATGTGAGACACGGGAAAGAAGGCAGATGCCCTGTTAATTTGGTTAACCTGGAGCAATGAAGATACTACAAAAGGAGGCCACACCAATCAAAGGGAAGAGGACGTGCACTGCGCATAGAAGGTTACTGTCGCGCCCTGCAGTCCGATCGATCAGGCCCTCGATCTCGAGGTGGCCGTGGTGATCGCCGTGGCGGTGCTCATCATCGCCCTCGCCTCCGACGACGACGCTGGAGCGGCGGTTGACGACGCGGAGCGCGCGCTCGGCGACGCGACGCTGGTGGCGTACGCGTACGCGGAGGCGGGCGAGGGCGCGTTCTGCCTGCCGGAGTACGCCAAGGCGCCGGAAGAGCTGGTGCGCGTGCCGGCTTGCGGGCACTTCTCCCACGCCGCGTGCGACGCCGACCGGTGGATCCGGACGCGCCGGATGTGCCCGCTCTGCCGGGGCGCCCTCTGGCCGCCGCCGCCGTAGTAGTACCACCATAGTCGATCATTATTTCCCCCTATCAGCTTCAGCTGCATCGTAGTAGTAGAGAAAGATGCATTGTACGCAAAAAGTCACATTGGAACCCCGATGCATTGGAGCCCTATTTTTGGAACTGTGCCAAAATGCTATTTTAAAGTTTCAAAAAATTCTAAAAACAAATCAATATGTTTATATGAATGTATATTACACATGTGTAAATTTTGATGCTGAAATAAGTAACCATGTGAGTAACACAAAAATGACAAAATCATGATTTTGGAAAGATGAACAGTGCATGCATTATTCACTATTTGGAAATAACCATTTTTGTCATTTTTGTATAGGTCGCATATTTACTTATTTCATCACCAAACTTTACACATGTGTACTATAAATCCATATGATCAAGTAGAATTGTTTTCAGAATTTTTTGAAACCTTAAATGTGATTTTCAAAGTATTTAAAATAAGGTCCTCAGATACACCCGAATTCCAAAATTCTATTCTCGCATTGTACGCCGTCACTTACTTGGGCACGTACGTCAGCTTGCTACTGGTGAAACGGCACACCGTTTCTTTGTCCAAGAACTAACTTTGGTGGGCTGGCGTCCGGCGCATCACGCCAACGGCGTAATACTAATTAAGTAATCGGCGTTAGGTGGTGATAGCGTGTCCAGTTGATAACATTTCATCATACATCTGATGCGTTTAACATCTGCGTCGTCGTCCGTTGCCGCGTCGTCGCCGGTTACGGGCTCGCTTCCGTCCGAGGCCTCGCCGTCTTCCTCGTACATGGCCGTTTTTGGTCTCGGGGCTTCGATGCTCCTTCCCCTCGTCTCTCTACGCGTTCTGGAGATCGGTTGACGCAAAGATTAGTTTGGGTTGGCTGAGTATTGTATTAGCGAAACCGTAAGTTAATGTTCAAATAATAACATCAATCGACCAACACGTGCACAGGAGTACCATAGTAGTCCTCGCGTGGACTTTGACGTGTTCTAACTTAACTTAGGCTACGCTCTCCTTCCAGTGGGAAGAGGAACGACTCCGAACTAATGTTTTAGAAGCGAGAAGGTTTTCCTCGAAAATAATGTGGATAGCCATTTTTCTATCGAGAGAATAAGAAAATATCGTTTTTTACAAAAAATCGACCGATGAACAAACAGTGTAGTTGTCATAGCCAGTGAGGCTGTTGTAAATGGAAGACATTTTCCATTTTATTTTATTTAGAGAGGCAAAGGGATACAAGTTACATGGTAATCACATCCTGATTAAGTCCAACTCTACCGTAGAGCAAAGCAAAGAGAGAAGAAAAAGATGAAGACAATTAAGTGCAAAACCGGAGTAGCAACAAGACAACCGCAAGGGAATTGTCCACCGGAAGAAGAAAGGAAATCGACGAAGTACTCTTCTAGTCTCGAGCTCAAATGATCTCGGGTGAGCCATAAAATCGAAAAAAATATTGAAAACAAATTAAAAAAATTCTAGAAATTTTCAGTGACAAACATTGACAAAAGTTATCAGGATTATGTGCCCGTGCTGGCATTTGCATGTTGATCTTAAACCCCCTTTTATTGTGTTGTTTTTTGCAGTTGTGTCATGCTGGTTGGCCTTAGGTCATGGCTTAGACCTTAAATCGCAGTGGCTGCGATTTTACTGTGTCTCGATCAAATCACTAGACAGAAAAAATCTAATGATTCAAACTCTAAAGTAGTACATTAGATTTTTCTCTTTTGATTGGAGTGGGACATTAGATTTTGATGCCAACGTTTGTAGGCATGAACTTTTAATCTTTATTTCCTTTAAAATAGTGTCTCGATACCAACCATACGTGAAAAAGAAAAAGGAAAACAACACTCGCACAAATCTGAAGATTCTAACATAACCAAGTTTGTCATTAGGCGGTCTACGGGTCTGGATGTAGCTTTTATTATTACTGGTGTTCGTTGTACTGTCATGATTAAAGATGAATAGATTGGTAATTTTCCGTGAAAAAAAAACTTTTATTCGTGGTAACCGCCAGCTCGTACAGAAAGCAGACCGCGAGCCGAGTGAGAGGGGAGGGGAGACACGGAAAAGAAGGCCACCGAGAAAAGAAGGCCCGTTCGTTAATCTGGTTAGCTGAAACACGGAAGATACTACAAAAAGAGGTCAGGCCAAGGAAGAAGGGAAGCTCGGAAGAGCACACGCACTGCGCATACAAGGTTGGTGTCGCGCACTGCCGTTCGTTCCATCGATCAGGCCAGGAAGGAAGGAAGACGGAAGAGATGAGCCCCGCCATGGCGTTCGATCTCGAGGTGGCGGCGGTGGTCGCCCTGGCGGTGCTCATCGTCGCCCTCGCCGCCGCCGCCTCGGGCGCCTGCAGGGACGACGCCGGCGCCGCGGCGGCGGCCGAGGACGTGGAGCGCGCGCTGGGCGACGCGACGCTGGTGGCGTACGCGCAGGTGGGCGAGGCGGCGAGGGCGCGGCAGCGCTGCTGCGCGTTCTGCCAGTCGGAGTACGCCAAGGCGCCCGAGGAGGTGGTGCGCGTGGTGCCGGCGTGCGGGCACTTCTTCCACGCCGCGTGCGACGCCGACCGGTGGATCCGGGCGCGCCGGACCTGCCCGCTCTGCCGGGGCGCGCTCTGGCCGCGCCCGCCGACCCGCGCCGCCGCCGCCGCCGTCGTCGTAGTAGTAGCATAGTCGATCATTTTTTTCGCCGATCAGCTCCAGCTGCTTCGAGCTTCGTAGTAGTCTTAGTAGAGACAGATGCATTGTACTCCACCTTCATTTACGTCAGCTTGCTACTGGTGAAATGGGACGTTCTCTCTTTGCTCCAAGAATTTTACTGGCTCCGGTGCGAATTTCATTCGTTACGGTGCATCACGCCAACGGCTTAACTAATAGGGATTAGGTGATGACGTGTCCAAGTGATGGCCTTTCATATTTCTGATACGTTTAACACAGGTAGGCAAATGAGAAACAACAGCCGATGGCGAATTGGGTGAGAAGCACCCATGCCACACTTGCCAGGAAAAGCTATTTACATCGGTCGGTTGAATTACTGAAATCTAACGGCCGCCATCCCTTCCTCCTGCTCACGTCTGACATGCTCATCTTCTTCTCCGGCGAGTCCGCACCCTCCACCCGAACCCGCCAACCTCGACTTCCCTCCAGGCCTCCACCTGTGTCGCCCGCCGCCGCGTCATTGTAAGTTCCGGGTCACTCCTGTCCGAGGCCTCACCGTCGCCGGCGTCCCCGCCGTCTTCGGCCTCGGGGCTTGGCTGCTCCTCCCACTCGTCTCTCTACGCGTTTTGTAAACAGTCAGCAAAACCGTCAAGTTGATTATCAAAATGTTCATAACATCGCCATCAGTCTACCAACGCTTACAGGGGAGGGTACCACCGTACCAGACCAGTGGGTTCATCAGTTGACTTTGACGTGTTCTAGCTAGCCGAGAGCCTGAGAGCCGTCCAAGACGCGGGCGGACGCAGGTCGCATGGGTTCTTTCCAGTCGGAAGAGGAAGGAACGACTGAGGACACCGAGAGATGTCACCCGAGTCAAAGAGCTCACAAGGAAAGCAACACAAGAACTAGATGTTCTAGAAGCGAGCGTGAAGGTTTTCCTGGAGCGGGGCCGGCCTACGACACAATTGGATGGTTCCACGATTTTGCCAGTGTCAGCTGCCGCGAATTTTCACAGCGGTGTAGAATCTAAAACGTTACTGTCCGAGCAAGTGCAGTATAAATACATACGATTTATATATTTAAACAAAGCGCGTTACTGCAATCTTAGTGCTTCTGTTTTTCTATGTGGTCGGCACGCGAGCGAGCGCATCAACTAATCATATGGTAAAAATTATGACGAATACCAGGGATAATAATCTTACTATAGCCCTTCCTGTCTTTTCGATACTCCATTAGGATTAATCAATTGGATAAATTTCTAGTATGATCTATCTGATTAATTTTAGAGCAATTCTTTGTTTGTAACCTTTTTTTTTGACAAATTCTTTGTAGGTAACCTAATGCGCACCGCAGAAGAAAAAACATGATGTGGATAACTTCTTTTAGTTGAAAGAAGAATTAGAAACATGATCTCCCGCAAAAAAAAAAGGAATAAAAAACAGGATTGGATTTTAAGAAAATACAGAAGTCAATTGGTGAGCAAACAGCTTTAGTTTTCATAACCAGTGAGGCTGTTGTAAATGGAAGAAAGCGACGTCGTTTTCATTTTATATTAAGGGTGGCAAAGGGATACAAGTTACGCGTAATCACATATTGATTCATTTTCAAAAGGGATAAAAAGAGAGAGAAGAGAAGAAGACAATTGAATTAAGTCCAAAACCGGAGTAGTGAAGTGAAACAAGACAGCCACAAGGGAATTGTCCAGTGGAAGAAGAAAGGCGGAAATCAGCTGAAACATTCTGGGAAAGCTCAACCTCCGCCTTTCTTTCACACTACGTCCTGACTTGGCCGAGAAGGCTCTGGACCGGAGAGCTCCTATACAAAGGCTGGAGGCTGGACTGGAGCGGTAGTTCGCTGGCATTGGCATTGGCATTGGCCAAGGAGCACTGAGCATGGACCCGGAACTCGTGCTCCACCTCCAGATCGCCGCGGTGGTCGTGATGGCGGTCATCATCGTCGCCGTGGCCGTCATGGCCACCGGTGGAGCCTGCGACGACGCGGCCGGCGCCACCGGGAGCGCCGCGGTGCACGACGCCGACGTCGAGGCCGCCCTCGGCGACGACACGCTCATGACGTACGAGCAGGCGGCCGCCAGGAAGAAGGAGAAGGAGAAGGGGGAGGGAGAGGAGGAGCGGTGCGCCATTTGCCTGTCGGAGTACGGCGAGGGCGAGGCCGGCGAGCTGGTGCGGGTGGTGCCGGCCTGCGGGCACTTCTACCACGCGAGCTGCGACGTCGACCGCTGGCTCCGGAAGCGCCGGACGTGCCCGCTCTGCCGCGGAGGGCTCGGGCCGCCGCCGCTGCCGGGGCTGCCGCGGTTGGAGTGCCCGCCGATGCCGCCGCGGATGACGTCTTTAGCTTAGCGTGTCTCCTTTTTCGACGGCTGCTTGTTAGGATTCGTGCTCTTGCGGAGTGCAGAGGATGCTGCAGCATTGGGCGCTTGCAGTTGGAAATGGTGAATGCAAATTATTTACTTTCCGTTGCTTCCAAAGGAAATATTGTATTGTCACGCCAGTTACCAAGAAAATTCTGTCGCAATGCGTGATGAAAATGGGCGCCGGACAAGAGACCAGAATACCATCTCACACACAGGCGATCAGACGGATGCCATTACAATATACGGAGTAAATCACAAGCAATTTTAGTTGATATAGAAAGAAAGAAAAAAAAGTTGATAGCAAGAGCGAGGCGACATTGAGTTTTTCTTGGGTAAGCAAAGACCAGCACGTCGACTGCCATCACTAATAACTGGTAGAAAACACAGCTATCATCAATCAGCATCATTTTTTTTTGAACACGTTATCAATCAGCATCTAAGCTTTTTTTTTTGTTTTTTTTTTGGGCAGAGTCTTTGCGTTGACTTTGACACGTTCCTGCCACAGTGTTCCTAGCTTGAAACTCGAAAAAAATCTGCACCTAGTCCTTCCTCCAAATTCAAATCTGGTGAGAAACATCCGGTATTCACACCTGTTGCCGTGGTCTTCTAGACCATCTGGAAATTAAGAAACAGTAGAGTACTCCCTTTGATCTGAATTAATTGATGTAGCTTTAGTATTTTATACTAGTAAAGTCGTACTGAAACCGCATCAATTAATTTGAATAGGAGGGTATCATTTTTGACAATGTTAAAGTTACTAACCTTTGTGTCTCTATTAGGGCATGGTCAACAGTATGCCCCAAGGGTGCTACCCCGCATGTCAGCTAGGCTCGGATGCCAAGCGTGAAACAAAAGTGGTTGCCTCACAAAGACAGATGATTCTTCTGCAAGAGGTGGGTATTTGGGGAGAGAGGTTGTGGTCCAACGACCAAAAGTGATGAGAGAAAGAGGGGCATGCTGGCGACGGTGAGCGCGCATTCCTATGCATGTTACCTCTTGCCAAGCTTCAGCTCACTACGTGGGTCCCAAAGTTGATGGTCTCAACGCACTGCATTGCGAAAGAAATTATTCAACTGAATGCCTCATACTTTTTTGTCTATGTGAATGCGCCGGGAAGCACCTACCAACTGCCCCTATTGTACATGCCCTTAATATAATAGATAGATGGCTGAGTGATTGGAACATTTTGCAGAAAAAACAGAAAGATCAGAAAAATTAGGTGGGTGGTAAAGTGCACCAACAAACAACAAACAATGAGTTTAGAGTGGTACAAGGTTTGCGTTTTGGCATTCTCTGGATCGATTGAAGATTGATGGGAGATCAAGGAACATTCTAGGTGGGAGACCGGTGGAGAGAAGCTTGCTGATAATGTTATCACTTTTGTGTGTATGTTGATTTGGAAAAACTATATTCATACCCTTTTGTTTTCTGCTGCTGTTGAGAGGGTAGATGCTATACATCTGTTTGAGCAACATTTAAATGTGACGAAGGAAGTATTAGACAACAACGTCTCCAACGTTTGTTGTTATCTTCCTGGACTACCTCTTGTCGATGGTCTAGAGCTCCTTAGATCTGATGAGGTCTTTTATAGTCTGATATTGTAGGTGCCTTGTCATAAGTTTTGATTTTCATTTCAGTAGTTTTATAAGAACTTTATGGTTATTGCTATTGAAAATTAGACCAGCGCCCTTTTTATCATAAAAAATGTTAAATATGAAATCATGAGCCATCTCGTATGGTTTCAATCGAGCCCACCCTTCATCGATTCCAAATTCAATGATACTTGAGCCAGAATCGGCACACTTCATTTCACGCACCCTTGTCCTTGAGCTTCATCCAACATGTATGAATGTAAATGGTTTGCTCTCTGTCCTATAGTACAATACGGCAACACGTCCGAGCTACACAACATGATTATTATCAAGTTAAAACATTGAGTGAATGAATGAATTTACAAACATATAGAGCAACAAGAAGCAAAACTTACCATCATCATGGTTGACGAGCCGGATGGCCACATTGTCTCCACTCGTGCAACGGCACCACAAAACTACATGATGACGTTGGAGATGGTATATCACGAATGGGCTGGCGAGACCACATTGGGCGTGTTTGGTTGCCTGCATATGGCCCAGCCTGGCCCGTGCAGGAAAGATTGAGCCCGTTTGGTAACCTGCATTCACTGTGCGGCCCACATCGCACGGAACTTAAAGCACGTCCAGGCCAGGCCTAGGGGAAACGCCCGAATCGACAGTAGCTCGCGAGCCTGGCTCGGGCGAGGCAGGGGAGGGCGACGCGCTTCTTCCCTCGTGCGAGCAGGGAGATGGCGTGAGCTCACCCGCGTCACCGAAAAATCGGCGGGAGGATTTCGGCTCACCTCCCGCCGAGTCCACCCCTATTTAGCCCCCTTCCTCACCACCCCAACTCCCGCCACCATTCTCCCTTCGTTCGAGCTTTCCCTCCGACATGCATCGGCACCGATGAGCAGGTAAGCGGCGGATCTTCATCGGCCGACGGTCCACGGCGTCGGCACTCCTTCACCGACCGGCGTTGATCTTCCACGACCGTCCCCCCTCGTCCTCGAGCTGCAGCCATGGCCTCTGTGAGTTCAATCCCCCTTTCTCTTTGTTCCTTCTAGCTAGATCTGAACTGCAGCTAGGATTTGATCTAGATGCATGGTTGATTAGTGGTATAACCTGTGAGCTGATATGGTTGATTGCTATGCTGCGGTTGCAATTTATGGTAGGGCTAGATGTTCAAGCATGTGGTAGGCTAGATTAGTAGTAGAGTTTGAAGTTGAACCTTGTGCTTGTGTTGATTCGTGCTTAGATCTATGATTTGTACCTATTGGTGGTCCATTTGTAGCATGCTGTTTGTTGTAGATGTATGTTCGTGCTCATAGGTTGTCGGGTATGCTTAGTATGATAGCCATGAACCATGTACATGTATGCTGCTGCTTTCATGGATTCTCCGGTATGTTGTGTGCTATGCTTACTGTCAATGCATGCTACGATTGTAGGACATGACCACGTAGACGCAAGATCTTAGTCAGGCCCTTGTCCTGTCTGACAGCCAGTTTGCTCCATCATTTGTCGAGGACTCGTAGACTATGTCCGAGATGGCACATGATTCAGAGGTGTTCGCGTCTGATTCCCTCTATGTGCCAGTAGTGCTCGTTGAGCCAACTCCTGCTACTGTTGTTGCTGCCGTTGCACTCAAGGTAGCAGCAGCAAAGGCAAAGAAGGATGGTAGGTCGAACAACATGAAGTGGCAGCCGTTCATGTCCACATTTGTGCTGAATAAGATGTGTGAGCTCATCTCTAGTGGAGTTAGGACTGATAAGGGCTTCAAGAAGGTGCACTTGAACAATGTTGCGACGCAGGTGTTCGAGTTCTGTGGGCAGAAGGTGTCTGCCACCCAGGTGTACAACCACCTGAGGAAATGGAGAGGTTGATGGATCCAAGTGTCCAAGCTAAGAGACCTTAGCGGCGCCTCATGGGATGAGAACACTTGCTCCATAGTTCTGGAGGTAGAGCACTACGCCGGCCATGTTGCGGTTAGCTCACAACCCTCTTCCTTTTCATACTGTCCACCATTGCCTACTCCTAATCGCAACTAACGACACTTGTGTTTCATTCTTAGGACCACCCAAGGGACGCTGAGTTCCTCAACACACTGCTACATCTTGAGCTTGCGTTGGTTTTCCTTGAAGAGGAAAGGGTGATGCAGCAATAGTAACGTAAGTATTTCCCTCAGTTTTTGAGAACCAAGGTATCAATCCAGTAGGAGGCTTCTCAAAAGTCCCACGCACCTACACAAACAAACAAGAACTCGCAACCAACGCAATAAAGGGGTTGTCAATCCCTTCACAACCACTTGCGAAAGTGAGATCTAATAGAGATAATATGATAAGATAAATATATTTTTGGTATTTTATAATAGATTGGAAAAGTAAAGATGCAAATAAAAGTAGATTGAAAGCTTATATGATAAGAGATAGACCTGGGGGCCATAGGTTTCAATAGTGGCTTCTCTCAAGATAGCATAATTATTACGGTGGGTGAACAAATTATTGTCGAGCAGTTGATAGAAAAGCGAATAATTATGAGATTATCTAGGCATGATCATGTATATAGGCATCACGTCCATGACAAGTAGACCGACTCCTGCCTGCATCTACTACTATTACTCCACACATCAACCGCTATCCAGCATGCATCTAGAGTATTAAGTTCATAAAGAACAGAGTAATGCATTAAGAAAGATGACATGATGTAGAGGGATAAACTCATGCAATATGATATAAACCCAATCTTTTTATCCTCGATGGCAACAATACAATACGTGCCTTGCTGCCCCTTCTGTCACTGGGAAAGGACACCGCAAGATTGAACCCAAAGCTAAGCACTTCTCCCATTGCAAGAAAGATCAATCTAGTAGGCCAAACCAAACTGATAATTCGAAGAGACTTGCAAAGATAACTTAATCACACATAAAAGAATTCAGAGGAGATTTTCAAATATTTCTCATAGATAAACTTGATCATAAACCCACAATTCATCGGATCTCGACAAACACACCACAAAAAGAGTTACATCGAATAGATCTCCAAGAAGATCAATGAGAACTTTGTATTGAGATTCAAAGAGAGAGAAGAAGCCATCTAGCTAATAACTATGGACCCGAAGGTCTATGGTAAACTACTCACAACTCATAGGACATGCCTTGGAGATGATGTAGAGGCCCTCCATGGTGGATTCCCCCTCCGGCGGAGCGCCGACGACGGCTCCAAGATGGGATCTCGCGGATACAGAAGGTTACGATGGTGGAAATAGTTTTTCGTGGTCGCTTCTGATGTTTTCGGGGTACATGGGTATATATAGGAGGAAGAAGTAGGTCGGTGGACGCTCGAGGGGCCAACGAGGGTGGGGGGCGCACCCACCTGTAGGGGGCATGCAAGGCACCCTCGTGGCCTCCTCCTTTGTTTCTTGACTTCCACTCAAAGTCCTCTGGATCACGTTTGTTCCAAAAAGATCGCTCCTGAAGGTTTCATTCCGTTTGGACTCCGTTTGATATTCCTTTTCTTCGAAACACTGAAATAGGCAAAAAAACAGCAATTCGGGCTGGGCCTCCGGTTAGTAGGGTCGTCCCAAAAATGATATAGAAGTGTAAAGTAAAGCCCATAAACATCCAATATGGGTAATATAATAGCATGGAACAATCAAAAATTATAGATACGTTGGAGACGTATCAAACATCCCCAAGCTTAATTCCTGCTCGTCCTCGAGTAGGTAAATGACAAAAACAGATTTTTTGATGTGGAATGCTACCTAGCATAATTCTCAATGTAATTTTCTTTATTGTGGCATGAATGTTCAGATCCAAATGATTCAAAATAAAAGTTCATATTGACATAAGAAATAGTAATACTTCAAGCATACTAATCAAAGCAATCATGTCTTCTCAAAATAACATGGCTAAAGAAAGTTCATCCCTACAAAATCATATAGTTTGGTCATGCTTCATTTTCGTCACACAAAAATGCTCCCATCTTGCACACCCCCGATGACAAGCCAAGCAATTGTTTCGTACTTAAATAATCTCAAAAAAATTTCAACTTTCACGCAATACATGAGCGTGAGCCATGGATATAACACTATGGGTGGAATAGAATATGATGATGGAGGTTGTGTGGAGAAGACAAAAAAAAAAGAAAGTCTCACACTGACGAGGATAATCAACGGGCTATGGAGATGCCCATCAATTGATGTCAACATGACGAGTAGGGATTGCCATGCAACGGATGCACTAGAGCTATAAATATATGAAAGCTCAACAAAAGAAACTAGTGGGTGTGCATCCAACTTGCTTGCTCACGAAGACCTAGGGCATTTTGAGGAAGCCCATCGTAGGAATATACAAGCCAAGTTCTATAATGAAAAATTCCCACTAGTATATGAAAGTGACAACATGCAAGACTTTCTATATGAAGAACATGGTGCTAGTTTGAAGCACAAGTGTGGAAAAGGATAGTAACATTGCCCCCTTTTTTTGGGGGGGGGGCTTTTTTTTAATTTGTCCTTTCTTTTTTTGGCCTTTCTTTTTTTGGGGACAGTGCTCTAATAATGATGATCATCACACTTCTATTTATTTACAACTCAATACTAGAACAAGATATGACTCTATATGAATGCCTCCGGCGGTGTACCGGGATGGGCAATGAATCAAGAGTGACATGTATGAAAAATTATGCATGGTGGCTTTGCCACAAATATGATGTCAACTACATGATCATGCAAGGCAATATGACAATGATGATGCGTGTCATGATGAACGGAACGGTGGAAAGTTGCATGGCAGTATATCTCGGAATGGCTATGGAAATGCCATAATAGGTAGGTATGGTGGCTGTTTTGAGGAAGATATAAGGAGGTTTATGTGTGATAGAGCATATCATATCACGGGGTTTGGATGCACCGGCGAAGTTTGCACGGTACCGAAGAGGCTAGCAATGGTGGAAGGGTGAGAGTGCGTATAATCCATGGACTCAACATTAGTCAAAAGAACTCATATACTTATTGATGAAGACATGTACCTAGGGTAGGGTCATGGACCTATCTAGGATACCCTACCCAAGGACATCCTTAGAAGAAGCTACCTTCCAGTCGACCAAGAGGGACTTCACTCAACAAACTCAAGGACACTCGACGATGAAGATAGCCACTCGACCATGAAGCTAACCACTCGACGACCAGGAGACCTAAAGTCACTCAGCACGCAACGGTCTGTCATTAAGTAGCTTTAATAATCTTCATGGCACTTTATGAGGGCGTTACCAGTAACCCCCTGTCTTAATGTACTTTAAACCCTACATAACTGAGGGCCGGAGGGGTTTGGCGAACTCTATATAAGCCAACCCCCTCCTCAGTGTAAAGGGTTCGCACCCCTGTAACCCATATACACAGAAAACTAGTCGACCGCCTCCGGGCTCTGAGACGTAGGGCTATTACTTCCTCTGAGAAGGGCCTGAACTTGTAAAACACTCGTGTGTACAACTACTCCATAGCTAGGATCTTGCCTCTCCATTCCTACCCCCCATTCTACTGTCAGACTTAGAACCACGACAGTTGGCGCCCACCGTGGGGCAGGTGTCTTAGCGACTTTTTGGAGAAGTTGCAATTTGTTCGATTGCCTTCATCATGGTTTCTGGCAGAGCTCTGGTCGAGGGCCGCGAGATCCGTCTCGGTGCGCTCGCTTTCATCGCCGACGACTCCGCTTGGCTCCAGGAGGCACCACTCGACATCGACGCGCTCCTCGTCCGCGGGGCGACGCACTTTCGGGCGTGTGTCCGCGGCGTCCTGCTGCGGCAGCCGTCGACCCCATACCGGTCGAGTCCTGTGTCATCCTCCCTCCCTGTCTCCCGCCAGCGCAAGCGCTCCGGTCGGTCGAGGCTTCAGCGGTGGGTGAGACACGCAGTGGCTCGCCAATCGGCCACCACCCAAGTCGCGGCAATTGAGCCCGACGAATCTCTCTACAGCCTGTTCGATCTGTCGACTGGCTCCGTAGAGACTGCATCCGAGTGCGATAGCAGTGATCCAGCGGCGGAGGTCCTGATGGTCAACGGGCCTCGTAGCCCTCCCGGTTTCCCCCGCGCCAATGGGATGGACGATGGAGGTGATCCCGCTCGGGCCCACGAAGAATATCAGCCCGAGCCACTCACTTCTCAACAAAGAGAAGATCTTCGCCGCCGGAACATGGATGCCCTGCATACTCCCATCGCAGGAGAAACTCCCGAGGCTCATGCTTTGGAAGAGGCGCGTTTGGCCAACTTGGCTGAATGCACTCAACTGGAGAACCTCCAGCGAGCACTCGACGAGCGTGCGCGTCAACGAGTACCTGACTCCAGCCGACGTCAGCTCTTTCCGCAACCGACTCAGGTATATCGAACCCCGATTCAGAATTTGGCAGCTGCAGCCCGTATAGCGGAGTCAATTCAGCCCTCCCAGTCGGAGGCTGGAAGAGGCTTGATGCAGATCAGGGATTTGCTCCGGGCGGCAGGAGATCAGAATTCAGTTGTGTCACAGTCGCGCAACATGATTCACAATCGATCCGTCGCTGCGAATACTGTTCAGTCGGCTCACAGCCCAAGGTCACCTCCGAGGCACGTGGGACGTGAAGGCCGGCGGGACCACTATGATGACCGATTTGATCGTGATGATAGACGTCGAGTGCCCACTCCTTCCCCGAGAAGTGGGTCTAACGCCCATCGGCAGCAAGATGACAGGCGCCAGCTTAGTGTTGGGCGGAGAGCTCCGGTCGACCCCAGAGAACCAGGCTTTGACGCGACATCCATCATCGTGCAGGGTCTGGTCGATCGGAACAGAGCTCATAGAGGTGGCCATGACAAAGATGTGCCCACTAGCGGCCGAGTCCATGTTTCAGGTCCAGAATGCTTTAGTAGAGCCATCAGAGCCACAGTGATACCCCCCAACTTCAGGTTGGCGACTGGGGTAAGTAAGTTCACCGGAGAGTCCAAGCCTGAAACTTGGCTTGAAGACTACCGAGTGGCGGTACAGATTGGTGGTGGTAATGATGAGGTGGCCACGAAGCATTTGCCACTCATGCTAGAGGGTTCGGCCAGGGCGTGGTTGAATCAGTTAGCTCCTAGCAGCATTTACACCTGGAAAGATCTTTCCCGAGTGTTCGTCAGGACGTTCGAGGGAACTTGCAAGCGACCGGCCAGATTGACGGAGCTGCAACTCTGCGTACAAAAGTCGAGTGAAACATTGAGAGATTACATCCAGAGATGGATCACTTTGCATCATACCGTGGAGAATGTGTCGGACCATCAAGCGGTCTGCGCCTTCAAGGATGGTGTCAAGAACAGAGAGTTGAGCCTGAAGTTTGGTCGAATCGGAGATATGACCCTGAGTCGAATGATGGAGATTGCCACCAAATACGCTAACGATGAAGAAGAGGACAGGCTCCGGAGTGGAAAATATAAGCCGAGTCAATCGGAAAAAGGAAACTCCAGTCGGAAGCAGAAGCGGAAGGCCGAGCCAGCTGCTCCTGGAGAGGCTCTGGCCGTGACTCAGGGCAAATTCAAAGGGAAGCCCAAAGGATCTTGGAACCCCAAGAAGGTAAAGGATAAAGAAGGAAATGACGTGATGGATCTACTGTGTCACATCCACACGAAGAAAGACGAAGAGGGTAACTTCATTTACACGAAACACACCACTCGCCAGTGCCGGCTCTTAATCCAGCAGTTTCAAGGAAAACAGCCCAAGGACAAAGAGAAGGAGTCGGACAAGGCCGAGGACAAGGAGGACAGTGATGGAGGGTACCCTCATGTCAATTCCACCCTGATGATTTTTGCTGATGTAGAGAGCAAAAGTCGACTGAAAGTGATCAACCAAGAGGTAAATATGGTCGCCCCAGCGACACCAAGCTATCTGAAATGGTCGCAAACTCCCATTACGTTCGACCAATCCGATCACCCCACTCACATTGCCACCCCTGGGAGGCAAGCGCTGGTGGTCGACCCAGTCGTCGAAGGCACTCGACTGACGAAGGTATTGATGGATGGCGGCAGTGGGTTGAATATACTGTATGCAGAGACGCTCAAGGGAATGGGCATTCCGATGTCCAGGCTCAGCTCCAGCAACATGAGTTTTCACGGAGTCATTCCTGGAAAGAAGGCTGAGCACTCGGTCAAATAGCTCTGGAGGTAGTGTTCGGCGACTCGAAGCATTTCCGCAAAGAGAAGCTGACATTTGAAGTCATGGATTTCCAGAGCGCTTACCACACTATTTTGGGAAGACCAGCCTATGCCCGCTTCATGGCTCGACCATGTTATGTGTACCTCAAATTAAAGATGCCCGGCCCCAAAGGCGTGATCACTATCACTGGCAGCCGGAAGAAAGCAGAAGAGTGTTTCCAGAAAGGCTCGAAGATTGCGGATGCCCAGATAACAGTGGTAGAGCTAGAAGAATACAAGAAAAATGCAGATCCGAGTGATTTGCTGCGGGCCAAGAAGCCCGCCACAGAGTCAGCGTTCCAGTCATCAGGAGAGACGAAGCCAGTTCATATCCACCCGACTGACCCCAACGCAGCTCCGACCCATATTTCCACAACACTCGACTCTAAATAGGAAGAAGCGCTCATCCAGTTCCTCCGTGAGAACTGGGACATCTTTGCATGGAAGCCTGCTGACATGCCGGGTGTTCCCAGGGGGCTGGCTGAGCATCGCCTTAGAGTCGACTCAAAAGCGAAACCTGTTAAAGAACATCTTCGACGGTCCGCCGTTCAGAAGAAAAAAGCCATTGGCGAGGAGGTGGCTCGACTCCTTGCAGCAGAGTTTATCCGAGAGATATACCACTCCGAGTGGCTCGCCAATGTCGTCATGGTCCCCAAGAAGGACAACTCACTCCGCATGTGCATTGATTTCAAACATATCAACCGGGCCTGCCCAAAAGATCATTTTCCTCTCCCTCGCATCGACCAAATTGTCGACTCGACTGCGGGATGCGAGAGATTGTCTTTTTTAGACGCCTATTCCGGGTATCATCAGATCCGTCTGTATGGACCCGACGAAATCAAAATAGCTTTCATCACTCCATTCGGGCGCTTCTGCTATATCACCATGCCATTCGGTCTCAAGAATGCCGGAGCCACGTTCATGAGAATGATTCAAAAGTGTTTACTCACTCAAATTAGTCGGAATGTGGAAGCGTACATGGATGATATCGTGGTTAAGTCATGAAAGGGTTCCGACCTATTGACTGACCTAGCCGAAACATTTGCCAATCTCAGGAGATATGATATCAAGCTCAATCCATCAAAGTGCACATTTGGAGTACCTGGCGAAAAGTTACTCGGTTTTCTCGTTTCAGAACGAGGAATCGATGCTAACCCAGAAAAAGTTGGCACCATACTCCGAACGAAACGCCCTGTGCGTGTGCACGATGTCCAGAAGCTTACTGGATGCTTGGCCGCGTTAAGTCAATTCATCTCTCACCTCGGTGAAAAGGCGTTGCCTCTTTACCGACTGATGAAGAAGGCAGACAAGTTCGAGTGGACTCCAGAAGCTGATGCAGCGTTTGCCGAGCTGAAAGCTCTGCTCTCCACCCAGCCGGTGCTTGCTGCTCCAATCAGCAAAGAGCCTCTGTTGCTTTACATTGCAGCCACAGGACAGGTCGTCAGTTCAGTACTTACGGTCGAGCGGGAAGAGGAAGGTAAAACCTTCAAAGTTCAGCGCCCAGTGTATTATCTCTCTGAAGTTTTGACTCCATCGAAGCAAAGATATCCTCATTATCAGAAGCTCGTATATGGGATCTACATGACCATGAAGAAGGTTGCTCATTATTTCTCTGATCATGACATTACAGTCGTCAGCGACGCACCATTGTCAGAGATTCTGCACAACAGAGACGCAACTGGTCGAGTGGCTAAATGGGCGATTGAACTCCTTCCCCTTGATATCAAATTTGAGGCAAAGAAAGCCATTAAGTCCCAGGCTATAGCAGATTTCCTTGCCGAGTGGATCAAACAACAGCAGCTGACTCAAGTTCACTCGGAGCATTGGACCATGTTCTTTGATGGCTCTAAGATGTTAAATGGTTCTGGTGCTGGGGTAGTTTTGGTTTCCCCCCGAGGAGATAAGCTAAGATATGTGCTCCAGATCCACTTTGATTCCTCCAACAATGAAGCAGAATATGAAGCATTTGTATGGGTTGCCCATGGCCATTTCAGTCGGCGTTCGTCGCCTTATGGTTTATGGCGACTCAGATTTGGTGGTCAATCAGGTGATGAAGGAGTGGGACGTTAGAAGCCCAGCCATGACTGGATACTGCAATGCAGTGAGGAAGCTCGAAAAGAAATTCGAAGGGTTAGAGCTCCACCATATACCCCGACTGAAAAATCAAGCGGCTGATGATTTGGCGAAGATAGGATCCAAGAGAGAAGCCATCCCCAGTGATGTGTTCTTGGAGCATATCCATACTCCATCAGTCATAGAAGATCCTTTTACCGACGAAGCCCGCAACCTAAGAGTGTTACGGATCCGACTGAGGTTGAAGTTCCAGCGGTGGTCGACCTGGTCATGGAAGCTTTGGTGGTCACTCCCGATTGGACAGTACCGTATATCGCGTATATCTTGAGGAAAGAGCTCCCGGAGGACGAAGAAGAGGCTCGACAGATCGTCCGCCGATCTAAAGCCTTTACTATGATAAGGGGGCAGCTATACAGAGAAAGCACGACTGGAGTTGGTCAGAAATGCATAACGCCAGACGAAGGTCGAATAATCCTTGATGACATCCACTCGGGGACCTGTGGCCATCATGCGTCTTCCCGGACCATTGTGACCAAAGCATACCGAGCCGGATTTTATTGGCCAAGAGCGAATGAAATGGCAAAGGAGATAGTCGACAAGTGCGAGGGATGTCAATTTTACTCCAATATGTCACACAAGCCCGCCTCAGCTTTAAAAACATACCACTCGTTTGGCCCTTTGCGGTATGGGGGTTGGATATGGTCGGCCCTTTGAGAACAGGCAAAAGCGGTTTCACCCATGTGCTGGTAGCAGTCGACAAGTTCACCAAGCAGATCGAGGCCAAACCCATCGAGAACCTCGATGCCGGTACTGCTGTCAGCTTTATCAGAGAATTAATATTCAGATATGGAGTCCTGCACAGCATCATCACTGACAACGGGTCAAACTTCGATTCCGAAGAATTCAGAGCTTTCTGCATGTCTCAAGGCACACGAGTCAACTATGCTTCAGTCACCCATCCGCAGTCGAATGGATAGGCAGAACAAGCCAACGGCCTGATTCTCAAAGTGTTGAAACCCCGTTTGATGCGTGATCTCAAGCATGCGGCTGGTGCATGGGTCGACGAACTTCCCTTGGTACTTTGGGGGTTAAGGACCACGCCCAACCGGTCGACTGGAAGAACTCCGTTCTTCTTGTTCTACGGAGCTGAAGCGGTCTTGCCGAGTGACCTTCTCCACAATGCTCCTCGGGTCGAGCTCTACATCGAGGCTGAAGCAGAACAAGCACGGCAGGATGCAGTCGACTTTTAGAGGAAGAAAGGGAGATGTCCCTAATCCGATCGACCATTTATCAACAAGACTTGCGTCGCTTCCACGCCAAAAACGTGAAGAGTCGAGCCTTCCAGGAAGGAGATTTGGTTCTCCGAGTGGATCAGCAGAAACCACACAAGCTTGCTCCTTCTTGGGAAGGTCCCTTCATCGTCACCAAGGTTCTCCACAATGGAGCATACCGTCTCTGCAATGTTGAGCATCAGATCGATGAGCCCCGAGCTTGGAACGCGGAGCTTCTCCGCCCCTTTTACACTTGAGTATTCACTCGGATGAGTTGTAATAAAAGTAGTTCTGTAGTTTATTTATCAAAGACAAGAGCTTTATAATTTTCCCAGTAACTGTTATTACTTTTGTCCACATAAAGCAATCCCCCAGTGGGTGGCTTGGCTGCGAATCTGATTCGCCTAAGTCTATAAAAAAATCCTAACCGAGTGATGAGCCAGCCTCCCACTCGAAGGCTTAGCTATGAAATCCATTTCGCCTAAGTTAAACAAAATCCTACCGAGTGGTAAGACAGCCTTCCACTCGGAGGCTTAGCTGCAGTCCAAGCACTCGCCTAAGTTAAACAAAATCCTACCGAGTGGTAAGCCAGCCTTCCACTCGGAGGCTTAGCTGCAGTCCAAGTACTCGCCTAAGTTAAACCAAATCCTACCGAGTGGTAAGCCAGCCTTCCACTCGGAGGCTTAGCTGCAGTCCAAGTACTCGCCTAAGTTAAACCAAATCCTACCGAGTGGTAAGCCAGCCTTCCATTCGGAGGCTTAGCTGCAGCATCACGCTCGCCTAAGTTCAAATACAACGTGAGCTCTGCAAGGGAGACGAGGTGCATGTCAACTGCTACCCTCTCCTTCCGAGCTACGCCACAAATACAACGTGCGCTCTGCAAGGAGGACGAGGTGCATGTCGACTGCTACTCTCTCCTTCCGAGCTATGCCACAAATACAACATGCGCTTTGCAAGGAGGACGAGGTGCAGGTCGACTGCTACTCTCTCCTTCCGAGCTACGCCACAAATACAACGTGCGCTCTGCAAGGAAGACGAGGTGCAGGTCGACTGCTACCTCCTTCTCTAGAGGTACGCCTTGAAAATCCTACCGAGTGAAGAGCAAACCTCCCACTCGGGGGCTTAGCTGCAGCCCAGTGCTCGCCTAAGTTTTTGAAAATCCTACCGCAAACCTCCAACTCAGAGGCTTAGCTGCAACCCAGTGCTCGCCTAAGTTTTTGAAAATCCTACCGAGTGGAGAGCAAACCTCCCACTCGGAGGCTTAGCTGCAGCCCAGTGCTCGCCTAAGTTTTTGAAATTCCCACCGAGTGGAGAGCAAACCTCCCACTCGGGGCTTAGCTGCAGCCCAGTGCTCGCCTAAGTTTTTGAAAATCCCACCGAGTGGAGAGCAAACCTCCCACTCGGGGGCTTAGCTGCAGCCCAGTGCTCGCCTAAGTTTTTGAAAATCCCACCGAGTGGAGAGCAAACCTCCCACTCAGGGGCTTAGCTGCAGCCCAGTGCTTGCCTAAGTATATCGGGGAACAAGTCGATTGCAATGAGCACTCCGCGTTAGCCTGCAAAAGACACCTCAAACCAAATGCAAACATATCCAACGTCGAATCCAAGTTCGGATAATACCTAACGGATAAGAAAGTGCTCAGGCGCTAAGCCTGTTAAGGTTTGTCGGTTACAAAACTCACTCGGCATACCGAGGCAAATTTAAAGTATCAAGCTCAGAAGTTTTTTACCCCTCCTGTGGAGGGCTAGAAGGTGCAACAAACTCATCCAGGTCGATTCCATCTGCAATCCGAGTGGCAGCGGCGATGAAGGTCTCCATGAAAGATCGGAAATCATGCTTCTTGGTGTTGGCCACCCTAAGGGCCACCAGCTTGTCCTCTCGTGCATCCTTGCAGTGAACGCGAACCAGAGACAGAGCAACATCCGTGCCACACCTGGCAGAAGACTTCTTCTACTCCTGCACTCGACTTGGGACCTCGTTAACTCGAGTCACCAGAGACTCGAGGTCGTTCTGGAGCGTCTCTCTTGGCCAGAGTGTTGCATCGATGCGAGAAGTTGCGACCTTCAGCCTTGCGAGATAGTCGACGACAGCAGCGATGCGAGATTCAAGCCGGAGCACATTCATGGCGACTTGATCTTTCACGGGAGAGTTGATGGGATCCAGGTTTATTTCCAGTCGACTAGTCTCCTCTTCAAAGTTCTGGCAAAATTCTTCAAGCACAACCACCGAGTCAAGACAACAGTCGAAGATCACAGTTAAAATGTCTGTTTGATACAAAAGATTACCTTCAAGCATGAGGAATAGCTTCTTGGCGAGTCCACCCAGATAAGCCTCCAGATCGTTCTTCTTTCCCACCAACTCACTGGCCTTGTCGTTCAAGGCAATCTTGTCACTTTTCAGTCGACTGACCTCCTTGTTGGCAGCATCCAGAGCAGCTTTCAGATTGGTGTTTTCTTCTTCAAGCTTGGTGACTGAAGCCAGCTTCTCATCTGCGAGCTTGGTCTTCTCTAAAGCCGCTTTCTGCATCTCAGCCAAGTCAAGATCTTTTTTCTTCAGGGCATCCCTCACTTTTTCTGCAAAGTTACAGTGAGATCAGACTCTGAAACAAACGAGAGGCAAAGGCAGTCGTCGGAGGCCTCACCAAACATACCTTTAGCTTCCTCCTTCGCCTTCGTTAGGTTCTCTTGGGTCAGTTTCAGATCAAGCTCGAGCTGGATGTGTTTGTTCTCCAACTCAGTATAACGAGCCGCAAGGTCGCAGGATTTCTATGAAGAACCAATCGACAGATGTCAAAGACAATTCACTTCCGAGTGACTAAAGAAAAATCATAGCGTTTCTAAGACTATGGCCGAATACAAACATTCGACCACAGTCTCGGGGACTACACCCAGTGGGTGCACTCAGCGTGCCCCCACTAGTTTCATCAGTTAGAGTCGACCAGTCGACCAACAAAGAAAAACAAAAAAACGGGAGGTGTGTGACGCCCGGGTAATCAAGCTACAGTAACCCTGCGCTAATGATGCCACGTCACCTAGGTTACTGTTGGTAAACTCGTGTTAGTTCAAAACGATTCAAATTCAAATTTAAAATATAGGCAAACAACAAAAGTTTTCAAATAATAAAACTAAAATGTTCTGGTTGTGCCAAATAATGCGTAGGTGATAATGGTGGAGAAACCACACTTGTATAAAATATGTAAATACTCAAAATGAATAAAATGGTAGCAAAAACAATTAGTTAAATGATTATAAAATAATAAACCGATACAAATGATTTTATACTAGGTGCCAAGTTGATTGCGGTAGTGGCATAAGTATTAAAAATATTTTAGGTGCAACTTGGGTTTTCCATAAACATCGAAATTTAATAAAACAGAAAAGAAGAAAAGAAATAAAATAGAAAAACAAACTAACAAAAAAA